>NW_028257143.1:3600000-4125521 GCF_035046125.1 Drosophila serrata
AGAGGATAGGACCTGTCCCCTTGTCTCATTTTAAGCCAGAAACTGAGGATAAATTAATGAAATCTCTTTATCCTCCAGGAAGTCGAATGGAAATGAATAATACTTGGACCATTTCATTATATCTTTTTTCACCTATTTGCTTTGCAAGTTTTAATAATTCTGATAAAGTTTACTTTTTACCATAGTTATTATTAAACAAAATAAACAAGTTTTCCATACGAATCAAACAAAAAAACCTTTAACGACTTGAGATAAACGTTTGCTTTAAATTTCGAATACTTCTGTTCAAAATTGTGTAACAAATAATAATAAATAATTAGTTTTACTTAGAAAAATAAATTACAAATTATTTACTAATTAGAACTTAGAAATGAACTTAGCTTTTAAAACTTTTCTTTATCATTACAAGGCCTTAATTAGTACAGTATTATTTTCATGAATAATAGCAAATTATAACTTCTTACAAAATAACATTATGATATTAAGATAATGATGCAGCCGAAAGCCTCAGCAGCTATGGCTGACACTCATCCTGTAGCTTAATTTGTATTTAAGTATACAGTGTACAAATAATAATAATAATAAGATAATGATCTCCACTCAGATCATTTTAGACAGGTGTAAGGCAAGGTGTTATTGCATTTGCAAAAACATGGTTCAACTATTTGGCATTTGCATTTGAATTGCTTACAAAATGTTGTCGAGGGCCTCTTTTTGTACAATGATCAGAGCCACATGCTGGCAACAAGTGATTTTCACCGGTAAATCCCCGTTTCCTTCGCTGAACTATTGCGCCAGTGAGTACTCCAGCCTTCGTGGAGTCGTGGGTGCCGAAAACTCATTTGCATAGCCCAACGTGGCTCGTATCTCTCTCTGCAAGGGGCGACAAATAGACTTGTTTGGCCAATTCCCAGACGCTAATGATGCATTTTCGATGACGCCTTCGTGCGCATGCAAATTTACTTAGACCCCGAGCGCACCACATTACACAAACATAATATTTCCAGGGAGTTCGAGAGGGTTAACCCGAGAGGGTCCTCCTGCAGGAGGGGGCGTCACATAATCACAGCTATCAGTAAGCGCGGCGTGCGACATTTATGACACGCTCCTCAGCCCCAACGTAACGTAATACGGCTCATCATCAGACCCGCTCTCCGTTATTAACCTCATCGGTTTAAGACTCCATTGCGAGCGAGATTCTCTGCCGGGAAGTCTCCAACGAGATACTGAGAAAAATTGATAGCATTTCGTTACATAGGTTTGAAGGGAAGGAGTTCCAACTTTAAGCTTTACGGAAAATGAATTTGTAAATGTATATATTCGGTGTTGTTAGGGTCCTTTCTAATAATTCTCATAAAATGAATTACTTCTTAAAATTTAAGCCCTAGTTTTATATTAGAATCGAAACCGCGATAAATCAAAACCGCTGACTGCCACCTGGAACAGCATACATAGTTTACCTTTACATATAAAAATAACAATTAAATTTAACATTTATTTATTTTTAAAATAGCTCCGTAGTTGAATATGTTAAATAATAATAGGTATGAAGAAAGTCCAAGTGTACTTGTCGCCTTTGCAGATGCTCTTCATGTTGGCGTGACAGCGACAGAATCATCATCGCCATCATCAACTCGAGATATAGAATCAGCTCCAACACATTTCAGAATGCATTTTGCATCGCTCCATGTCACTTCGTGAATTCGATGGTATTCTCCCCTTACCTTAGCTCTGGATTGTACTTAGTCAGACTCTTGGCTGATTCTGGAGTTCGTTACATGGAACTATAAATTATTGCCACACCTAGGACGTGATTTAGTTACGAGTTCTTCCTTCTAAGAGCGGAGTTTTGATATTTTGCAGCGGGCTTAAAATAAAATAAATACGATTCCAATATCATACTATTACTTTAAATATATCTAAAGAGAATTGTAATGAGGTTCTTTGAAATTTAACAATTCTGTTTAGTTTTGTGTGGAAATATTTGTATTATCTGCATAGATATGTGATTGAAAATGTTTGAGTTAATAACATTTATACTCGATATCTTTACATTTTCCTAATGTTATATATGCTTTCAAAATTTTCTAAAGTTCGCCTCAAAAGTATTAAATTGACATCATATTTTGTACACTCAATAGTTTAAAAATGTTGTTATATGTATTTAGTTGTTGTTAGTTTTTCTTTACTATATATTTTTTGCGGTATGGTATTCTATAAATAATAAAGCAAAACAATGCTAAAATAACATAATAAATACCTTTGATTCAGAACAACGAATTTGGTATACCTTAATAGTTAATTTAATCCCATAAATATAATTTAATTTATATATAAAATACTACTAAAGTAAATAAACAGTTAATGGACTTTGGCATATTGCAGTCCTCTAATAAATCCTTTAATAAACAAGAAATGTTATAAAATATAATATCCGATTGCTCTAACATCGTGCATCGTTCGTGTCGACCTTTTGACCATATTTCATGTATCCTCATGTGTCGTAGGGTATGCGTAAAAAATGTATTTAACTAAAATAATCCCTGGTACATTTCTTATGATTAAACACCAACGCACACAGCAACACGGAAAAAATAGCATCTAGAACAACCCGTCCGTTGCTGCGTTTCGTCTACTTCGTCACTCTGCCGTATGAATGAATGTCATATTCTCGGATGGAGATGACGAACTGCTGACAGGTGGCAGCATCTAATTGGGCTTCTTAATTTTCTGACACTCTCGGATTTAGTGAGCGCGTCAAGGGGCAGACAATTGCCTAGGCAGCCGCAGAAACACTGCGCCGGATGAGATTTCGCAGAATTCTTCCCGGGCGTTCTCCTCACGTTGACAGCCCGGGGCCGCAATTGGCGAGAGGCGGATGAGCGTATCGGACAACCACGCGTTCATCATCATAATCATCATAATTCGCTGCCAAAGCCAGAGCAAGCCAAAAAAGAAAACCCCCCGCCCCGACACACCAAAAAACACTCAAGCGAAAAATGTCGTGTGAACAGTGGGATGACTCTGTATCAATTGGGAATAGAAAGGATTGAGCGAATGTCGTGTTGGAAAACTCTCAGTTCGACAAGTCTTAGATACAAATACAAATGTCTCCAAGGATTGCAGTTTCCCAAATCCTAACAAGGTATGTATATGAATGCTAAAAGAGTCCAAACAAAGTTTGATAATTAAGACCATATCCACGTGAGCTTTATTAGATACCAACAAGTACTTGTTAAATACTACCTGGTACAAGCCTGGCTTAAGCCACATTAAGAACTGAGTGACTGGATAGGCCTGCCAGGCAATACTGATTAATTGCACCTAAATCTGTAATATGATGCAAATTAACTTTCAATTCATATTCATTTTAATTCATAGTCTTTATAGGATTCCCTACTAATACCGATATTAATTGCGGTCCACTGTAGCCAATGTCTCTTTGGCCACTACTCATCATCAGGCGGCTAAAGGCGACCAAGACGACAACGTTGATGCTGAGATGCCGAGATTCTGAAGCTTGTCACTTGTCAGTTGTTTGTCATCTGACATACATGTGAGTGATATATAAACACACACGGACCGGCGGCCCGAAATGCTGGGATGCTGCGATGCCGCCAGTTGAGCATTATCCATTCTGTACAGGCACTTAGTCGAAATTCTCGCGTACTTAGCGGCATATGCATGCCTGGTTTTTGGGGCCAACTTTCCGTTCTGCTCTGCTCTGGTCTGATCTTGGTGTTTTGCTTGTTTTTTGTCAGCGAAATTTATTGCTTCATTTGTTTCGGACCACTAACCGTATGGAGGGTAACTCGGGCGAGGACGGGGCGTGGCGGGGCGGACGTCTCAGTACATCGCTCTGACGCTTTGGTTTTCATATTTTTCACATTGTCAGTGATATATCATCGGACAAATGGTGGCCACATCAGCATCCGCCGTTGGCTCATCTAAGCAAATCCCATGAAAGCGAAATGACATTGAATAACTATGCATCACCTAGAGATCAAGTGCCACTTCCGCTCGTTCGGATTCCTTTCAAGAGTCTGTGACAAATCAATCAACTTTTGGCATCTCCCATATGCTGTTTTCACCATTTTTCCCGCGTTTGGTTTCTAGTGGGTGTGGTGGGGCAATGTGGCAATGAAATTAGGATCAAGGAGATTTTAGCATGCTTTTTTGGAATATGTGTTATATATATATATACATACGTATATTATTCAATTGAACCTTAATCTAAACATCTAATAAATTAAATAAGTGTTTCAATTTCAGTTATTTTCTTTCAGCTTCCGCGACCCATTATTTCTAAGACCTCTGTAATTAGACGTTTCTCTATATTGTAAAAACAAGTTTTATATTTTGATCACCAGATCTTTATTCTGCCTGGCTCTATGATTAATCTTGTGCCCAGAAAAGGTGGTTTGTCCTATTCCTCCGTAGCTTGGAACCCATGTCCTGGACAACATGATATTTGCTCGTTAAGTTGTGAAGTGACAAAAATGGTTCGAAGGAGATCTCTCTGCTGTTTTGATTACCACGTTAATTACTTACCTTTTGATTACTTTCACATTTTGGTTAATCTATTCCCTGGGCTAGAATATAGAATTTCGATCAGCAGAGATGCTCTCCCTTACTGCTACGAATGTCCTATGTCCTGGACAACATGATTGCCGCTTGTTAATCCACATAAGGACGTGAAGTTGGAAGGAAGTCCCATTCCATCACCTGGGTCTGAACCACTCGTCCATGCTTAATTTTTCTAGCCGCTGCTACTGACGAAATCATGCCAATATCCCAAAAATCCCAAACGAGCAGATCACGCACTCGAAACGTAAATTCCCGGCCAAAATGGTAATGGGCCGCGGCCAACTGACGCGCAGAGATTTCATTTGGTACGGCAGTTGATTTGAGGGACTCCGGCGACTTCGCCGACTCCACTGGCCATTAGCACGTGCACACATTTTGCAAAGATGGGAGCTCTGGCTCCCTGCTACCCTGGCACCCTGGCAGCAGCAGGAGCCGTATGAGCGGCATTGGCAACATATAATTTGCACAAATTATCGCCAGCGTTTCGCCATATTTTCCGCTGCAATGATGCCGCCGGGGCTACACTCTTTATGAGGCAGGAGGATGAACGACAGGTGCGAAACAAGCAGGACCAACTCTGGCGAAGGACAAACGTTTATCAGAGGAGCTACTCCCATTCCCAGGATGCCCCGGCATTTTAGTGCACGCCAGGCGCACGAACTGAGCAAATCATTTCTGGATTGCACGACCAAAGTTTGCCTCCCAGCAGCTTGCGGAGGAGGGCTGAAGGACCCGAGGACCGGAGGACTCTGGGATAGGACATAAGCTGCGCTCATAACTTTGTCTTGTTTATGTCTGCGGGATGTGATGTGTGCATTCAGTGGTCCCCGACCTGCCACGATGGGGGAGTCATTTCAGTTTTGGGGGATAGATCGTTTCGGGCGTTTGCGGGAACGAATCTGATGATGATAACACTTTTTAAAACAACCTTTTTAATAATATTGTGATTACGATGATAATATCTATTTTACGAAAATAAAGAATGAATTCCAAAATAGAATGATTAAATAATACTCCGATCAATTGTCGCGATTCTATAATACTTTATAAGATCTGAAAAATTTTTAATGTTAGCGGTTCATATTTGCTGTTACACGACTTTAGTAATCAAATTAAATAAATGAGTAAAGAAATACCTCACTTTCTTGGCAAACCGAAAATTGTGTTCATAAAGAGTCCTCTGGAACTACCACACGCCTCAAGAAATCACACCCAGTGAGGGAAAGCCAAAAGATGCTTTTCCCCGGCATTGTCAATTACCGATTTCGGACAAGCACCACTCAGATAGAAAGAAAACTAATCAAATGTCCTGGGGCCAAAAGCAGATGAGTCCCATGCCTTTGCCCTAGGAGCACGTTCCGTGTCTCGTGACCCGCTCCCCGAGTATGAAACATTCATTTGATGCCTGCGACATGACACGTCAGCTTTGGAAAGCAAAGGTGCACTGAAAACTACTGAAGGTTCATATTTGTAGAGCTTAAGAATGAAATTATCTAAGCACTCTGTAAAATATTTAATGAAACCCTCCAATATGTCCTCCGATTTAACGACAAATAAGTATCCATAAAGCAAGAATGTTTTCCAAATTCCAAACCAAATTTAAATTGTTTTCTTCGAGTGTTTTTAACAAGACTGTGTGTGGTATTGTTGTATATTAGTGTGCGTGACGTTGCATCGAGAGTGGAACCGTGTGATGGAAGCGCGTCGAGCATTACGAGGACCTCAGCATCCTGGCCAGAGGAGCCAAACGCGACGCTTGATGCAGCCATCGGAATCACATCTTACAGTTGCCGAAAATGCTCTCTCTCCCTGCTCCAGCTGCCAGCATCCACCGACAACATTTGGCCGGGCAATTCACACGTAGTGCCCATATATACCTCCCCTCACGAGGGGCGGTCTGGAGCGAGTGCCGGGAAACAATTCACACGAGACTGATAGCAGAACCAGATACTTGACTTTACTCAACATAAATACATGAAGTTCCAGAATAAAAATTAACTTGGAAATGCCAGTGTGAATATATATGTATACTGGATTTAATGCAGGAAAAGACGTAGATGTGTGCTTACATTCACCAATATTTTAGTGACATAAATGTATATATTCTTCAATATTTGTTAATACGAATAAATATGCATCAAATTGTTTATGATGAATAATGATGGATAGGATCAGATAAGATTAGTTAATCAAAAAAAGGCTAGTTCACTTAGTAATTAACCAAATAGGAAATTTTATAGTCGAGAATATAAATAAGAAATTTAAAAATGGGTAAAAGTATATTTAGTTTTGAATAAATTACCCTAATGTATCGCTAGTTTAAAATTATCGGATCGAAGAAAAACAAGGTTAATGGTAGGCCAACCCCTCGCATGAGTGATAAACCTTGAAGCTTTGCAACATATTCTATCAAATATTAATTAGTTTTGCTAATCGCTATACATATGAAAATAGCATTTAACATTTTCATCTCTTATTCAGTTTTGATAAATATTTCTTTGTTGTCTATCTATTAACAGAATAAAAGTTATGTAAGTTATGTTTCAGGAGCTTCGTAAAGAATAATCAATGCACAACCTAGGGATTTAAATTATTGAAAAAAAAAACTTCTGAAATAAATACTAAGCATGCCAGAGAAAGCCTTTTCAAATTCCTTTGGATATGTTCCTTGCAACCAATTTTCGCAACAATAATTTCTGCCGCCCATTATGGAGGTCGCTTCGATTTGGAACGAAAAGTTTTGAAACAGTTATTGGCATCATCAATTGAAGTGTAAGTAAACAACATTAAAAATAATTGCAACTAAATCCAAGCGATTGCGACGCCGTCACATTTTAGCGATGAAATGGCCCAGGCGGAGGACCCGAGGCCAGGACTCACTGCCGAAATAAGAAGGAGCCAGGAGCCGGGCCTGGCGGTGGAGCCAAAGCTTTCTCGAGTGCATAAATCTGTCCGTGGAATTTCCTCTCGCCTGCTCTGCTTTTTGCCTGAAAAGTCATTTTATGATTATGTGAGAGATTTTTGCTGCAGAACTAGAAACTGCATGTATGGACGCGAACGTTAGTGCGAGTCAGTATAATGCAATTGTAAATTGCATGCCCTCAAACTGTTTCTAGCAGTGCAATTGAAGGCACTTTGATGTCTGCCCTGACTTTAATGTCTCCAATAATGGCCTTCAACTCAATGAAATTATTCTATGGCAGTTTATGGAACCAAAGTTGCCTTTTCGATTGAAATCGTTGAAGTTTTTGGGAAATTGTCACCCTAAAAATGAGACGATATGGTGACTTTATTTAGAAAACTTTAATGTATTACTGGGACAATTTATTGCATAGGCATACAGTTATATAAAATTAATTTTGCTATTGATTTAGTTGTGGAGCCTTGTCGCACTTATTTCGAATATATGTAGAAGGCCTACATTAGGTAGTGGAATGCAACAATTCGTTAAAAATGTTTGGGAATATGTAAGTATTGGCCATAAATAAGGTGGTAACTCATATCCAAAATATACCTATAGGTTTACAATCATTTAAAATAGACATGTAATAAAGCAGATTGTATTGGACTATAACAGGTTATGATGTCCTGGTGGAAAAGAAAACCAAAACAAGTGAGATGGTTTTCCCTTTCGTTTGTGTACTTGTAAACAACTCACTAAACAAATTGTACTGCATCTCGATTAATACAAAAGCATGAATTCCTATGTCGCATAAACAATGTCTATTTTGATTTCACGTATTCAACATTTCATGTATTCTACAGCATAAACATAGTAATAGTAAACGAAAACAATGGGCTATATCATATTAAATCTCGAACTTACTCCCAAAATGTAAAAAAACCGTTTTTGCCACACAATTTGGCTTTAAACTGAACTCGGTTATTTTACATCTTTCAAAACTATTTGCTTCTAAGACAAGAGTCTCTGGTTTATATTACAATTATATATTATTTTTATAGTTCGATCTAATTCATCTATGGATGTAACAATAAGACAGGTAAATGATGCATTGACACAGTAAGCTAAAGAAGAACTCTAGTTTTTCCGCAAACTATTTTCCCGAACTGTATGTAAAGAACCATCGCACACCATCGCACATATAATTTATTCATAAATATTGTTTCGTACAGTGGGCTTATGCTCTGGCCGCCTTGACGCAGATGAATTCATCTGTGATAGTTGATGGATGTGCCGGCTGCAGCGGCAGTGTACCATAAGTCACCGAAGACCTGACCCGTATCCCGTATCCCGATCCCCGAACGCCGGTCTCTGTCCACAGACTCCGGACCCGGCCACCGTTTGTTTGGTTTAGGTCGCCCCGATTTGGGGGCAAAGAGTTTCCGTGACGTCTGAGAAATGTGCAACAACGACGAGCCAGCGACAACGTGCCACTCTGTCTACATCCCGGCTCCCTCCTTTAACTTTTCCCATCCCTGGTCCATGTCTGGGCCATATGAGTGGAATCGACGACATCGACATCGGCTATCAATGATGTATATGCGCGGCTATATGCGGCAAAAATGTTGAAAATGGCGCAGGTGTTTCTGTAATAGGCGACGGCCACGTTCTTCTCGAAGGTCTCAGATTACACTGTTTCTGAGGAAAATCAATCATCGATTGGATGTCTTTGATGGGCAATGAATTTGGATTGAAGAAAAATGCAATCGCCAAACGTTGGATGTGAAAATAGTTCTTAGCTTAAATATTGTTTAGTACAACTTAAAGGGAATGAATATAGCCACAAATGGATTTTTCCCATTGAAATGGTAAGCTTTTATTAATTAAAAAATAAACAGTTTGTAAAATTTGGTTAGCCTGAAAGACTTTTTTTCTCACGATCTGTTTGCGGCTCGTTTCCGTCAAAGTCTGATCAGTTCTCAGGATCAGTTGGTCTGCAATCATGCCACAATCGCCACCGCTGGGACACTCCACAGGCAGGCAGACAGGCAGACAGGCACACTGGCAGCTGCGACATTGTTGCATGCCCCACCAACTGGGACTGGGACTGGGACTGGGACTGGGTCTCCAGTTTCCGCCGAGTCCACTTACAGCTGGCCCTATCTACGATCGGTCACAGTTTTCTGGGACCCCAGGCCGCTAACAACCTGCGCCGCAGCAGCAGCAGCTCCAGCAAACGAATTAAGTGACAAAATGTCAAATCCAAACAAGTCGGCTACAGCCCAGGGGGAATCCGCAGAGTGTGTGCCAGGTGATCGGAATAAAGGGTATAAGAAGTGCCAGTGCACAAATTTGCACCGCCAACTGCGGCAGGCCAATCATTCAGATCGTCCAACGATCGATACTGCCGACTTCGAGGCAGGCGACAAGAAAAATCAATTAGTGAGCGACGTGTGACGATAATAATGCCAACAATAAAAGTTGCACCGAGCCAAGCACTGCAGGAGAAACACACAGAGAAATTGGAACATACATGTGGGTATATCCATATATTTATATATACACAAAAGGCACTCAATAAACAAAGAACAATGAATAAAACAACAAATATAAGCTAATATACTTATATCTGCACTGCAAGTGCTAAGTATATCAGTTTTTTAAGCCATATTTATTGTAAATATAAACACAATAACCAATTTCACAATAAATGGAATTTCTAAATTCGTAATACCTATAAAAGAGTGATTATGGAAATGGAAGTGTATGAAACCTATATTATTAAATTATTCTGTATTGTTTAATTCTTTTAAAGTTGGTTTATATATGTATATATAGTAGGAGTAGTAGTATTATATTACACAATGTTTTTTTAATTCGTCTTTAAAAGTGTATTCATATACACTTCACTTGAAGTACACTCATGATTTGAACTACTACAGAATTGTATATTCTATTCTGTCCCTAATAAAAACTACTGGTAAATTGTACCTTAGATGTACCTTATATGAATACGTATTCCAAGTTTTTGACTTTCTACTTTATATAAAAACATTCTTTCAACAATATATGTACATTCTCCCGTTTGTCGCGTGAAAGGAGACGAAGTAAAGGAGGATTTCATCATCTCTCAACCAAACAACAGTGTCTTCCTATCATCGTCATCATGATGGCAGCTTCGGGTTGATTGAAGGTTCTTTTGATATTTGACAGATTCGATTGAAAATCCTTCGGGGCTCTGGCGTTCCTCCTTGACCAGAGCGACCGTCCCAGGCTGGACCCCAGCCAGCAGATGGATGATTGCAGATTGTGACAGCGGCAAAAGGGTAAATAAGGAAAGTGGTGGTGGGTCCTGGCTGGCAGGAAAATAAATTGAAAGTGCTGCAAAAGGAAAATTGACGAGCTGCCACTGGTGAAGTTGAGGGCTCATGAGCTTGAACTTATTTGCACAAAATAGACAATGCCTTAAATATAATATATATGTATATCTGTGTTAGCTAGGTGAAGTGTAGTCACAAAATTCCATTTTGCGGTTTTTGGACAAAAACTCATTGAGACCCTTGCCATACTTCGGGAGGAGAAAAACACATCTGTTTTCGGAAAATTTTCATTCAAACAATTGTTCGAGTGCCAGACAGGGGAGGGAAGGGAAAGGTTTTCCATTCCGTCAACAGAAAAGTTCAATCAGAAATTAAGAAAACAGCCGCCGACGACGACTACGACAACGCCAAAAAATGGTACGAACGAAGGCGTATAAAATTCGCCCAGGCTGAGGAAAATAGCTTTAGACAATGAGCGAAAAGAAAATGCAGGCTTGGGGGAAAGCGGAGAACGAGATGCAACCAGAACATTACATCGCGTGTCGCAGACACATTTGAAAGCTTCGACAACACTTCAGACTTCCGTCGTGACGGGCTTCCTGAAAAATAAATGAAAATAATAATTGAGGACACAGGCTTTTTATCTTTCGAAGTTCTCTACCCTCTCACTGGGTACTATAAGTTTGACCAAGAGTTTGCAAATAAATGAAGGAGGAATATCCGGCATTGGAGAGTATTATTGATCTCTTAGTTGTTATGCTAACAGTCCTATAACCCTAATTTCGCTATGGCCATATATTTAGAGTTTTCGCAACAAAGATGTCCTTACAAGTTCCTTCAGCTGACAAGTACATACATATATCCTTGGATGCTTCACTCTAATTAAGCCAGCAGAATCAAGTCACTCGCATCCGAGAAGTGGAGCAACCTGGGGACTAAGCTGGAGGACGCACATCAAAGTTTAGTGAACACTGTTGCCCTGCCGGTGACGAAGATGTCAGCAGGATGTCGGGGACAAAGGACATGGCTCGGACATGGGGCTCTGGCGCTGGCCTGTGAGCCACCCATATTTTTTCTTCTTTCCCTGGGCTCCTGCTTTCATACGCCACTTGCTTTTCATTTATCACAAATCCTTTATCTTTATCTATCCACTCGCCGACATCTTCGCCGCCGCTCGGCGTCTTCGTCAAACCAAATGTCGCCTTGTCCCATGGAAAACCCCGCCCGCATGTGCATTGAGGCAGATAACAAAGATCCTTCACTGGATTGACAGCAGAACGTGCAAGCTACTGTCTTTTAAATTTCTAGTTCCTTTCACCATTGGATTGTTGTGAAGTTGTTCCTGAAGTTGTGTATGCTTACTGATACTACATTAGTACCAAAGAAAAAACCTAAGCAAAGTATTAAAGTATAGAAATTTAAGGGATTATGTAAATTTATAATAACTTACAAAATAAAACTGATTTAGAGTTATATAATGATACGAACTTCGTAATTTAGCAAAGGGAAATCCCCAGGTCCCAGTTTATATCTAGCTATAGGGACTAAGGGTCATACAAAGGTTAAAAAATACATACCTTATTTTAAAGGTGCTTTTAGATATCATATTAATATTATATACGATAATATAATAACTTGGTCAATACTTTACTTGTTTATTGCCTTTCCAGAATCGTTTCTGTTGATTTGTGTCCTTTAAATCCATTCCGATTTCAATCATTTGAGAACCTTATATTCTCAGATACATACATATATGTAAATAGATATACCATTTACCATATATGTATATAAATTGTCGTAGATAGACATCTGGTCATTTGAATTGCCTTTGTGGTAGTGTTAGTATAAGCGTCTGTGTCTGTGGACATACCGGCTGATGTCCTTTGTGTTTTGGAAAAGGTCCTTCATTAGAAATATTTTCAACTTGTCATCTTGCTCGTCATCAACTCAACTCAATATCAAGTCAAACCAACGGCTGTTTCCTTCGCCTGTCGCTTCAGATCTCGTCAGGATGTCAGGACCCCTTTTCCCACCCACCCCGCACACCCCGTCCTCCCTTTAGACCCCTTCGTTAGGCACTGCCTCTCCATGTGTACGGGGGCGGGGGAAGGAAGGCAACTTGTCCAATAGTGTCCTTTTTCCTTATGCTTTTCATTTGTCCATCTTCTGCTTGTACTTCGTCAGCATATACTTCACTCCAGTTCCCCGCTCCCCGTTACCCGCTCCTGTGTACACATTTCGCTTTGGCCCCGGATTCCTTAAATATTTCCTTGTCCTGTGATGAAGGGTCTTGTCGCCTTTGCCCGGACAGAGTTCGTCACTAGTGAGTTTTTGGTTTGACGAACTCCGTCCTCCGCTCTCTGCAGAAAGTTCTCCGGCCGCAGGATTCGTCGAGATATAAAAAAAGTTTTTAAATTTTCAGTTAATTGAAATGTTGATTTTTCAGCTGCGGGTCTAACAAATGCCAAAAATTTTATAACAGTCTAACCTCAAAAATTGGGGAGATGGTGAAATTTGTAGAAAGAAGTAAATCATATTCATTCATAAGATTTACTAAGAAACTATTTTCAAAATATGTATATTTAAGTCAGTATATAGGCCAAACTTAATCCTGTATCTTATCTTAGTTGTATCACTTTCACACAGTGATATTTTTTGTATTAGCTTCTATAGAATAACTTTTAAATTAAGGTACAAACAATTATTGAAACATAAATTCAACAAATCATTTTTATTTTGAGTTTCTGCAATAAAGGATTTTTGTATTGTCTTAAGTTGCCACTCCCTAATGTGACCCACTTCTCTCATCTGCGAAGTGTGTTAAGAAGGAGTGTGTCTGTATTTATTGGACACGGTTGACATTTTGTCCGGTTGCTGGACATTAAGTGTACCGTTACTTTTATATTACATATCAGTGTCAACAGCATCATCCCAGACGAGAGGGAAGAATAAGGAAAAGTCTGAAGCATTCAATCTCTCAGTCATTCCATCAGCAAAGGGAAGTGGGCGAGGGACAGCTGAGTTGACCTGGCCAACAAGGACCTGCCCCTGCCCAAGGTCTGGCCGACTTGTTCCGCGGGTCGGCCGACGGAGACGTCTGCAACAAAACTAAATACACTTCAAAAGAATAAGTTGACAGCTGACGATGACTTGTCAGAGACAGGTTTCTATCCTTTATGCACATAATGCGACCTCGGTCCGAACCCAAGCCCACACACTGGCGCACACGCCTGTGTCCAACCGGTGACGGACGTTGGACAAAGGACATGGGACAACGGGCCCTGAACTTTCCCCCCACACACTCACACCTCGGGGATAATGATTTTTCAGTCAAGTGAAAATAATTTTTAAAGTAAACAGACAATTCCAACTCTTTGTTGCCGTCGTCCACTCCAGAGTTGCATAAATTTTCAGCAGGGCGCGACGACCGGCGCCGTCTTCGCAATGTCAGAGGGTAAAGGACGATGGTTTCAAGGGTGGGCTGAGCTTCAGGACTTCTGCCTTCTGACGCCTTCAGTCGACCAAATAATTGATGCCCTTACAGAAGGTATGAAGGTATGGGAGGAAAGGGTAGTCGTACTCATAGATAAGAGATTGACAATTTTTGGGTGATTAAAGAGCTCAAGTTGATGAATTTGTAAAAATTTGTACATTAATGAAGGTTAACAGAGAATAATTTCATTTGATTTATATTTAAATAATTGGTTTTAATGCTAAATAACCCAACTTATTAGTATGTAAGAAGTAATCAGGGATTAAAATTGGTTCAAGTCTTAAATTTATTTATACTTTTAGCTCACATAAGACCCGATATTTTAAAGTTATTAAGATATATTCCTGTGAACGCATTACTGCCACGTAATTTTACTGACAATTGCTCTCGCCCAATATACTTGAGCCATTTTGAAATTTCTCATCTTCCCAATTCCCCAGATGAAATCGGCTTGAACTTATTGGACTTGAATGTGCCGTCCTTGGCCATTTAATGCAATGCAACATGCCAATCCGGGGAACCTCTCTCAGGGTTCTGGACTCAAGTTCAAGCACTAAATAGATGGGCGTCTGAATCGGAATGGGTAGTACGTCAATCTGTCCAACTCGTTCACTCATTTGGCCAGACAGGATGTCAGGCCGTCACTCACTCACTCAATTCAAACCATGGCAAACTGAACCATTGGAAACCATTCCATTCTGCTCGGTTACGATTTAGTTTCAGTTTCGGACGAGTCGCTGTCAATTTAAAATAGAAAATTTATAGAGCAGACAAAATGATGGACAGCCATCGGTAGTTACTCCAAAGCACAACGTCTACACAGGAGCATGTCCTGGCGCACAGTGGATACATTTTAAGTAATCCGCCTTTCGACAGCAAAGTAACTTTGGCTTAAAGGATATTAATGGTAATAGTGTTTATGTATTGGAATACATGAATTCTTGAATACGTGAAATGGAAGTAAGACCACATTCATGCATTCATATCAAGTGAGATGTAGAATTTATTATTTCTGATTGTTGTGGGTTTTCTTGTTGAGTGAGACATACTTGTATATAACATTTAACTTTATAATTAAATTTTAATCACATTTTAAGCCCATCTTTACCACTGTACTTGGCCGAGTACTGGGCGTAGCTGATGGGCGGCGACTGACTGACTGAGTGAGTGACTGGCTGGCAAATTGATGGACAGATTGACGGACAGATGAGATTAAATAACTTGTAGAATTATATATACGAATAAGCAGCTCTGCAGACCCCACAAGTCGAGTCGAGGAGGACAACAACCGCACGTACCAACCAAGGCTTCCTGGAGGAGAAAAAATAGGGAGACGTGGGGACAACTGCGTGCAAAATGCAATTCAAAAAGTTTTTGCGATCGACCTTCTTTCCAGCGATTTGTCAGGACGAACTTAGTTTCCGACTGCTGTCGTGGCTCGCCTGTTTCGTCAATCAAAATTACGTGTCCTTTCTTATTCTCCTTTCGTCTTCACTTAGCGCCCATCATAAATCCAGGGGAGCCAGGACAACACACTTTGTCCTGCAGTAAAATGCGTAACTGATGGGATAGGCACGTGTTTCTGACCACCAAATGGTTTCCTGTCGAAAGACAAAAGTTTCGAATCAAACGTCTGTTGAGGAGATGAATTCGATGCACTTTGTTACTGAACAAGAAGTCTTACGAAATTGCCTTTACAAGAAGGTACTATTTTTCCTTAAATGCAATATATATAAAAACGAAAAAGCATCTTCGGTCCCTTAATTATCCCTTAATTTATATTGATCATTTATAAGCATCACTAAATATGAATAAAGCTAAAGATTTAAAGTTTTGACCATTCAGTTATTCTAGTATCGAACCTGGGTGTGAAACTCGGGTGGGCCAAAATTAAAATTATTTCTAATTCTTAAATTTTGTAGAATATTTTCGTCTGAAATCAATTGGAATATTCATATTCTTGACTCTTGTGAAGCTTTAAAAAACTATTTGTCTTTAAATAAATTGCTTAAGACTTTAGTTACTGGGTATCTCTTAGTCGAGAACTCTTGATTGTACCTTAAGTCTTTGCGAATAAATTCGAATTTTGTGGTACTTCCTTGTTCTTTTAACACAAAATTTAAAGGAATAAAAAAAAATTGTATGTAAATTTTTTATTAAATATATTAAAGGTTGCTATCTATCATAATAACAACAACATGGAACCCCATTTTCGATGGTCTAGATTCGGAAAGATGATGGGGCGATGGCTACGCATCGATTGTCAAATGGCAGTGTAAAATTTTATTACTCAATAACTTCACCGTTATGAGGACTTAATTTATGAGCCGCTACAACAAGAACAACAGCGCCAGTGACAATGCAGCAACAAATGGAAAAAGCAAGTGCTGCAGTTTTTGCTACCATGTCCAGGACCTCTCACTTCGTGTCAGTGTCCGTGGCGCGGTGTATGTGTGATAATGTCCTGTTTAAATGCAATAATTTCAACTGCAATTTTCCGCGGGCCACAACATACCGCCTCGTCCCGTGCCCCGATTACCGTTACCGTTACCGTTACCGCTGCTGGTGCTGTTCCGGGTCCTGCAGGACAGTTCCACTGTAAGCCATTCCCCTGCAGTCGAGCGCCCGTCCGGCCGTGTGACGACCAAATGACTGCCAGCTTGCATTTATTTATTGCTGACTGACGTGGCCCTGGTTCCCCGGTTGACCTTTGCCAGTGATGTCCGCCTTTTTGGCTTTTTTTGCCAGTTTTCCAATGGGATTTAAAAATTAGTTGTCCGATTTTCCGTAGGCATAAATCCATTAATGAACCCTGTTAAAAGATTTTCAAATTGCAAATAACCAGAGCACCAAAAAAGACAACCTAGTTTTGGAAAGAAGAATTTTAAATTCAATTTAATATTATTATTTGGATAAATCAATTTTCTGCCTCCAGTTATTAACTTTTTTAACCCAGTTGTTCTTATGGAAAATATAAGATAAAAATCATACATGGTAAGTTTATCAAAAATGTATTACCTAGCAGTGTCGATTTCCGACGTACATATATAGCTCATCATGCCGTTCTAGACTAGAATAATTTTATAATTAATGTTATAATACATATTGTTAAACATTTAATTTTCCGCTTTAGTGATTCTAGTACACCGTAATAATAAGCTATAGTAAATCGAAAGCATACATATCTTAAAGTGATACCATTTGATTACAAAAATTAAGTTCAATCATTATTTTATACATTTTTTAGATTACATAAATTTTTATATTAAATGGATAATTTGTTGTTAAAACAATATTGTATATTTATATTTATATATATATCTGTATATATATATATATATAGTTGTGGACTAGATGTGAAGGACAAAGGGTAAAGATACAGGTAAAACAGTGATATTTCAATATTTACATGAATGAATATTAATATTTGAAATTATATACCTATATGTATAAGACTACTTTTGAGTTTTATCTAAATGGATTTCACAAAAGCTTCTACAGTTTTCGAAAACTTCTTATTTTACAAGCTTTGGGTTCCTGAGACTTAGTATTTAATAGACTGACATAGAATTTGAATTTTATTTTTATTTTATATACAGGGGTGGTCAAAAGTATTTACACAAATTTACAATTATTTTCACCGCCAAACTTTTTGTTAATATTCATCTTGTTGTTGACCGATTTCCATGAAAATTTTTTATCGCATAAATTGATCTATTCAGTAACAAGCAGAAAACGAAATCAAAAGATAACGGTTCATACGACAATATTAAAAGCAAATGAAAATATGTCTATTTATTTTGGATATAGCTTAATAAACCCAACAAATTGAAAGCCTTCATCGATACGAAAGCAAATTTTTTTAACTATTAATAAAGTAACTTATGGGATTGTCACTAAAAAAATATGAAATTTTAATATTACAGTTTAGATGCATCTATTCATTAACTTATAGCCTTTTTCTATGAATTGTTAACTTTCGAATTCCTTTTTGGCTCGCTTCTGCATAGATCAATCTACGCAATCAAAAAAATTACATTTCAGAGAAATCGTTCAACAACAAGAATCACAACTAAAAGAAATTTGGCTATGATGTGTAAATACTTTTGACTACCTTTGTATACTACATGTTATACACGATCTCTCTGATAATTTTATAATCATAATTTACTTTAACAGAGCTGTAAAGATCAATTTTAAAGTTCTACTATATTTAATTTCACATTTATTTCTCTTAGTTACATTGACATTTAGGTCTGATTGTGGCCTTACCTGGCAGCACTGTCTCTGTCTCGATTCGCGACCGTGGTTCAGGCAGGTGCAGAAGGGTGGAAGGTCCGCTTTCGCGTCACTCTGTCTAGTTGGAGTCATAAAAACGAAAGTTATGGCAACGCTCGCTGGATTTATGGGCATTTTGCAGAATTATTGTTATTTATTTTATTGATGTCTCGGCTTTATGCAATTGCAAAAATATTTTGCTGCATACATTTGAGAGGCGGAGTGAGGAGCAGGCCGACCTCAAAGGGGCAGTGCCAGAGTGGGGAGTGGGGCGGGCGGAGTGGAAGTGTGGAAGACAAGGGTTTTGCATCGTCAACGTGAAATGCACATTTGTGCTTTTCACATTTTTCGCTGTCAGCGCAATTTATGTCCCTGACAGCGATAGGCATTTCCTTTGAAGTTTCAAGTGCTCGGCATTTAGTCCTTGCTCCGTTGACTCCGAAGCTGTTTCTAGGATGGATTTTCACGAGTGATTGCACCAAGCGTCAATTGTGCGCCGAGGCTCGGTTTTCCACTGAGGCTCGCAAATCGTGAGTGTTTTAACGGAAGCATGTCATAAATAGCGTCGCAAGTGTCCTCATTTTTCACCCGAAGTCCAAACTTTGAGGCACACAACGTTTTCTTGATTTGGGGGTTTGGATAATACATTGTGTTTTTTGAAATGTAAAAGAAACTCACACGAAAACTTGGGATAGGGATAAAATATTTGTGATGGTTTTTTTTGTAACATCAATTTACTACAAGCCAATTATACACTCGATATATACTATGACCCCTTCAACTCTATTCCGTTTCCAAGCAATTGGCACATCAAAGGACGAGTAAAAACCCAAATTGATGGATAACAAATTGCAGCCTGAGCTGGGAAAATGGGGGGAAATTGCTGCGAGGTGGGAGGATGGATGGTCGCTGGCAGAGACTCCTAATTCCGAAACAAGCAGTGACACATTCGAAAGGGGAGGGCCAGGCCAGGGAAAGGGTATGCAAAAATCTAGACGAGCTGGCAATAACTTGCAACTGATAAATGATGCCCCGGGATATGTAGAATTTTTCTCTATTTCGGTCAATCGAATCGCGGACGGGGTCGGGGTGCAAAATGAATGTGCGGGAATTCCATCGGTTGACATTATTGTGTCCTCTGCGACAAGCAAAATATGTGGCCAAGATGTCACTGCCAGCGAAGGCAAAAAAATATAGGGCCAGAGTCCGAGTCGGTTGAGATTTGAAATCCGACCAATACTATATGCATGGATGTTCATATGTACATATGTATGTATGGGAAAGGGCGCTTATATCGTTTTTGCTCGCCTCTTGATTTTTGCATGTTTTCTGTGGCACTTCTATCGCCTTGACAGCTCGGCGGACTGTCGCCCGTCCTCACTTTGTCTTATATTGTTTGGCGTTTCCCAGTTCGCCATTCTCCTCCGCTTTTCTCATTTCGACGACACTGACAAGCTGCAAGATTAGGCAGCGGACAGTCCGCGCCACACATTTGAATTTTATTGGCTTGTCCCAATGTCTCTCCCAATGCCCCAAAAAGGGGAATCCCTGACAGACTGCAGAAGGATGTCAGAGAAATCTGATTTCAATTGATGTTGAATCTTTAATCAAGCCCGGTCAAAGAGTAGTATATTTGTATCAATATAATCTACAAGAAGTGCAAGAGAAAAGGTAATACCTTACAAATTAATTTAATTTAATAGAAAGTAAAGATTCAAATTCACAGGCACATCCCTATTTCAATATCCATTAATTGACTGCCAGATCTCGCCAAAAGTACAAACTCTCTCACGCTGTGGAGCCGCACAAGCAAATGGAGCTGGAAATTATCTGAAAATCGCATTGAGAGATCTCCTCGGAGGCAAAAGGTTTGCCAGGTCGCCTGACAGTGGGTCTCAGTTTCTGCTAACCACCGCAAGGTTTTTTCTTGCCACTTTGTACAACGAAACTTTTGTCACCCGCATTTGCTTGCTTTTTTCCCCCATTGCTGTAGGTTTTTCTTCTCTTTTTTTTGCAGCAACATTGCCTGCGGGGGAACAAGTTGCAACGTAGGCGTTGCAAAGCCACCGGTTCCTGCCACCGGTACAAGTGCTGTTCGAATGCAAGTCGAAGTAGCGACTGCAAATTCGGAGCTTGTATTTTTGCTGGCTTATTTATCTTTTTTTGTTTTCCTTAAATTGTTAACAAATTTGGTGGCTGTCATGTTGGTGAGCGTGGAACAGCAGTGAGTGGGTGATATATGTATGTCTCTATAAGAGGTCGCACAGAACCAGAGGACAGTGGTAAATCAATGTATCAATTTGACCTATGTCAAGCCAATCAGCAGCATTTAATTGTGAGCATTGTTGAACTAATAAATATAAACTTGGAATAGTTATTATTATTATTTTTATCTTTTTCCACAATATATATCCCAAGAGTTCCTTTTATTATTTAGTTATGCCTTTTTCAAAACGAATAATTGGTTTGTTAAGCTCATAATCTTCCAAGTAAATACAAACAACAAAGACTAGCCCAAAGAACAATTATGGAAACCACCACCGTTACTCTCAAAAGCCGAAAGAACAACTTTTTAATCAAGTTCACACTGTTTGCTGTGAGTCAATTAACTCGAATGATTGAAATCGCTTTCGGTGAAGAGAAATGCCACTTAAATTGCTTCTAATAAGCAGAGCGTTCGAGACCATACCTTCGGGCGAGATAACCACAACGACAACATCGGAGACAGCACCCACAAAGCAACCCCAGGGCAGAGGCATGGAAATTTCGCATCACAGTCATTGTCATTGTCGTCATTGCTGCCGGCTCTGAGTTCCACTGAGTCCACTCCACTCTACTCCACTCCACAACACTCTACTCCACACTCTCCATTCAAATCGACTCGGGATCTGGCTCGGCTGGGGCGTCGCACCCATCAAAGTGTTGTCACTGTCAGTGCAAATGTCAGAGACACATCAGGGATTAACGCGGCGGCGAAGGAAGAAGCCGGGAAGCCGGGAACCCCGGAACACGGGAACCCCGGAAGCCGGATTTAAGGGTTTATGCGCGGTTGACAAATACGCCGTACCAAAAACCGGCGGGCGGAGAGGTGCGTCGGGCATGGACAGTCGCAGAGGTTGAGATAGAGGCACCTGCCGCCCATGCGACAGCCCAGCCACACTGTGAGAAAAATAGTTTGGAGGCCTTCGAGCCAAAACAGCGGCAAATACAATAAGAATACTTTTCAATCTGGTAAATGCAATATTTTCGCTAGGGCTAATATTTTGTCTTGGCCTACTAGAGAGCGCTTGAAAGAGTTGTAGGAATATATTAGACAATAGTGTAATTTGCACTAAATTAAAAAAAAAAAAAAAAACATATATATAACAAATATTTTAAAACTGTTGAATATATATTTTATTTTTTATTTTATCTAATGTAAATCTTTGTCATCTGATGTTGTCACTTGTATAAGTTTTTCACAATTAAATACTTAGTCTGAGTTAATGTGGGTTCTAAACTTATGTACTTTACAGTGCATATTTATTAATAGTAGCATATTTTCTAGTTGGCATATTAAAACATAAACATATATAATATAATATATAATATAATATAATATAATAATATTTATTTATTTCTATATGTATACATTTTGAAAAAGTTGATGCTTCGGAAGTTTTATTTTATATATTTATTTTCTATAATTCGAATATGAAACCCAAATGAATCGATTTTGACAAAACTGGAAAACCACTTCGAATAGTTGCACATTTATTAAATTGTTTCTCACAGTGTTGTCCTGTAGGCAAACAAAATGATGTCAACCGCAATGCAACAACAACAATAATGAGGGCAAACATCAACAACAGACAACTCCGGCGACGTCAAAGGATTGTGGGTCCGAAGGCGCCCCGGAAGTAAGGTGGTGCGTGGTTCATGGATGGTAGATGGTAGATGGGCACCGAGTCTAGTGCCCATTTCGTCATTACTTCAACCGCATTTACATGTGTCAGGACAGGCAGAAGAAGAAGAAGAAGAAGATGGAGCGTTAGGAAAAGCAGAGCAGCAAACCTTTGAAGCATCAAGCCGAGGGGCGACAGCGGTATGGCAACCCCTGTCTGACCAGCGAGAGAGAACCCACCCCCGCCTAGTCCTTGTCCATCAAAGTCGATGGAAGTGCTTTCAAGTTGTGAAAAGCCGGGAAGTTTCTTCTCTTGTGATGGCCTGGCCATGTGACCCGTGGGCTCGGGGCTCTGGGCTCGCACCGCGCCCACCCACCGCACCACCCACTCATTACGAATGTCCTGTGGCATTGTCGACATGTCCTACGCATTATAAACGAATTACTGTCGTCTCAGCAGCCTGCCCTCCCTTATGTGAGGCCCGGACCTCGACGGGGGCTGCAGGTCGGCCTTTTGAG
The DNA here is from genome assembly GCF_035046125.1 of Drosophila serrata. Classification (NCBI taxonomy): domain Eukaryota; kingdom Metazoa; phylum Arthropoda; class Insecta; order Diptera; family Drosophilidae; genus Drosophila; species Drosophila serrata. The sequence goes on from NW_028257143.1 coordinate 3,622,983, forward strand.
TTTTAGCCAAGCCAAGTTGGTTAATCGCCGGTAAATTTAATTAGACACTGGTGTGGGTAAATTACGGTAAATAAATGTCTGACAATATGCAAACCGTAAACGGACGAGGGGCGGTGCACCGAGGGAGCCTGATGTGGCGGCGGCGGCCCATCATGTGCCTCGACTTTTAATCCATTCGGAAAGGTAAACATGCCAAAGTGGCGCAACGAAAACGCAAAATGCGAAATGAAAATTGTCTAATAAACATTATTTTTGAACTGGATGAGGAGTTATGCGTCTGTCGAGCGTGTGTTTTTATGCAAGCACACGTATCCATAGAATGGGGCTTGAAGATGTTGAGTCCTTAAGTGATCTGGATGGGTGGAAAAAGAGCTTAATGAAGTTAAAGTCAAAGGGGATTAATATATGGGGTTTAGATATATAAAAAAATCTTAAAATTTAAATAAAAGTACTGAATGCTTTAGAGCTGGAGTATTCAATTACAAAATTATGTTGAATCTCAAAGATTTATGCTTTGCTATGCATATGTAATTTCCTATTCAAAGCGATTCGTTTGCATAGAGTTTCTGCAATTGAGCACAGAAAAAGGCGCCAACACAGAAAATTAAAATGAGTTCCATTCAGCAGTTACCTGCCAGCCCATTTGAGATAAATAGCCAAACATGAATGCAGTGGCAGATGCGCTTTACAAGATTGAAGATGGCAGGCCAGTATCCCAAGGAGGCAGCCATACAGCGGGGGAAACCGATATCATGTAGCGAATTATGAGTTCCCCTCCCACAGTGCTAGTGTTGCGAGTTTAGCTATTTCTGTTCGAAATATTTGAAAAGGTGGAAACTTAAAACCAGTTATCGGCAGGATCAAGTTGTGGAATTATTTTTATTTTGGTTATTTTAAAATAAAGTAAATATTGATCAGTTTAATTCGTTTGATTTACATTATGTTACAATTCATTATTTATTTATCATTTTTGATCGAAAGCACTTCGCTTCATCCCCGAGCTATAAACCATGGTCCGAGACTTGAATAAATGAGCGGGGATAAAAGAACTTAAAAAAAGTGAAATATATATCATACATATATGGTTCTTATAAGAACTTTATCTTGTAGTATTTTCCATTTTTGTATCATTAAACTTTCCTTTCAATTTTGCACCTCCGAACATGGCTATTATCAATATGCATGACATATAATTTAATTTATTTTATTTCCCAGCGTTCCAAAATCACTCATATAAATTAGTGCACTAGTCATCCGATACAAATACTTATACATTTTAATCAGAAATTCACGAATATATGTAGTTTAGCTATGGATGTTCATGATTTATGTCTATGCTAAATCGTATCGACTTGTGATGCTGATCTTTAATATGCCTCCTTCTGTCAGTTTCACACACTTTTGGTTGGCACTAATCTAGAATACCCATTTACTCTATGGTTCCCTGATTTAAAAATAAATAAAGTAGAAGTAAAGTTTTCCTTTCTTTGGATTTTATCATTGTCAGAGCAAAATGAGTTGAAAGGCTCTAAAGAAATCTGGCTAACATGATCGGTTTGTGATCTGGACATACATTTGAGTCTCGAACTAAGTATATATGGTCAAAATAGACCTCGAATTCAGTTATATCCTTATATAAAAAAAAATTTTAAATCTGTTAGCTATTTTCAAATCCTTATCCAGCTAAATTGTATCATCACTGCAGAGAGAGAATGGGACTTCACACATGCGCCTGGCTGGCTCACTTTTTATCGACCATTCGCGCACTCAATAATTGAAAAGGAAGCTGCGATCTGCCAGGCCAGGCCGCTCGTTCACTCGTTCGCCTCTAACACACACCACGCAGTTAGTCAGAGTCTAGACCCAACCCTATACCTTTCCCTTTCCCTTTTCCCGACCCCAATCTCCAGCGCCTTGTTCCGTCGCCTGTCCAAATGTTTGTCGATAAATTTGCGGATGTGCAAGTGTCTTGTGCGTCGCGCTCTTGGCGGATGGCGGATGCCATCACTCGCGAATCGCAATTTCCAGGCGCCGCGCAACAGAGCGCACAGTGGTTTCAATACAAGAGAGGAATGTATGTAGCAATTTACAGATTGTCTTTTTTTTTTAAAAAAACGCTTTAGAAACCTTTAAGTTGTAATGGAGAGAAATTTGAAGTTAAAAACAGACAAGTAAGTATTTAGCAGAGTTTATCAAGTTCTACCCATATAAAGCGATCGTATGATGAAGCTTTAATAATAAATAACACATAAAAATAAAACTAAATTTGAGAATACGATTCTATTTGCACTAAATTTTATATGACTGTTTAAAATAATCGTTATTAAGTATATTTATTAAGGCAAAACTAGCTAATTATATGTATAGAAGTGTATCGAGAACAGACTATATGCAAAATTATCCAATTATCGCTTTGTATTTTTGCAAATATATTTATTTTCAATTTTCTCCCTATATTTTCCATCGGTGAACTTTAAACAACTGATCGAACTCAAACATCAACACCGTAGTTATACTAGGTTGTCTTAGAATTACGACTTGTGAATTTTTAGGACATTTTTTTCATAAATTTAGACTGTACTAGGGTCTTGTGACACCACAAAAAAATACTATCATAATTTCCTCAGATTATAATCAAAGGATAATTATCTACTCGATTTCATCTCAATGATTATTTGAGTGTGTAAAAACGAATGCTGTGAAACCACTGTGCGCAGTCGGGCCCCTGTATTTCCCCTCTGGCTAGTTGCACCGACATCGTCATCAGTTCGGCTGCATTTCTGCATTCTGCGGTTGCTCGTTTGGGAAATTTGAATTTGATTTTGTAATGGGGTGATGGCAGCAGCGGCAGCAACGGCAGCAGCAGGAGCAGGGACGGGCAGGGCAGGGCAATCTGCGCGGCGTAAAAGTTATTGACAATGGGATGTATCTGTCGGGCTGGTGTCATTAATGGCGAATGCTTTATGATCGCATTGCCTGTGCAATTTTCAACACATTTTGTGCTCGTTTTCAGTTGGGCCGATGATTTTCATGTTTATTGAAGTGTAGATATTTTTATCTATTTTAGAGGCGCAAGTGTTTATTTCGACTGATTACTTGCCGCCCCTCATCGCGGCCTCGCTCTGCACTCGCTGAATATTATTCTCGAGAAAATATTCCCGTTTGCGTTCTTTCAAATGGTTGATAAACTTATGCGTTTCATCGAGGGTTTTCTGCAAGTCTGCTGCCTTGAGTGCAGATGGAAATGGTGGAGACTCTGAGTCGCGGAATTATTATGTCAAATAAATAAATTCGACATTATGGTGTTGATTTACCCTACAATACACCCACAATTACACACAAATCGTATTTGATTGTGGAAATAAAATACTTTCCATGCAAGTTGTTTTCCACTCAATAATATTCAGAAATTCAGAAATATTCGGTATAATTATAGTCATAGCTAGATTTCAAACTCGATATACACATAAGAACGATGGGTAAACATAAAGTCAGAAACTTTTGAGTACCAAACCCCCAACCTGTGGGTTATGTCTATATTGACTCGCCTGGTGATACTTTCTACTATAATATTATTCTCAATGTTGTCGGCAATGTGATTATTATTGATTTTTAAAGTGAATGACGACCACGTTGGTGTATTTTATAAATAATTAATTTTTTATCCAATGCAAACCTCTGACCAAAGTCTTAACAGTCACTGGATAGAGGTAAATAAGTCTAATGTCGAGTTATTTAATTACAAAATACATTGTACTTAAGGAATTGGGAAAGCCAGATTGCGTGTTAAATTCAAATAAGCAATTTTTTAAAACTTTGTTGGTATTAAAAATGAGCTTTTAAATTAAGAATAAATAAGGCTTAATGAGGAAAACACTATATACAATATTTTAAGATTACTTGGAATATACAGACTTTACTTACATTTTTTTTAAGTGTTTCTTTTCCTTTTAAATTGTATGTTAATAACAAATAAGCATTTAAGAACTTTATCAAGTTATCAAAATTAATTAAAGACAGAGAGTTGGACATCAAAGGTACAATTTAAAGTGATGTTTTAGTCCTAACACAAAAATTACTTTAAAGCTAGGATTTTGACTGCCATATTTTATAAAGCTCCAGATAAAGTCATTTCCAGAAAATATATATTGTTAGAATCATATAATTGACTGGAAGGCCCATTACCAAAATGGAACTGAAAATCATTGAATAATTAGAGTTCTTAGACCATAAAAACAAAATATAATCACTTATTACAAATATGCATATCTGTATTGCGGGTAGTCCTTTCGTTTAATACAAATTTGTTCTTTTTTTTTAGATTTTTGAATAAAATATAAAAGAAAAGCCTAAAGAACTGAAGTCTTTTTGCTGCAACTTCATGCAGCTCCCTTAAAGCCTTAATCTTGAGGTGTTTGGACTCGCGGCCATGTGCATTTGTAAAACTTTTAAAGAACTCATATTATGGGTGGAAGGGTTCTGGCCTCCCTGGAACCCTTGGCCACCGCCCAGTCCCCAGTGTCCACATGACTTTGTTTGAAGTAAGTTTTCCGGGAGCATCCAGTAAACAATTTACGACGGCGCTGATGATGACGTTGCCAAGGGGGATGACGCTGCTCCAGAGCTGGTGATGGCGCTGATGATGAAGACGACTGCGAGCTTGGCGCGGAGCAGCTGTTGTGTCCATCGCACTTAGCACCCAAAACACTTTCCACTTGCCGCGGCGTATCTCCTTTGCGCATTTCGAAACTATGTCCGGGCATTTGGAAAATCCTGCGGCGCTTTGTGTGAAAATTCGGACTCGTTTCAACGCCTGCGAAACGTCCCCTGTGGGAGTTGTGCAAAAAGCATAAAAGTCAAATGCACTTGCCACTGCCGCCGAGCTTTTTGCCTTTTCCTTTGCTGAGGGAATCATTTTTCAACACTTTATGCATTTGCCACCATAATGAAGTGGCCGTCATACGAGATCGGAGCAGAGCATCCAGCCTCATCATCATCCAGATAAACACAAGTTTTCTTTAAAACAAGAAAAGGGTATCATGATCCTAGCATCCAAACGTTTAAAGAACCGAAAACGAGATATATTATATAAAATTCACTCACTTTTAACTTGTATTTGGATTATATAAATATATTATTTTATTTATTTTATTATATTATGTATTGCATTATTTAATAATATCCCTAATACCATTGTTTATTTACTTGATGTATAAGTGTTCATAATTATTTATGTACACATAGGTCTGTATAATAGTTTAATTTAAGATATTTTTACGAATCATTTTTGTACTCTTTTAGAAAACCCTTATTTTTAGTTATTGTATGATTTGTGCAATAGAAAACATAATGTCTCTCAGTCGGAACGCTGGACTTTTGCTTTTCCCTCACTTTACTCTTCACTTTTAATTCCTTTCATTGTTTTGCTTTGCCCTTGTCATCCGGTATCCGGTGGCTTCATTTTTATTTTTATTACTCAGTCTTGGCGGCATTAGATCATTGCGGTCGGCTGAACTCCCCAGAGCCTCCAGTCTCAGCGGCTGGGAATTTCTTATTCAATATGACATTCCTTTGGGGGAGCCGGTTCTCTTGGTCCTGGCACAATTTCCACAATTGCTTTGTATTTATTCAGGTTAATCCTTCATTTTTTCCTTGGCTCTGCATAAATCCGCTTTTTATCTCAAATATTTGCACGCTCCTTGTGTATTTTTATGGCGAGCTGAATTTTGCAGCTTTTGAAATGCAATGCACACATAGCCCCAACTATGTTAGACTATGGGAGTCGGATAAATTACAATTAGTAAACATTTTACAATGATTTGCACCATGACACTTATGAAAAGTTAACAGAGGCGGGACCAAAGCCAAGGAAAACCCTTTGTCAAATGGAAATCCGTTTCAGTGTTTATTGAGATTGGAATACATTTTCTTGATTATGGATGCGTTTGAAACTGAAAAATATATATGAAATAAGAGAAAACCCTGCGTAAAAAACAGAAGAATCTAAAATGCTTCGTTAATATACATTAGAAACATTAAACGTTAAGCACTCATTGAATTACTCTGATTTAGTCAGTACCACGAATGTCAAACCTTTAAGGACATATCGGAAAGCCAAGGAAAAAGGCGAAGGAAAAAGTGTCAGCTGCAACAAATAAAAGAATAAGCCAGGAGCACGAGACAACTCTGACAGTGACACGGACATCACTTACAAAATAGAAACTGTCCCACCTCCATCCCTCCTCCATCCATGGCGGAGTACACACTGTGTGTATGAAAGCAACCACAGGCAGTGTGTGTGTGCTGCTGGACACTCTATTTGTATTTCCTCTGAAAATTTATTGTAAAACTTAAAAGTTTTGATGGAAAAATGAAATAAATAGTGACATCACTAAAAGTAAAGAAATTATAAAGTGTCACCGGGGATGATAAGTGGGGCTGCAGCAACAATAACAACATTGGCAACGTCAACAGGAGCACTGGCACACTGGCATGGCCAGCAGCAGCAGCCAGCCAAGTTGATGCAAGCAGCGCCAGGACTTTAATAAGGACACTGGACAAGCAGGCAGGAAGAGAGAGCGGCAGATAGAAGACGTCGACATCAGGTCCTGGGACAGGGACATGGACAGATGGCCCAACTGGGGGGAGGCGACTACGAGAATGGGGGTCAAATAAAACCAAGTGGTTATGTCACCGACTGCATCTAAGCTGCAATTATTAAATAAATAAATTTGGCAGGTCCTGAAATTGATAGATTTCAAACAAAATCCAATTTAGTTTCATACGACAAATTTGATATTTTAGCACTTTCAAATTTTAAAATCTAACCAAACGTAATCTTAACTTTGTTTTACCCTTGAAGATTGCAAAGTAATTTTTTTAAGTTGTCTTACAAAAAAACCTGTTAAGATGCCGTACGAGAGTATCCCTTTTAATACTATAAAATAAAGTAAAAAAATATTTGGAAAGTTAATAAATTTAAAAACTATATATAATTTTTACCGATATCTGTCAATTCTCTTACAAATTTTTATCGAAATAAAAACAATCTTAAAGCCCCTATAACCACATCAAAATACATATTATTTGTGTTATTTTTGCACATTTTACAATGAACCTTCTCTAAAGAAACATAAAATTGACTTCTTTCAAGAAGCTGAAAAAAGAATTTGAGAAACTTCAAGCAACTATTTAAAGTTATCTGTATTTTTGTTCATCTAGTCTACGGTTTTATTTCATTTTTACATTTTATATCTTTTTGAAAGCTCAACTCTTGAAGCATTTCAACTTTCACATATCCTCAGAGGACGGTAAAATAAAAAAATGCTGGACATTCGCTTAAAGTTTTGCCAGAGCCTGTCCTCCTCTTCCCTGATCCTGATCCATCCTTTTGTACATTCAGTTGTTGCAACGTTTACTTTCCATCATTATTTAACACAAGGAAGAGGCGACAAACCACATGGGAGGGCCATGACGAACGGCGAAGTCTGCCCGGACCAGGACGAGGGAAAGGGTCAGGATTCTAGGGGACTAGTGGTCAGAACCAAAAGCCCTGGTCCTGAACATCTCTATTCTGATGGCCAAGCTTTTAAATATATGTATATATTTAAATGCTTCCTCTTTGGAACATCCTTGACTTTGTAATTAAGATCCTATTATAACATAAGACAAAGCAAAATATCTACTACAATGATCTAAATAATTGGTCTTTCCTGGAAGTAAATCAATGGATTTTATATATATTTCAAAACATTTAAATCTTAGTGCAATTTATTTATATGACCTCGTTTTCTCGTTGCGCGTGTTGTAAGTATAACAATGTCATTAAATAAATTAATCTGAAAATGTATTATTTGGTTTATTACAGAAATGTAATCTACTTAAGTTATAACTATAAATAATTTGAGCCTCAGCTAGTTTTAAATTGATTATACATATACGAAATATATGTACACATATAATGGTTCTATATTCCACAACTATTAACTGAAATTCATTAGCTCTGAAGATAAAAATTAAAAAATCTGCAGCTTCGGCATTCTTTGCCGACGAGAATAGCTCGGAAAATTCCGATGATATTGGGCTGAGTAGAGGTATGGTAAGCTTCAGCTTCAGCTTGGACATGTCGTGTGATTTCGATGTGAAAAGTTTAAAAAACTGTCCGGTAGTGGCAGGAATAAGGAAAAAAGAGCCGGACGGGGCTCTTCCTTCAAATACATGTCTAGGACCTAGTCAGCGTCTGTGCGACATTTTTCACTTAAGCTGACAGTTATGTACTCCGCCGAGCCCCTTCTCACCCATCCACGTGGCATATCCACTATTGGAGGTCAGCTCCGTGTTCGCTCAGCTGTCATTCACGAGTTGCCGTTTACCGTTATTAAAAAATTACATACTTTCCGAGGAGGGAAGGAGAGGGGGGAGGGTGGAAATAGGAAGGAAAGGAATAAATTCAAAAGTTTCACATGCACTGCACCATCACCGGGGATCGGGACATCGGGGAGTATTGTGACGCTTGACACGTCACAAGTTTATAGTGGCTTTTGACAGCTCGGACATACTTCGTTTCCCAGCCACAGTTCTTATTTTTTCCTTCTCTCATTTTTTTTGACATAACAACGGAAAAAGTTCCTGACTTCTTCTATTTGACGGTTGATTTTTTTTCAGTCCCCCCTTGGTTGCTAGAGAGTGGATCCCTGTAGATGGAGCAAGGACTCTATCACTATGTAAAATGCTCGCTCACAGAGAGTTTGCAGCACTTTGCCTCAACTCCTTGATGATGATTTTGCGGTCACTCGTGTTTAATCCTTGGAGACATGTGCCGAACACGAATTTCGTTCGCAGTGAATATAAATAATAATTTCTGCCTGCATAGCCACCGGCCGGAGCTCAGTGGGTGGCGATGTGTGTGTGTGTGTGTGTGTGTGTGTGTCCCTGTCGGTCTCCACAGGTCCTGGCCATATTTGCCACAGACAGCTTGTCGATCTTTATAATGTTGTAATTGAAAACTTTTTCTCACCCCCCCCCCCCCAAGGTTTTCATTTTTGTTTTTGCTTTCGTTGTGTTGTTGTTGTTGTTGTCCCCCGTAGAAAAAACATTTCTTTTAAAATATTTTATACTTTTGATATGTCATGCCGGCTGAAAGCTGTCGACTCGGCCCTAGCCAAGTGGACAGCAGCAAAATTTGCCGAAAATGGTTTGTGCAGCAGTTGAACCGGAGGCAACTCCTCATCTTCCTGGATGGTAGATGGTGGATGCAGGATGGTAGATGGTGGATGGTGGACGTGGGTCGTGCAGGACTTAGGACATAGCACATCCAACATGTGCGGTACGTGGCTAATTGAAATTAAGGCAAGTTGCTGTCATTCTTAATATTTAGGCTTTAATTATTATATATTTAATTCTTAAAATACTGATTAAAAAACGTTTTTTGGAGCTAAACTTAATTGGTGAACCAAGTTCAGCTGTGAATCTTTCTTGATTTAGATCTAACCTGCTTTCAAAAAATACTTATAATTAGATCCAAGATCTTGATCCCATGGTCTTCTCCGCTTCCACTGACATTTGTCCAGGGGCATATACAAGCCGAGAAGACACTTGGACAAATGAACATTTGCCAAAAAACTGCTCGGTTGAGTGACAGTCGGCAAGACAGCCAACAATGTTCAGTTTTAAAACGTTAAGATGGCAAATGGCAACCCACTCACTAGCCGAGAGCGACCAACATACTGGCGCAGAGCTCTTGTCTAACTGAACATGTTGATATGTCAGAAGTATTTTTAGACTTTAAGCAACAAAAACTGCCAATAAACTATGTTTGCGGATGCAGTTTGGACAAATGACAGAAGATGCAGGCGACGGCGAGGTAGGCTGGGAGGGGTCACAAGCCAAGCAGCACGACGGACCGAAATATATAGAAATAGATTCGTGCAACCGCTCTTGACCCTGCCCCTGGACGAGGCCCAAGGAGAGAGGGAGTTCATTTCGAAGGATGTTCATCAATAGATGAGAAGTGTGGTATGAAATGAGCAAAGGACTGGTCGAGCTGACAACCAGCAAAAGCTTTTTTGTCATTTCCTTGCTGCTGCCCATGTGCACATAAAATATATTTTATTTTATTTGCGAGCCTCAAGTGGGCCGGCATACACGTACACTTCCAGTGACTCGATAAAATGCTTTAAGCTCATATAAAATAAATATTTGACATTTTCCTCTCCATTTCTCTTTGTCAACTGATGACAATGACAGGCATACAAATGCATTTAATTGTGGGTCACAAGTTCCTCGGTGTTGTCTTGGCCTCAAGTTACTGGCCAGGTTTCCTCAGATCGCTATCATCGAGCCCCAGCAGGAACTATTGGCCTTTATCATTGACTTATGTGGGCTGCTGTTAACTGATCTCTGCACTAAAACTGAGGAAAGCAATAAATCTGAAAGCGTTTAAAGTTTAAAACTTGTTTGTCCTGGTCAAGAATAATGTTAAATGTAATATATAATATTTGTGACTGGGTGCTGGGATAAGGATTAAGAAAAAACTTAATTAAGTTGGCGATCTAACATTAAGAACAATTTCTATAAAATATTATCTTATAACATTTATAGATAAATTTAATTTGAAACGCACAACCTAATCTGATATTGTTTGACTTGATAAAGTTCGTTGCTTTTTAAAATATTATAAACAATGTATTCTGGTCTATGCATTTTTTCATTGTTTCACGTTTTTAATTTTATCAAGGCTTTAGCATTAAGCAATATTAAAAAAAAATCATATTATAATAACCATAAATGTACACATTACAGTGTTAGTTATCAAAGAGAATACTTCCTAAGACCTACGAGATAAAAGTGACCAAGGAACCTTTAGCATCGAAAATGTCAGACATTTACCAAAATATATCTTGCAAATAATTTAACTGTTGGCATGTGAGTAGAGTTCTTTCCTTAGAAGTATATCTCTATGAATTAATAATTGATTTGCGTACACTCTCGATGCTCATCGTAACTACGGAAACGGATTTTAAAATCTTGTATTATTGATTAAAACCAGAAAATATTATAAAAAAATAAAAATGAAAAACACCATTGTTTTGATAACTGCAAATTGTGTTTCCAATGTTATTATTTCATTCTTGTTACTTTTAATATGTTTTCTTACTATAGTTTTGTATCTTAATTTTCTCATTAAGCATATCGATCACTCTTAATTATTGCTTTAATTTCTCACTATAAGTCCTGTAACTCCCCTTTCCTTTCAAATTTAATTTTTTATATAGATCACACTTTACATTATGCAAGTGCCTTAAAGCGGCTAATATTTATGAGCTCTATAATCCGCCCGAGAGACTTCATAATTTGTATCGGAATTTCCACGCAAATTTCCCCCAGTTAAAGCCCCAGAGGTGACTATTAAACAGGGACACTTGGTTATTAGTGCGCTAGCCGGTCATTAAATGAGCGACAACTTCGACTGGCGGCGTCATTACACCGGCATTAATATATCATATGACCAAAAGTCGGCCCAACCCCTCGACAGGATCCGGCGCACGCAATTGGGGTCGCGTGTGTGTGTGTGAATGTTTTTTCGCGCTGTCCACCATAATTGGCAAAAATTAATTAAATATTTTCCAAATGAATGATTCAGCGTTACAGCGGCGCCCCCAGAGGGTGTGGTCCTGTGCTGGTTGCCCAGCATCCTGGACAAACGCCGCTGTCCAGGATTCCGGACCCACAGAATCATCAGATCAACCGAGGAGGGCGCCACTCAAATGCAGGACTGCATTTGAATTATGTCAAATCCATTTTGTTTTAATGAAACGTTGATTGTTTCGCAATTAATTTTCTATTGTTTGACAGTAATTATTATTATATTATAATTTATATTTGCCTCGTTTTGAAGCACAATGTGTACAATAAGCCCTCGTTTAGTATGCACAAAAAACAATACATGTTCAGCCCTTGGTTCAAAGTTTCTCAAATGAAAATGTGGTTTGAACAATAAAAGTAATATTGAAAAGCGAATGGTTAATATCAACATAATATATTAAAAGTCATACTGATGTTCGCTTAATGTTTGCCAAATGAGAATATTAAAGCTGTGAAACTAAAGTTTTTATAAGAGATACCCATAGAGTAATTGACTTACAACTTGTCTAATCATTAAATATTAAATAAATTCCTGAATTTACCATTTTTTCAAATTACTTTTCGATAACCTTCTGACCCTGTTCATTGGCGACTTTTCTCTGACCAATATCAGACAACAATTTAAGCCCACAGACGGTCGGTCATTGCCACCTTAATACTCCTACCACCATATGTGCATATGTATTCATGTGAATCTGCTGGCTATTTTGGCCATGTGCTTGGAAGCTGGCCATCGCTTCTTGGATGTGGCCCCATAAATCGTTTACATTGGTTCGTCTTCGTCAGTTAATTTAAAACATGTCAGACATCTCCGACAACTTTGGACAATTGATTGACGTTTTAAAAGTTTAGCAGCGGAGGCGTTCTTGTAGCAGCAACAACCACACATGCGGCATGCAGCATGCAGCAAGCAGCATGCAGCTGGAAGCAGGTTCCGTCTCCTCCTTTGGCCATCGGACGACGAGACTATCAAACTGGACAACGACCAACTGTTGGCCGGCTGGCCGACTGGCCGGCTGGCCGGGCTCTCTAGTGCAGTGACGGCTCGGAATTGCAAAGAGGCCGTACTCCGGCGAGGCCAGGCCAAAGTAATTTATTTATTTTTCGTTTGTCTTGACGATGAGAAAACGAGCCAAGTGATGGCCCCGGCCACACTTCGACGAATGGCGTTGGCGCTGCCATTGCACCGTGGGACAAATCGGAGGGGGTTTAATATTGTAAAGTTATGAAGTAAGAATTCGTAGTTTGATTTTTGTTTCATTATTTACACTTTATCCTTCGAAAGTCATTACAAAAAAACAAGTTTAATCACATATTAAAGAAACAAAACTTTATTTATTTACACTTCTCAGAGCTGCTGCTCCAGAATTCTCTTACATTGCTTTTTAATGCAATTTATAAGAGAAAACATTCGTCAGAAAACTTGCTAACTGAAAATTGTTTAATAAAAAAGTTACCCAGTTCATTTGCCATGCAATAAAAGCTTCAAATGGTTTAAATTTTAAATATTTAAGTTAATTTAAATTCTGTGCATTCTCTTTTATATAAATAAAAATTAATATATTTTCAAATAGTTCCTAATGTTATTCTGTAGTAATGTTGTTTAATAAATGTTTAACACATTATAAATCAAAAACGTATATAAAACGTTTTCAAGATTAATTGAAGTTAATTGAAGTTTAGTGTAGCTCAAATTAAATGGTTGCCCATAGTACGTGGTTCGTGTGGTTCGGTTACAATCGATGTTGTCTTGGATCCACAGTTGATTCACTTGGTTGAACTCGGTCCAATTTGTTGCAGGTTATTTAGGCAAGTCTTTGTACGAAAACGGTTTTAGAGAATAACTAGTAGTGGTGACAGGGCTGCTAACTATAAACTTTTGATTTTCGATTCTGCAATTCGTTTTTAAAAAACATACGTTTAACGTAATTCACATATTTCATTTTTAACAAACAAGTATTTTCTTTTGCTACGTTAACCTATTTATAAAACTGTGAAAATTACAATTATTATTGATAATGGGCTGCGAGTTTGATAATTCCATGCTAATTTTTCTTTTTTAAAAAGATTAACTCAAATTTTAATTTCCCTTTTTGATTAAATTTACGAGTCAATGTATACACAAACGATTTGAAAGTCGTGACTTATTACTTATTTTTGGTAATCACCTCGTTAAACATAATAATGACAGGAAAACTTAGAGTGTTTTTCAATTAATATTATTTTAACTTTATTTTATTAAAATATAAGAAAACTCCATTCCTTCATTTGAATTTTCTAAAATATTATGAATAACAAAATATATGACAAATCAATAGAGCTACTAGTTCAGTTTAATTTGTCTTTCCATTGGCAGCTACTGGAATTTAAATGGGATACAACTTTAAGAGAAAAGGATTTGAATAAGGCCTTCATAGAGGAAAGTTGGCTATAACGTACAATTAAATCTTACAAAAACATAAACTTTAAGAGGGATCTTTTCAACTAATTTATTCCAGAAGTGGAAAACAATGACCGCGTTCACCAGAACCGCGTTACCAGAACAATATTATCACTGATCAGTGAAATATCAATAATAATTGATTAAATTTGTGCTGCTTTACGCCCACGATACATTACGTAGTAGTTTTTGATATTCAGTCAGTTGTTTATTATATGGCAACATAGGTTAGTTTAAAATGTGTAAAATATTTTTGTTTCTATATTTAATTATTTATCAGGAAAAGGTAGATCAAGCTGGGCGTTACGTTTTGTATGTTACATTTAAGGTTTGTTTGCTTGACAATTAGGTACAATTTGAAAATGAACACAAAATACATAACTGTTATAATACTTCTCTATAAATATTCTCTTGATTCGAATATCGATGGGACAATTTTGTGACAGACATTAAGTTAGTGTTTTGCACACAAGGAAGCCCGGGTGGAGGGAATTGCCTTCCCTCCGACTCCCGTCCCGACTAACTGTTTGTAGACCCAACCACCCACGTAGAAAGAGCCCTCTCTCTGCCCACTTCATCAAAATCCGAACATTATTGAGCTTGAATACAGTGCAAACTGCGCCTGCTGGAGAGCCAGTGCCCGGAGCCATCTCACATACGTCCATCCATCGTCGAAGACGACAGCTGCAAGAGATTGCCCCGGCCAGTGGAGAGATAGGAGGAGAAGGATGGGAGTCCAAGGCCATGCCAAGACGCTCCACGATGGATTAGGAAGCTTCCGTTCCCCGCAAGGAAGCGCAGGGATGCGAGCGTCATCGTCATCCAGTGGGGAAGCGCATCGCGTTGTTTACTCGGGTCCGACGTTATCCTTTTTTGGCAGTGGCCGCTTTGTTTTGTTATTTTTCATGTCAGTCAAAGAATTGGCAACGAACATGGCCGATGAAATATGCTACACATACATACATATATCGGTGCCGAGCGACTAGGGACAAACTTGGTCTTGGTGGACATTGCATCAATATTGAAACGTCAACATCAAACTCGCCAGCGGCCAAATGGCGCTCACATAGACAAAGGACGAAGCAGCTGGATGCTGGATGCTGGATGCTAGATGCTTCTCCGACCCCAAAAAAAAAAAAGAAAAACTGATGAAGAGTTCAAATTTTTCATTGTATGATTTGACGAATGAGCTGTCATCTCGAATTGGAAACTTGCCATCTCCGCTGGACAACTCAGCACAGCACATAGTCTTTCTTAAGAGAAAATGTTGATGGCAAAAAGTTTTCGACTATTTCGTTTGACGCTTCGTTAGGAGGAGAAATGAAAAGGCAGATGGAATTTGGGTTGAGTGGGATGATTTTTTTCAAGAAAACCTCACTTTGATAAGGCTCTTTTTTGTGTATTTAAATATCAAGGATACTATTGCTTCAGATCTATTAGTATAGATGAAGATATTCGTATGGGCATGTCTTGTTACTCTAGACTCACACATCTAAAGATTAGTTTTTAGTATTACATCATTTTCAAGGTACAACTTAAATATCACTATACACCCTAGTTAATCTCTGTACTAACTTCTTTGTTGGGAAATTCCCAAATTATGAGATGAAGAAATTCAGAACTATGACTCAAGAAAGTCACAAGAAAAATCTTGTACAAAAGGGATGCCCCTTCTGTGTAATGTGCTCTCCGACTATTGACGGCTGGGGAAACATTTTATTGATCCCTGGAAATTCATCAAGATTCCTTCGGGCCGGCAGACGCTTCGTGTCACTCTCACGTTCTGTCCTTGGAGCTCAGCAGCTGACCCCTTTTGCGCCCTCTGATGGCTCCGTAAATGATGCAATAATTTTTAAAACTTCAGACGGACAGCAGCACCACCGAGCTGAGGAGAATCAAGAAAAATTTGCCTTAGGGAGTTTTGTTCGTGGGCAGGAAAGGATTTTCGACGCTGGCATACGTTTTGTTTGAAAAATCCAGAGAACATTACAAGGAGCTTCTGGGCATGCCTTGGAGCCGTGATGTATGATGGGTCACGGAGAGGCGGAGGCGGAGGCGGTGGACAGTATCTAGCCGTCAGCTGCCCCGCCAGTCCGTTGTGTCATGTCCTTGGGGGATGGCGGGAGGGATAGGGCTTTAATTCTCGTCATCTTTCACAGTCCTTACTGACCGGCGGCCCCCGTCTCGGAGCTCTGTTAATGGCTCCGGTCCATTATCTCGTCATGTTTGTTACGAAATTTAATTACTCTTATTTATTTTTCACTGCCCGTCTTCCTCCGCGACTACGTCGCGCCCTGTTCTGGTTTATGATTTTCAGCTTCGTCAAAAAATGCCAAGGAAAAAATTAAATGTGAAAAAAATTCAATTAAAAACACTTTTTGCATAAAGCGTTCCCGCTGCTTGGCTCGCCCTCATCTCATCTCCGGTCGGTGGTGTCAGATTTATTTTGCCTAATGTTTCCCCACTTGACCATAGAAGCAACCCCTCAACAACAAGTTTATTCATATATACCTCTTCATATTTGTAGCTGGGAAGAGCGTTTAACAAATGATTGTCAAGTATAAATTCGATTTGGTTTTCTGTAATATTTAGAGACTTAATCCTACTGATTCGGGGGAATATTTAAATGGAGAGCAAGTGCACAGATTACTTACGTTCCCATTTCTTAAGTCATTGAGCAATCCTTTTTGAAATTAAATGCCCCACGGTGGTGCTGAGCAAGGAAAGTTTTCCATTGACCAGCAATGCACTCCTTTTCTAGTCTTCTCCAGCAGCCTCGTGCATGTCCATCATTTGCCTTTGTCTTTTGGCTTTGTTTGCACACGCCATTCTTGCACAAAATCCTTGCAACCTCTAAAACCTGCCACGCCCTCAATACGAACGCCCACTCCGCCCACCGGCATCCCTGCAGCTGTCAGTCAATGTGTCGTGTCACAGTGTCTCTCCATCTGTCTGTCACTTGCATGTCTGTATGTCTATTCTACGTGACACCAGGCGAGCGAATTTCCAGTCCTTCCCCACTATGCCTGCCCTAGCCTGCTTTCTTGCCAGCGTGCTTTCCTGCTTTCCTGCTTTCTTGCTTTCCTGCGCACTTTCTTCCCAGCTTGCTCAAGTTTTACTTAGCAGCAGAAAAGAACGAGGAGCGGAGGCGGAGGGAGTCCTGTGAAGGATGCTCTGCAACCGATGGATGGATTTTTGGATTCGCAACTTGCACTTGGATTACAAGTCTGATTTTGATGCGTACATGTTTGTCCCGTCCTCGGAACGGAGGAAGGGGAAGTACACATTGCACTTGCCAAAGCACTGCGAGAAAATTGTGTTAATTATTAAGGAAGATACTAACCTGCTTACATAACAATTCATTTAATATTTGAAATAATACAGTAGAACTATTATGAATTGTTCTGACTAAGTCTGATTACTATAAGATAATATTTACATTATGTAGGGTCAAAGGTCACTTGAAGTCTGATTGCCAATTAATTCCGAATTCAATTAAAACCTGCGAACTTGAAAATATATTTATCTGAAATTAGGGTTAAATTTCAGTATTATTTTAATTAAGTTTTCAAAGCTTTCTTTTCCGTGGCACTGGCCCCAGACCCTGCCCCTGCTGTGGGTCAACCTCACACACATATGAAAGGGGCTGGGAAAGTGGAAAGTGTGGGGACGCTCGAGTTTCCTTATGCCTTTGTCTGTATGTCCTTTTATTATTTTATTCCCTGGCCTTATTTTAATTCACAGCGTCTGCTTGCCGCGTCATCCTCCTGGCATTCTTCTGGACCGACTTTGTCTTCGTGGCAGTCACCTCCTTCGTCTCGGCAACATTGTCTCAGCTCGAGCAGCTCGCATCCTTGCCAAGGATGTTCAGCCGCAGACACACACACACACAGAGAGGCTCATGTGAAAGTGGAAGTGCATGTGCAGGACTTGGATCTGTATGTGGGAAGCTGGAAGGCAGTGGCTCTTGTTGTTGGGTTGTAAGTGACATTTGCAATTTTCAAAACTATTGAATGAGTGACAAGTTCTGCAGACACGATTGAAACTGACAGTTAACTCGAGACTCGGCAAGGAGTGACTTGCACTGAATGTGGAAATATACATACATTCTGTGACATCTTCAAGAGTCCCAATAAGACCCACAAGCGATCACTGAAATATTCAACACTTTCAAGTTCCTTAATGTGGATAATTCGGAGTAATTTTCTTCTGTTACACAATGAACTTATATATAAAGCTAACAATAACTCATAAAAGGTCACTGCTATTCCCCCATTAAATCGAACATTTTTATTCGCTTAAATGTCATACTTAATAAGGAGTGCATTCGGCGGCAAACGGATGCCAATGCAGATGAGGAGGACGAGGTGCTCCCAACGCATCGGTGACTCACTGGCCATTAACAATTTCATTTATTTTGTCGCATCGAATAAGTGTGCAGGGCTCGGTCTGTCGGGGACAGTCGAGGCAGTCTGTCTGTCAATGTCAACATCAATGTCACAGCGTCCTGGCCCAGACATTTTGACAAATAATTCAAACCGCATTTTATAATGAATTTCCCCTGGAAACCGGAGCGGGATGGGTCGTCGGAGGGGAAGTACCAACCGATGGGCGTGACTGCAGTGAGGATGCACCTGATTAGCCCCTTCCACATTCTGCGGAAGATTTGTGGGAATTCCTCAGGGGGAAGTATTGCAAAAGCTGATTATCACATTTATTAGCGTTGCTTTATTTTTGGATACGGCGCCTTAAGTGCCAGAAAGCGATGAGTTGGCGTCACTCAGACACACATCAGGTCGCCCATAAAGAGATTGTTTTATTGACCAGATCCAGATGCAGATGCAGATGCAGGAAGGTGTGTTTTGGGTCCGGCTCTGGGCGACTCTTGGATGCTTTGCGGTCATAAATTAACAGGCACCAGGAGGATCTTTATGGTTTCCCCAGAGGGTCCTAGTACCTACCTAGTAATAGGTTGCAAATAAATATAATTAACGTAAATTCCTATATAGCAACAAGCAAGTAAAGCTGACTCCCCGTTTTAATCAGCACTGAGTCATGCTTCAGTCGACTTGTTTTAAAACCTGTATTTACATAATATCGACCCCAAAAAATCGATATTCGAGACAAAAGAAATATTGTTATTACCTCTGACAGCTGCCATCATATTCGATCGTATCGTCAATGTCAATTATCATTAAATAAAACCAAAAATAACCCTTTAAATTTATACTTTGCAAATACTCCTCACTGGCGATTATTTTCTTGTTTATTTTGAAGAGGAAGCAAATCAGACTTTTTAGGGGTCCAAGAAGGAAATGGGCGTTTGCTCCACCTCCTCATCATTCAGACAGGGCCAAATTAGCTCGCCAACGGGGAAAACAATAGACTTGAACTGATTGTAGATGTGTAGGGTTTCGAAATGATATCCATTGTGAATGGCCACGTAGTTTTGTGGCGATGCCAGCTGCTTGGAAATCGGCAAAAGAGGCACATTAAAGCAGTTCATGAAAAAGTGTGAACAATCGAGAGCCACCGCAATCTCGTAGCACCCATCCAGGCTTTCGTTCCAAACGGAGACGGCGCTGAAGGTCAGGGTCTGCCTGTGGCATATATCAATGGCCTCCTGGTTGTTGCGAAATGTGTAGAAGGTTGTGACCCCAGTGGGATATTTGCCCAGCACATCGTGGGTGCACTCGCAGACAAAAACCGGGTAAGAATGAAATGGTTTCGCTTCGGTGTCCTCCGCTTTGATTAGCTCCAAATTCAAGGCCTCGGCCTTCCTCAGGGACTCCAGGAAACTGGGATGCTCGGTCACCAACTCGCTGAGCGGTTGTAGGTTTGTAAGGATGCGTCGGACGACCTCTTCGCGAATTTTCTCCTCAACCAGTACCATGGCCACCGCATTTGGCCTAAAGGGATTGTGAGCGGATTCGATTAGGAAATGAAGGGCGCTGTTGATGTCTCCTTCCTCGTAAATAATAATCAGTTGGGGTTCCGAAGAGGAAGGCCTTTGAGAATCTGGAGCAGTTGGACCAAGGGACTTGAGGCTTCCCGATGGAACATCTGGGACATCTTCTTCCAAGGCATTGCCCTGCAGATTATAAACCATATCGTGCCTAACTAGATAGTCAGTTTCAGTGGCCTCGCTCTCCTCTGACTGGTCTGGGATCTCGGAGTCAATTGATCGTGGAAAATATTTGGTATTATCATACATGACTATCACGGGGTAATTTCTACTGCAAGTATACTAATTTTCAAGCTCTAACGATTTGATATGAGTAGTAAGGGAAAGGAGAAGCGATCCTTTATTTTGCTATCTTTTGAAACACACATTTGAATATTATTTTTGCGAACACAAACGAAACGAATAATACTCTAAATGCCCGGCAGCCTCGCGCATTAATAAGCGATACCTAATTATTTGGGCGTATCTAAAGCCATTTAATTTAAATTATTTAACACAACTAATCACACCCCACGGGCTTAGAGAGTCCTTTCAACAATGTGGGGGCTGCGGGAAAACAGAATTTAGTTAACCAAAACCCACAACGCTTTCTATTTGTTAATCGCCAAATTTATGATCAAATGTGACAGTAAAATTAAAATATCACAAACAGATACAAAACGAGCAAAGTGCTTGGGCGGCGGCGAGCGAACAGAAACTGGCGAAACGAATTTGGATTTGTTGGAATTAGAATTAAAATATTATAAATATTTTGCCAAAATATTACGACTTTTTTCCCCGGCATTTACAATTGCTCTCGTTATTCTTTTTTCCCCCCTGCACAACAGCAACAAAGGGCATGCGATTATGAAACAACAAAACAGAACTAACAGCGACAATTAAAAACATAGGAAACCACAGAATTATTTTTTGTTTGGCGGGAGGGTGAGCCACCACAGAAATTGAATAGTAAATTTCCACAACTAGTTGAGGGACATGCATGTGGACATCAAGTGCAGCGACAACAGGGGAAACACACATATAACTAACGATAATGCTGCTAACGATGACCATTTGCATATATCAGTACTAATTATAATAAAATGCCGAAAATAAAATTAAAATTAATATAGAAAGCCGATTATAAAACCCGGTTTTTACAAACAAACACACACACATACACATATTCCGTGTTGTTACAACGACTGTCAAAAATAGCAAATCCCATAAATCAACAATGACCATTTTCCCACAGAAAAAATTGTAATGAAAATGCAAATAAAAAAGGACACCAACGGTCCTGATTCTGTATAAACAACCGAAGACAAATAAATTTAAATTTGTTTTCTATGTAAATATAGCTTTCGGACAGAACAAATCACATCCTATTTACGAAACTATTGTCTGGTCGATTATTACCTGAAGCATTAACAACTATTTTGTTAGCTGGGATTATCCTGTCAAACTCTAAACTAAATTGAACTCAAAAATGGGTTTCACCATAGTCAAGAAAGCATCCTTGGTATATGGGGTAAGCATTGTGTATCAATTCCTATCTATTATAAACCTGGAAATTCTTTCAGATTGTCTTGGCATTAGTTCTCCGAATTATAATACCCTTTAGTGTGGGATCAAAGGCCTTGAACGAATGCGACAAATGTACTGCAGCTGTAGTTACTTATTACTCATCCGTCAGTAGGATATTGTTTATCCTTACCACTCTGCTTATATTCAGTATTAGCTTAGCTAATCGTACTGCTGATTGGATTTTTTTAGCGGTGCGTAAGTTAAATTAAAAATATATTCAACCAATTGTTACTTTTAATTAGTATATACCTCTGCTGATATATGTGATTCGCTGGACGTCTCTCACTTTATTTAAGCAATTGAAAAACGTAGCAGATAGTTACGATGAATTCATGAATGAGTTAAAACATCAGTGGTGGGACTTTTTTAACAACAACAATACATATTGGCCTAATCTGGAAAAGAAGGTAATTATCTCTATAATCTTGCTAAGTTGTAAACTCATCCTTAAATTTACGTAGCTCACATGTTGCGGATTGGAAGGACCTCGTAGCTATATGGAGTATCTACACAAAGTTCCTGGACACTGCTATAATCCCAAACTGATTACTCTGGGCTGTTGGCAATTGATGCACGATATATTTGAACCGATGCCTAGAATTGGATATTATTTTCGCATTATTACACTAGCTATGGAGCTATGCGTATTAATTTTTTATGGATTTATTGTGCTCAAGAAGCTGATCAGTTTGTTGGTTCCTAGGTGGCATAACAAAAGAGGGTTTTCTAAGCCATCGTTAAATAAATCCAATTGAAAGGGCTTTATGCATTCGTATTTTTATATAAAATAAATCGCTTTATGGTGGAATTAAAAGCTATGTTTTTATCTATTCCACCTATGTATGCACATATATGTAACTGGCTGATGACAAACTTCAATGGGTCCCATGAAATAAATTGAAATTAGCTGCCTTTTGTTGCTGTTGACAATTTGAATAAAATTAATATACATTTTCTCACAATTTTAATTAATAAATGTCAAATATTTTGCATATGGGCATTTATTTGTACGTTTATTTGTCTGATTTATAAATTACAGTATTTTGTTTTTTTTCTGTTTTTGCCTCCTGTGTCTGCTGTGGCATTTCATGGAAAATTGATTTTGTTGTTGTAGCTGCGACGATAACAAATTTCCCTGGCGCCATAACATAACATAAAAATCGCGAACTCTGGGTGAGTGAGGTGAAAGAATGGCGGAAACATACTTTGGACTCGCATAGCGGAAACGGAAGTCAATATTAGTAGGCAAAAATGAATATTCACAATCTCGAAACAATTCACATTAAGCAAAACGCGCGAATTTTTGACAATTGCGCAAAATTATTAATGGTCAGATTCTGTCGCGTTTTGCTACCCCGAATTGCCGTTGTTGTTGTTGTTGTTTTTTTTAGCTGAAATTTTATTTATATAGATGATATCAGGAAATCAATTTTGGGGAAATTTATGACCAAAAAGTCATGCTTTGCCGCTGTGCTCTAAGGTAGATAAATGAAAATTGCTTTCGATTAAACTAGCAATTGGTTTAGGCTTAGCGAAAATATGTTTATTGGGGTGGTTTGAAGACTTTTCAATTTAAAATGTTGCAATTGAATGAAATTTGTTTGTTATTTACTTATCTAAACAATAAGTAACGGTATTTTAAAAATACAAACTTTGCGATCAAGTTTAAATAGTTCAACTTGTTATCGAAAAATACATGAAGAGTATGTATTATACATTGCTTCACTATTGTCTACTAAAGTCTAATATGAAATACTATGAGATTCTCATGACGTTTTGGTTGAAATAACAATAACTTCACTTTTTCCAGTTGAGCTCAAATTTATGAAAAACTCAAATTAAACATGGCGATAGGCAAAGGAAAATGTTGCTGGGAACATGTTGCACGCCACCCAGGTTGCTAGAAACATTTGCTAAAAACATTTTCTCAAGTTGAATGGCTTTTTTAACCCACGCTGGAAATATATTGATTTTTAATCCCTAAATAAAGTCATATTAAACTCCTCTTAGCACTCTCGCAATCGGCTTGCTGGATCCAAAGTCAGAGTCAGTCATTAAACATGTGAACGATACAGCGAAACTTTAACGACTGTGGGTGAGTGTGACGTGCGGTGGCTATGAAATCGCTTTGATTGATTGCCTTTCCCGAATTGACGGCGATAGGAGGACCGCACGCTTATTAACTCTGTCAGTGTTAAATTTAAAAATATACACACATCGTGTGCGATAAGTAGGAGCCGGAGTGCCGGGCACCAGCCATAAATACTCGGCCCCAACCAAGGAGGAATTTCTTATGACCTGTTCGAAATTCCCCACTGCGGAGATGGGGCCGGGACGGGTGCTTGCAAAATATTTTGTGGCTGGCAAGTGTCAAACATTGGCCATCGCCCAGACAGACAGCCATCAGAGCGGGACTTATCATTCGCTCATAAAAATGTCAAAACTATCACGCTGACATTGACTGATGACGACGACGGCCACAGCTCCGAAGGCGGCATTCCACTTGGGTTCCCGCTCCCTGTGTTCCCAGTGCCCAGGATGCCAATGTTAAATGCCTCGGCTCCTCCACTTGTCACATATCCAGCATTGCCATCATTCAGCACGCATCCTCATGTTGAGTGATTCCATTTCATGCTGCTTTTTTACGGGTGGAGATGGGAATGGAGGCACTGCATTCAGTCATCCATCTATCCGTCAACCGAGTGAGTCAGAGCTGCTCTTGGAGCCATCAGCATAACCTTTCGCCAGACTCCTCTGCTCGACATGATTCATGGCTTCGATTGAATTTTGATTGACAATATCGCAAGCATTTAACGTGTCTGTTTCCGCTTTCCGTGTCCTTTGAATATTTTTTGCTTGCTGCTCCTCCCAGAAAGTGGAAAGTGACTTTGAGTGCGAATGGCAAAGGCTCATTCGAAGTGATTTTTAAAGTCATTTGTCATTTGACAGATGAGCGTTTGATTGACTTCGATGGCTATGAATCCATTTCAGAGACGGAGAGGATGGCTTCTCTTGAGAAATTTTATCGGCCTCCTCAAAGTTCCGATAAAAGAGGAATCCAATTCTGGATTAAAATATTAAGATTATTCTTCGAGTGTTTATATAATAGAAAATAAATTATCTCTTAACAATCAAATTCTTTGGCCAACATTCATCTAATTTGTAATAATGAGCTATTATATCTCATAGCTGATAATCGTGAATTGTTTCATCCATTATGTTGACAATGAGAAAAAATAAAAGCAGTCCATGTAAATTTATAACCATTTATATGTATGTCACACACACCGTTCTCGATATCGATTACAAACCCCATTAGGAGCACCCACTCTTTCGGCTTCACCGTGCACATTAATTAGCGATAAGATCGCCTTCAGTCCTCCGGCTGTGAAAATATCAATTTCATTTTGACATTGATTGAATTAATTTATGAGCTGTACCTTCGTAGCAATCCGTACCAATCTGCTTATTTATGGCCGCCTCCAATTCAAACCAAATCAGAGCGATTTGAGTGATTACCAATGTGACCAATTCGAGATTTATGCTCCGAGTCGGAATAAATGCTGTTGTCCCAACAGTAAATCTAATCTTTTTTATGTCTGATAAGGATGTTTCAAGCTGGATAGTTATATCACTGGAATATCTGGTGAAATCAAAGAAACCTGAATCAAGAGCGAACTTAACTAAATTAAGTAAGTTAGGGGCTATTTATTATCTTAATATTTCCATGTTCCACTTCGGCATGACGAATGAATGAATTAAATAACAAGATTGTACATTTTTGCAGTTTCTAAATGGGTCATTGATAAATCCAATTCTATTAAATAAAATCCGACAGCTATATATAGTAATCAAAGTATTTGAAATTCGTAATAAACACATTTTTCATTTACATGTTTACATTTTTATATATATTTATCAATTGCTTTTATGGCAGCTAATACAAACATGATAAGTGAGAAAGGTCTCACACTACTAAAATTTCAAATCTTGAAACACACATAAATAAAATAATTATATAAAAATATATATTATAATAATATAATTATAATATTATTATTTATTTCCAAATGTAACACCAGAATTCTAAAGTTCGGAGAGAAAAATTACGGCTTAAAGTAATTTGGCAGCGCAAAAAGAATCAAGAAATGGTCTTGTCAACATTTTTTTTATTTGGGTGCTGGGCAACATGTTTCAAGCAACCTTTTCCATCATTCATCAACATTTTCTTCTGCCTTCCGCCTTGTTTAGTTTTCGTTTTCAATAATTAGTGATAATGAATTAGCTATGCCCACATTGCTTTTAATTTACTACATAGTTCATTTGATAACCAAGTAAATCACACTCTGTTTTGCTACACATAACTACTTGTACTATGCATTTCATTTTCTTAAGAATAATCAGAAGATATTAAAGCTTATCAACTAAACATCAAATCGTATCAAAGTATTAAATATAAATACGTTGAGTTATATTTTAACTTTTCAAAAAATGAGAAGCTAAAAGAATTCAATGATCAAATGAAAACTGCCATTGGAAGTGGTTTCGCATTTTCAACACCAACATTTTCATGTAGCTATATATGTATATATAGCGGCAGGGTGGGTGGGTGATGGGGTCATCTGGAGGTGGACATACATATTTCAATTTACTCATTGCACCGCTGACAGCGGAGAAGGTTTTGAACCTGTCCCAACCTGAGGCCTGACAACAATCGCCGGCAATCAGCGGGAAATTCATTCATTTTAGGACACTTTGCAATAATTGAAAGCGACAAATGGTTTTTAATTATTTTTTAAAACTTATAACTGTGACGATGGTTCCCACTCCTGTCCGACCAGAAGCCTCTCACACACACAAGCGAATAAATTGCAAATTATTACGATTTTTTTCGTTGTGGCATTCACATATTTTTTAATTTTAATTCAATTGCACTGACTTTCCAAATAAACTGACATTTTGACGCAAATTATCTCCTGTGAGCCCATGGGCTATTGCTGATTGTCTTTGAGCTTATTTGTTTGATTAATGAAAAGGATTTTCGCACTGCGTGTTTCACACCTCCACTTGTTGTTTTTAGTAGTGAGAACATATTAAAGTTTTACTTTGATGGGTGTAAGTTTGAGTCGATTGAGAGGGAAACTAAATTGTATCCTACCTTCAAATAAAATATAAAAGTCTAAACCAGTATCCATTATGTTATTTATCCAAAAAGTAAATAGTGATTTTATTGAATTACAATTTATCCATTGTTACAACCCACAGTTCAGGTGCAAAAGCACAGGGCTTTGATTTGAGGTTGGCTGACACAGTGGGACTGCTTTTGATATCTGTTGACACGACTGATGGGACTGGTCAAGAATAAAGTGTCCGACACTCGGACAGTGGTCTCGAACTCCCCGTTTCCAGGAAGCGTCTTCACCCGCAGCCTAAACTCGTGGGAGAAGGACTCCTCGCCCAACTCCATGAAGTAGGCCAGAACCACTGATTGGAGCTTCAGTTTGGCACATTGGGGATGGGATTTCGTCTTCTGGTTGATGGATTCCACCAAGAAGCGACTGCATCGGAGGACCAATCCATCGTCAGTGGGTATTTCGGTGTGCTTGCGGCAGAAGCAAAAGAGTGGAGGGATGTGGGCCAGCTCGCAGGTTCTGTGTTCTGGAATTGGCAGGAAAAGACTTGTTCCTCGAGGCAGGCTCTCCGGGGAGTGCGACTGAAGGATCTTGGCCCGCTTTTCTAACTGGGAGCCCTGCAGATTGTCCAAGCGAACGACATCCTTCAGGGTTTGGTGAAGGTCATACGGGGTGATCAGGCTGTGCGAGTTGCTCTCGAAATTCCCCATGGCCTGGGGGTATTTGTCCTTCAGCCAGTCGGGGTATATGGCCAGCAGGAAGGGCTGTGACTCCTCCGCCATGCCCTGAAAGCTCGAACGATAGTCACCAGCGCGAAGTCCGTGATCGGACATGAGAAAGACAATGGTATTGTTCAGTACATCAGCCTCTTGCAGGCTCTTCAAGAGCATCATATAGGGCTGATCCAACTGCTCTGCGAATTCGTAGTACTCTTGAACGCCCTGCGATTGCCAGAAGAAGGAGAAGAAAGGACGCTGCTGCATGTGGGGCACCAGTTTGGCTATGAAGTCCCTTAGGATCCCTTGGAACTGACGTCCAGCCGTGCAGTAAACCATCTCCCTGAGATCGAGACTATAGCGGGAGTGACTGTGCATCTCGAGCAGCACAGGAGGCAGGTAAAAGTCGGTCGGATTGCTGGGAAACTGTTCCTTTCCATTCCCGCTTGGGAAGACGCCCTCGGCACTGTCTTCACCGAAGGCGGTGGTGTATCCTCCGGCCTTGAATATCTCCCATAGCCAGGCTTCCGTCGAGTCCGCTTCATCGGTACTAAATCCACTCAAGAACGGCATTAAATTGGCACGGGTATCTAGACCCACTCGACTGTAGCCAAAGAACTTGGTGTGCATACTCTCGAGGAAGCCATTCAAATGGGGGAAGTTGCGCACAAAGTGCATGTGGGAAATTGAGTCAATACCCAGAACCATCACGGATAATTTCTTGATTCCATTTGGCTTCGACTTCAGACCTTCCAACGGAGGTGGCACAAAGAAGTGAACATCGTGATATTTAGTGAAATTTAAATTGTCCTTGCATTTAACCCGAACTATCTGCCGACCGATGCCGATCTGAATATCTGAATTCTCTCCGCGCTTCAGGCTAAAGTGTCCTTCCAGAAGGCCTTTGCTTGATGTAAAGTCCCAGGCAGCCAGCACCCAGTATTTGCAATGCAAGTTCTCCGACATCTCTTTGGGCACCAGGAAATTGGCGTTGTCTTTGGTCATTGCAGACATCAGCTGAGGTTCTGGGCATCGCAAAAGGTTGATGGGTTCCAGTGCCTGAGAATATCTGGCTGGACTTCGCCGGCCTCTTAGGAAACATCCAGAATTGTTGATAAATATAATGTCTTCGGATCTCACGATGACGGGCTCTTCAAACATATCCATTATGGGCTCCAGACTGAAGTACATCATGAAGAACAGGCCGGTGAGAAACATCAGTAGTCGCATATAGGACGACATCTTGAGATAATTGTATAATTTCGGCTTGTGACTTTGCTTAGAAGTAAGTTTTCCAAATGCCAAAATATTTCTTCAAAGTCAAGAAAGTCACAGCCTACTACTACTACAACGGTCTGAAATTAGTTCTACCCATTGCACTATGGTCCAACGGACCACTTTTTTAGGCCAAAATTAATAACTACGGTAATTTTATAGATATCGACTTGAAACTTTCCCAGTCGTAATTTAGTACTTATATGATGATACTGGATACAAATTTTCCGGATCAGAAAACTATATCCTAAAGCTGTCATAGGAACGATAAAAAAAAATTTTGAGATAAATTCATAAAACATCGGTTACATAAAAACAATGTAATTTTAACTAAATTCACGAAATTTTATCAAAATCGGTTAACGAATTACTATAGTTTTCATTTAAAGAATCATAAAAAAAAAATATTCATACAAAATTTGGTGATCTTTTAAGGCAAATTCCAAAAAATGTGGTCAAAAGTGGCATTTCTCACTATATGCAAATGAACAAGTATGCAATACCCTACAAATCCTAATAGGTCTCAAGGTGGGACTAGGTGGGACTCACTTTGTACTACTTTTTAAAAACAAGTTTTTAATAAAAAGTTAAATATTTTTGAAGACAAAATTTAACATCAAATAACAAATATACCAGATTAGCTTCGAACATTTCCCATTACAAAAAAAGTAGTTCAAACGTTACTTATTCAATTTAAAAAAATAAATAAATTTGGTTCAGTTCGATATGTTTTTTCCGAGTTTTCGTAATTTTAAAATTGCCATTTTTACTCATTTTCACTCTACCCGTTGGCCTGCGTACAAACAGCTGCCTTTAAAAGCGTCGTCGGCTAGAGTGGCGCCACCTATGAACATTTTGGGTATGTCACGTTGATGGTCACTCTATTTCTAATCCATCGAGACCAAAATCATTTTATTTTGACCACTTTCAAAAAATGGGTTTTGGCCAAGAAAAGTGGTCCGCTGGACCATAGTGCATTGTATCAAAAAAAAGATACAAATATTTCCTAATTTCAAACCACACTCACACCCACTTATAGAAATTAATTAAAAGGGGAAAATAGAATAAAAATAAATAAAGAATAAATATATCGAATATGCTGGCGATTGCTGATCCCACATTTTGATAATGGCAGTGCCAAAATAAAAACAGGAATTAAAATAAAG
Organism: Drosophila serrata; assembly: GCF_035046125.1. Classification (NCBI taxonomy): domain Eukaryota; kingdom Metazoa; phylum Arthropoda; class Insecta; order Diptera; family Drosophilidae; genus Drosophila; species Drosophila serrata. The sequence goes on from NW_028257143.1 coordinate 3,652,886, forward strand.
CCACTAATAAATAAGGAAGCAACAAAACACAATTCCAAAATACTTTTCCATTGTTCTAAATAAATAATGAGCACAACTGTACTGCCAAACTCGGCTTAGTGATGTAAATGTGTGTGCGTGTGTCCATTTAAATTATAAAATCTAATCACCTTTGTTTAAAATTTAATGAACGCAATAATTTTAGAGGATTTCCATCCACATTTAGGGGCGGAATGGGAACTGGCGAGCGGGCGAAAAGTAAAAAGTGACCAGCAGACAGCATAAAAATAAAACATTTTCAAAAAACAAATAAAACCGATTCGTATTTATCGACGGCTGAACAAAACAAGAGATTATGGAAAAGCATAACAAAGGATTTTTTATTTTTTTTTATTATTGCATGCAAATAAGCAGTTTACACACACACCCGCCGCCAAATATTTGAAATGGTCTGTAAAAAAATCTAGCAATTTATTTAACAAATTATCCATTTTGGCGCTGCTCGCTTTGTTTTGTCAAATGAGGTTAATTTGTGTTTAACCTCACGTGTGCAGGCCAGGCCTCAAGTGTGGGTAAACGCAGTTTGTTGGCTCTGCGAATGGTTTCCAGTGTGGGCCAACGTAGTAAGATGTGTCAACACGGCGCTCTTTTACAAATTGCTACCATCAACCATGGAAACCCCAATGAAGGGTTCGAACAGTGACTTGTTTTTTACAGATTAAGTAGTGCTATTATGAAAATATCCTGATTACACAATAATTTGGTGCTTAACAGTCCGATATACAGCACGTTGTTATATTTTACATTTAGGTAAATTAGAGACTAGGAAATCAACTCAGAAACCGGCACAAACAAAGCTGAGCAGTTGACTTATTTAGTGCTCTGGCTTAAAAAGGTTTTCCACTTGGATTATTATTTCATTTATTTTTTTTTTAGTATTTGAGTAAACTCTTTTATTGTATGTGTTTATTGTTCATTGTATAATAGTGTTGCAAGCCAAATGTTCTTAGCCGTAAGCTAATCTGATCGTAATTCTTTGACAGGGAGGTAGTAAAAACCGACCCTGAGACCGAAAGGATCATAAAATTGTAGAGTTTCAGCTTCTAAACTAGTTAATCTTTATCACAGATAGGCAGGACACAGCTAATTCGAACCGCTTAGTGATACTGAACAAAGGAGATGCCTTCTTGTGATTATTTCACACTCGCACGGTTGACCTGAAGTTATAATAACCTAGTAAGTAAAGTACATAAAGCTTTTTGACACAGAAAAATTCCATTATCATTTATTTGTTAGAAATAAGGAGTCACAGCTTAATAAGAACTAATACCTGTTCTTAATAGGGGAGAGACTTTAGTTCTATGATATACTGGCACACTTCATAGCTCGATGGGGATGCCAAGGACACAAATTCCGTGGCATATATTATATATTTCATGCATATCCATAGGCCCTCACTTCGCTCTTCCAAATGCATCCAATGCAATATACATAATTGCAGAGGCGACATGCCAAAAGGCACCCCAGAGAGTGTATTTGGGGATGTCGGTTTGGTGCATGGTGATGGTGCGCTGACGTTGTCATCAAAATAAAAATTAATTATGCATTCTATGCGCTGCATTTGAATTGCTTTTGTTGTTTGTTACTGTCATTCCCATTTTGAGTGCGATTGTTGTGGCATTGTTGTAATTGCCGCCGTTGTATCTGGCATCCATTGGCATTGTTTTTGTGCGGGATTAATGTGGCATTAAAGCGCCGCGCACACTTTTTAGCATTTGGATCTGATAACTGCGGGGCAAATAAATTACAAATATAATAATTAAGCAGCATTATTTTTGACAAAATAAATGCACACACACATCCCACACACACACACACACATCGCATCTAACCCCAGGGTGGGCGGAAAATGGGAAAATGGGGGAGGGACGGTGGTTATCGGGCGCCAGTTTGGTCGCGTTGTTCCACTAAAAGTGCATTTGTGCATAGGAATTAATTACGCATAATGACAATTTGATAAAATTGAAAAATTACATTTTATTTAAATTGATTTATTGTAATTAAAAATTCTATAATGGCATCCAGGCTACGAGTGCACGGTCCATGCCAGAGAAATATGTACAATTGCGAACAATGCGAGTTTAATTTTATCATTGCCGAACATGGTCGGTTATTGGATGATTTTACCACTGATTAGTTGAACAAAAGTATTCAAATAATTAGCAGCAGCATTGTAAGCAAATTAGATATATGGCTTAAGTGGTGTACCGATATTTCCTTTCCCATTAAGTGGGTACAAGTTTAAATGGGGATGTGTGAAGCGTGAGATTTGTACTATCCACTGCAAGGACATTAAGATTAACTCCTTGGAAATAATTTTTTAAAATGCATCCGTTATTCTATGCCTATGTTAAAAGAAGGAACTAACTTTTCCAATTCAGTTTATAATTATTAAATTATTTTATTTGCCAACTGTATAAAAATGAAGACCCATTGAGGAAAATCTAATAAAAATAGAACATGTAGGACAGCTTCTCTCTGAACCATTGCATAACGCTGACTTTCTTTCGTATAATTTTAAATTCTTTAGCTTCTCCAATTTTCAGTTGATGTGAATTTGATATTGTTACATTCTGATCCCTATTCTCTTCGACAGTCACAATTGCACTTGAGGTATTTGGTCCTGAGCCTTGTTCCAGGGCTTCGATAAAGGCACTTCCGGTCACAGGATTTTCAGGCTTTACCTTCACACTGATGTCGCCGCCATAACCTATTTTTTGGTTATTATAACTCAGAGCTATTTGACAGTCCAGTATGCTGAAGTACTTTAAATACATCAAGTTCGTCTCGGTAAAGCATTTGCCCGCAATGTGGCCAATATCGCAGAAGAATCTGTAAACTATAAAGGCCTTGTCATACTCATATCCGCTTACTGATATCCAAAATGTGTTTCTATCCCCTTGATCACTATTCTGCAGGATATTTCCTGTATCGGAATGACGAGTTTCTACTGTAATCTGGATCAATGTCTCCTGAGAAGTTGTTTCCTTGATTGTCATATGGTTCTTAACATTCTCTTCCACAAAGTTTTTGGATTTGTTTAGTGGTTGTTCCCTGTAGGCTATCTCTAAAGGTTCACACAAGTCCTTCGACAAGGATTCATCGTCAGAATCAAGGGTCAGCCACTGCTGGTTGGAGTTCTTCAAATATTCTACCGATTGGTTCATCTTGTCCTCGTTTCAAATATTTATTTAATTTTGCAGTGCGAGGTTAGTTGAAATTTGAATAGTTGATACTGACAGCGAAATGCCATATTTAATTTTGACAAATTTGGAAAAGATGTAATGACCAATAACGAAAATATTAAAAGATGTCAGTGTCAGCACACAGCATTGTGTCTAAATTATATAAATCCGTTTTCAAAGCCCAATTGCGAAAGTATATTCTACGCTACGAAAAGTAAAATGAAAAAAACATCAAAATTATAGAAAATTCTCAAACGTATTAAGTTTGTGAATTACGAATGTTCGAGTCGGGCGTTTTAAGTGAATAATAACACTCAAATTTAAAATTGACTTGATAATTGAAATGAGTGTCCAAATATTAAGCCGAATTAATTTAAAAACAAATTTTTAGTTATGTCTCCACCAAACATTCGTGAAAAAATAGCAACGCCAATAAATATGTTACGAGAATTGAGATCAAGGCAGCCCTTAGATTTAATTACTGCATTTTAAATTGTTGTGCTTCACTTTAAATAAGATCGTTTCTTTACCGTGTTTAGACTTTATTAAGGAGTTTTCAATCAAAAATTTCCTCTTAACGAAAAACAATACGCAGTAAACGATTCCAAAATGATTTCAAGTTATACAGGTATAAATTTAAGAATCAGTGTTTGTTTTTTCCATATCCCATTCAAATTTGAAATTCATTCTTTTCTTTATTATTACTCAAAATTTATAACACTTTTTTATATTCTTCTAAGCTTAATTAATAATATAACGAATAAATATTAATATTAATTAATTAAGAGTCAAAAAATAATCTTCACCTAAATCATTTAAGTGTCGGAAGATAGTTGTACATGCACATATGTACATTTTTTATATCCGTCCTAGAAAAAAGTCAGATAGACTCAGAAATCATACACTTTGAGTTTGCTAAGAAGAAGTAAAGAAGCCTGAAAAGGCCTAAATTGCTCCCTGGGTCAGCATAAAGCAAGTGATCCTATGATTATATCCCAAGGTAAAAGAAAAAATATAAAAATTTATACTTAATTCAAAATACACCCATAATGTAAGCTAGATTCGTATCAATATCTCCTTATTCCCCCGGCCGCTTCATAATTCAATTTCAAAATATTTTTGAACCTTGATAGATGAATCTAACGAATGTTTATTTATTTATAGACAAGATGTGAATCATTTCGGTTCCTGAGGAAATACCAAGTATGATTTAGGTCGCCCCATGACCCCACCACACCCTCGCCTCATCCAACCGAAATCATCCGACTAATCCGGGCAGGAGAACCAGAACCGGGCAACATCAAACGTTTCGTGTACGCAGTTTTGCTTTATTTACGCATAATTTCGTACAATTTATGAGCTGGGTATTCGGCTTCCACACACATCAATTTGGACTCTTTCGCGGGACAGGGGGCGGGAACGGATCGGGGTGAGTTCAAAGCGTTTGGCTTCGAACAGTCAATAAAATATTAAACAATTAGCTGATACAAATATAACTAATACTTGCAGGCGCCAATGCTGGTTGAAGTGGCTAAGAGCGACTAAGAGTGGCCAAGAGTGGCAGCAGTGGTTGCCACCCACTAGGAACCACAAAAACGCCGCCACGGAAGTGTCTTTCCTCTGGAACCATTCTGGGTGCCATTAGCCGGGTCAGAGATTAAAGGCGGCTGCTTCCGTGGGCCAGGTCAGACGAACTTCAAACGGAGCAACCTATGTATGTTGCGTCTCTCATCATAATTCCAACAATCGAAACAACTTCAATTGTTTATTTGTTGTGTGCAGTGGCATCAGCATTCCTTTGAAGCAACCGACTCTATCGAGCTCAGGTGTGATCTGACGAATCAACCAAGTATATAGTCTATAGCCTATAGTCTGCAGTATGTTACTTGCCTTTGGGTTTTCGAGGAGCGATTCCAAGCGTTAATCATCCGCGAATCGCTGGGGTTATGATTGAAACTGCCTCAGATCAAAGACGTATCTCCTTTCTTGACCCTATAAAATCCAATGAGCTATTCGCCAGTCTACTGTGATCTATCGGTTATACCGAAAAGAACATTTTTCTTTTTGCCTCCCATTTACACGTTTTTTATCAGGTCATTTCTTGGTGTGATGTTATCAAAGCGCTGAGAACTATAAATAATAAAAGATGTTCGTTTTAAATTCGGAAAAGTGAAATTAGTACGTATGTAGCAAAAGGAGCATAGCTATGGAAACTTTTTCTGGATCTGTATTGAATCAAAAGGGAACTTCCCGTGCCCTTTAAATCCATGGATGGGCAGCAGATATTAGGCCAAAGCCTGGAAACCAAATCCTATTCAATTCTATTTATCTTTGTAATATATAGTAAATCTGTTTAAATATATATACATCACGACAGTCTGTCCAACCAGAAGTTTATACTTTTCAGATAAAAAAATATTGCTATTCAAGTTAGAAATTATCTTTGAAGCACAGTTCTTGCTCAGTCGTGCAATAATTAAATATTACTTAATATTTTAAAATAAGAATAGAATTTATATATGTATAAGTAATAATATGGATATGGGATGGGATTTTTAGGTTTAAAAATTTAATAAGACATTACAAAAATTTTATATTATGTTGAATCCATTTTGACTAGTGCACTAAAGTAAGCTCAACGTTGGAAATTTAATTAATATATTATTATATTCTTAAAACAGCGTCATGTTGCTCATTGCTCATTGTTTTCGAAAATTATTGAGGTCAGAAAAATTCAAAAGAAAACGTACTTTCAGGACTCCGAAACTTGTATTCCCTTATAACTTGCACTCTAATTATCAAAAACGATAATTGGACAGAAGAAAAAAATAAATATAAACATGGAGTGATTTTTTAACATTAAAGGTTTTTTATATAAATTAACCGATCTCTCCTATATACATATATACATTGTTTAAATTCGATTTTGATAAAATGTAAACAATTATTTGGTTATTTAAAAAAAAAATGTCCGTACATATGTTAATTCGTAGAGGAACAACAAGATAACATCGATTTCATTATATAAAAGGTATAAGAACCTTTTACATTTATTTAATATTTATATGATATAATCTCCGATCTTCATAAAATTAAAAATATTGTTTTAAAATTACATAAAAACTGTAATTCAGATTTAATACGAATATGTTAACAACTAATAAGGTAATTTAAATATTTCTTTCTAATTTCTTATTAATTTTACCCTCACAAGGTACTATACGTTTGGAACGCAGTGGAAAGTCATCTCCGACCATATAAAGTATAAAGTAGTAATATTGTTTTAATTAAATAAATAGTTATATCGAAGTCATAAAAAATTTATTTTAAAAGATGTTTGAAATCGGTAAAAAAAATAATAAAATTAAACCATTTAAAATGTTTATAAATATTTACTGCGATATTTCAATGTTTTTAAAATGGTCTATATATCAAAACTTTCGAAATTTTTTCGATCTTATATGAATACCAAATATTTGTCGATATGTATTTTTAATTTTTATTTTTAAACCCTTAAAGTAAACTTTCCTAATTATAAGGCTGCAAATTAACTTCCAAAACAATTAAACATTATTAAACACAATTTATCTACCAATCTGATTATGTATCTTTATTTTGATTTTACCTTAATGTGTATCTAAAGGAATCGAAATAGGGACGAAATTATAAAAAATTTATATATAATAAGTAATTTAAAAATATTAAATAACTGAGTTTAATTATCACTGTTTGTATTCAGTTAAGTTTCCCATTATGAGATCAAACATAATAATGTATTATTTATTAATCTTAGATTATAATTCATATTAGGAAATGTTAAATATCGTTAAACTTAATTTTAATTTTCGACTTTCTTCAACATTTAAGGGAACGTAAAAATGTATGATATATTTAATTTTTTTATTGCTGAATTCCGGTTTCACTTAGAAACTTGAAAAAAAATAAAACCTAAGTCAAATAAGAAATTAACTAATTGAAACGCTGATTGGAACCGAATCGTAAAAGACTTAAATACCCATATAAGAATAGTGTCCTAATTAGTTTGGGAACATTCCCGTTGTTGGTATTCCCAATTGGTAACATTTCACAGATCTTTGTTTTAGTTTTCTCGATAGGTTTTCCGCCTTTCCAAAACCAGTGTTTAGTTCCAACTTTTTGTTTTTCTTTAGGTTTTCTGTTCTTGGTGGGAGGGGGATTTGGAGGTCGTGAGGCGACGTCGCTGCCCGCAGAAGTGCCGGTAGAGCTTTGCACATGCAGCGCTGCCTTTGTGTGAGTGAATGTGTGTGTGAAAAGGAAATAAACTCGCTCTCTGGTTCTCCTCTCGCAATGTTTTGGCTCTTTTGGTTTTACTCTCTCTCTCATCGCAGCACTGTTTCAGTTCCAATCAGAGAGAGAGAGCTCTGCACATTGGGTTTCTCTCCATCCATTCCCCTCGCTTGCAGAGACAGCTGTGGCTACGTTCCATTTCAAGCGTTCCGCATTGCCCCGCCATTTCCCCTTAAACAGCGCCGTCGTTCTCCCTCTATGTCTGTCTCTTTTTGTTTCCTTTTAGTTTCTTTGCAATTTCCCCTTTTGCTGAGCAGCAGCGCATTGTGCTATCTCGCTTCTGCACCCAATCGAAGTGGGCTAGTTAGAGGTCTTGCTTTTTTTCCGTTCCAAATTCGCTTTAAGTTTTTGCGCTTGCCTTGTTTCTTTTTTTACCTTTATGCATGTGCATGTCCATGTGCATGTGCGTGTGCGAGTGTGAGTGTTAATTGTTGTTGCGCCAACGTAAAGTGCTCATGCAAAGGTGAGGGTGCATTGTCATATTCCATTTCGCTTTATTTTTCGCAATCTTCAACTTGACGTTTATTTTTCTGTCCGTCCTCCTCCTCCTCCTTCTGCCTTCGTATCGTTTGTATTGGCCTCTCATTCACTTCGATGGGGGGCGGGGGTCGTGGAACAATTATAATCGCTGTTTGTTGGGTGGATTGAGAAATTGCACTAAAATTGGATTAAGAAATCAATAGAAACGTGAGCGATGACGAACTTATGCATATCGAGAGTAAAGGTGGGATATAATTACATATGTATGTATGTATATCGCTATGGGATTTATTAAACAAAATATAGTTTTATACAGCGCAAAATTATATTTCGAATATATTGCTTTTAACTGTAAAATGGAGATTTTCTCGAAAAACAATGCAGAGAATATTGTCGGGTGCAACAACATAATAAATGTTGTACAACATTTTATAACTACTTACATTCATATACATACAAGTAAGTATGTACATATATACGGACTTACAGTCTTGAATAAAATAATAAAAACTTACAAAGAAGCAAATAAAGCTCAAATATTAATTTTTCATAAAACGCATTCAGAGGTACTAACTATTATTTTATCTTCAAAATATTGTATTAGGGTCCCTGGTATTATTGTGATAATAATATTTTAAAATTATCTGCTAAAATCTATATTAAAATGAATTACAAGTAAGAGTATTAACTCACTAATAACTTTTAACAATTATTATAAGAAATATGTTTGTGTATTATTAAATTACATTGGGCCAAACAAACAACTCATATCCCATTATAATGATAATAAATCTTTTAAAATATGGATTTTATTTTCTTATTCTCCTAATTAATAGACTAAAAATGTCTTTTAGAATTTTCTAATTTATGAGTTATTCACATTCGTATATTTCCACCAATGATTAAAAAAAATAAACATATTATTTCTTATGGTGTTATCTTCAACGTCTATATTTAGGTTGGCAACTCCGATGTGTGTTGCTAAACATGTTGCTAGAAACCTTTGTGTCTTTATTTGGATGTTGCGCAACATGTTACTTACAATCAAGCTCGGTTATATCTTTCCCATTTGTTATTTACGTTTACGAATAATAATATTTGTAATAATACTACAATGTTTGTCGAAGTACAACAATTTATTCTATTTATACAATTTATAACAACTTTAGATAAATTCTAGAGAGACAATTTCACGCAGTTTATGTTTGCAGTTTTTAAGATTTCGTAAAATGAATATACAATCGATCCTTATATTAGGTTATATTTATTTTTAAAAAAATGTTGTATATTTGCTATAACCTTTAGCTTAAAATGATAAATGTATGTACATACATATGTATGTGCTTGGCAAACATAAATTCGTCAACTTCATTTAATGCATCTTTATTGCAATTATCCCGAATGATGATTTATATTCACCTTTTTGTAGTTCTTAGACAAATTGTAACTGTATTGGCTTGTCAACCATGAGGAGGTTCAAGGATAACATAGGAAGCTTCAAAACAAGTTCGACTACTTTACAAAAATCGATTTCAAATTTTTAACGCATTGCTGCCAGAACTACCCTGGCACCGAGAAACTATAGTTTTTAAATTTAATTAGTATTGTCTTGAAAATTAATATATACAAATATCTGTATATCTATATCTTGATCATGCAGGAATATTCAATAAGAAGGTATAGCGTCCCTTAATGTAATTTTAGTCAGATGTTGTCTAAGCTTTGGAGTCATGTCCTTGGCTAACATCAACAACCGAGTCTGCTTTCAGGGCGTGTTCATATAAGTAAAAAATATAGTAAATTAAAAAAATCCATCACTCTAGTTTTCCGTTAACTGTCCATTGGTTTACCAAAAACCAGGCATCATCAGTCATCTTGATTTTAACAAATTTCAGGCTTATTACCTCATTTTTTAATCAAATTCTTGTAGGTTTCAGGTTTGTACAAGTATTCTTCAAAATGGAGGGCAGGCAGCTTACGAAGTGTGTCTACCATTCTGGAAAGTGCCTTTACCAACTGATGGCCTGTGCATGCCGGAACTCGGTCCCGAAGGTCATCTTCCAGAGCAAGGTGGGCAATGTGGAGATGTTCTTGCGTGGCAACTCTGGGTTGAACAACAGGATTCTGCAATTGGAGAAGGTTCATCCCATTTGCCAGAAATTATATTCACGGATGCCCCACGGCGATATTTGTTTGAGCGGTCCCAGTACTGTCCTTAAGATCGAGCAGAAGATACTTCGTGTGACCCGGTTCATTGGAAAGCTTCTGTGCCCCGTTCCGCCTAGCACCCTGCTCAAAGTTCTGAATCCGTTCGGCCACTCCTGGAACATGCTGCAGGAAGAGGACTCAGAAGCCCAGGACGAGGAGATGGAGACCTGCGATGGGGGATTCACAGCCGATTGAGAGCTACACGCGTGGTTGTTCGGAGGACAACCCGAATGAGGTCCTGATAGGTGTTGCTCGAGATGCCATTTAAAAATTTCCTATGACAGTTGTATCTAAATTTGGTAAAATATACATTTCATGCTAAAGAAACATCCAGCATGTTTCGATTGATGAGTGGCATCTTCGCCAATAGTCTGCACGGCAGAGAATTTTGCTTTGAACGACTTTCCGCGTGCAAATGTCGGTCACCGCGAAAGTCTCCGCCGAGGGACTGTGTGAAGAAACCATTCCCAGTCACAGAGTTGGGTGAGAGTTCGCCAGAGAAGAGTCGCCTATTGGAGCTAATGAAGCAAGGATGTCCATGTCCCAAGGACACTGTCAAGGAGCGGTGGTTCTTCACCAATCAGCACATCATATTCGCCTTAGCCAAGGTTTTGAATCGTCCGGCCAACGCGGTCTCTGACTTTCTGTACCTGTTGACATTGCAGAACTTTAGCAAGATTATGAATCCCGCGGTTGCACCTGGAAATCATTGCAAGGTGCCGCTAGTGTATCCAAACGCTTGTGAGGATTACATGCGTCTGTTTGACACGAACGGAAACATCAGGAGTCGCTTCAGCAGCGACAGCCTGATGCTTCTGATACGTGTCATGCAGACCTGGCTAAAAGGGGGAGACCCCAAGAACGTCAAGCCACTTGGGTCCTGTTTCGAAGGTGCACCATGCCATTTCCGCAGTGGGATTAAAGCCAGGAAAGCGGGCATCGATCGGGATTCCATCGCTCATCGAAATGGCAGGAGGCGACGACAAGAGTCGGATGCGAGAGCCTGTCTGAACAGGGCTAATTTAATAGGTTACTCTTTGAATGGGTGTCCTAGGAATGTGAACGGATCATGGAATGACTCATCTGCATCTCAAGGGAGTCCCTTGGCAAGTGGCGAGCCTGGCTATGTGTTTGGAAAGCACTTTTTGCCAAAGGATTTGAATGACTGGGATCAGAAGAATCCCATCGAATCTTGAAGAACTCGATAGCTATGAGGATGAGCTGGCAGCAGAACGGGCCAGACGACTCAAGGACCTGCTCTTTCAGCTCAATGAAAGGACTTACCTTACTCGCAACCCATATTACCTCATCGAAGCAATCAAGAACATTCAAGTGGAGAAAACACGACGAAAATCAGTGAAGAAGTCTGCTACTAAAAACAGCGCCGCCAAGACCAAATCCGATGAATACTACCAAATGCTTAGGGATTCGGCCATAAAATCACGCCTGAAGGAAACCCTATTCCATGACATTGGGAAGGACTCCTCGCAAAATAGGCATAGGAAAAATAATACTCACAAGCGCAAGGGTCATGAGCCCGCAGATGAGGTGGTCGAGAGCGGTCCCAGTAGCAAGTTATACTACGGTGCTCCAATCCCCGTGCTCGTCCACGAGCCCTTCAACCAGGACAAACCCTGGACCTGGCTGAATCGACATCCGCACCAGTCGCGGATGAACGACAAAGGTCGCATCGTAGAAGACAAAAACATTCGTCGCTATCGGCGTTCCACAATATCCAAACAGATGGAGAAGGCCCGGGACGAAGCCTCAGTGCACTCCATCATCACCTTGGACCGGGGCAAGAACGGCAGTGCGACCGATGTGCCAATGTTCGGCTATAGGTCGGACCAGAAACTGGCGACAAGGAAGTCCCAAGGAAGACAATCCCTAACCAGACAATCCCAAGCCAGACAATTCCTAGTCTCTGCAAAGAGTGGGAGGAATCGGCGATCAGTTTTCTCTTAGATCGATTATAGCTAGTAATCGTATCCCAATGTGTCAGGGTCATGCAGAAGATAATTAAAATCGAAAATTTAAGTCATAGTCCGTCAAGTAGTCGTTATGTTTAATAAAAGTAAATGTAACTAAATTAAAGGGAAATCTTTGAAATGAAAAATATTCATACAATTTTAATTGCTTTGGTATTTCATTGGTGGAAATCAATATTTCCATCCCGTAGAAATATATTTACACTTTTAAAGGAGTTAGTTACGTTTTAGCTGTCAAAAGTAAAGAAGTGTTAAAAAAAATGTTTAATGTTTGGGTTTAATGTGAGCAAAAACTAAAAGTTAAAGCAAAATATTAGAAACAAAAAATGACGCTACAAAATGTTTCATGCATTTCTGGCCTAGTATGTTAAATCCTTGACGAATGGAGTTTTACTGAGTTATTTGATGAATCATCATTGATAAAAAGTTGATGAATTTGTTGCCTAAAACGTTGGTGAATCATGAATGAATCTTTGCTTTCTCACTGATAACAGCCTGAGGGCTAGCCAATGCACATGTTTTCATTTTTGTATGCAAATTCATCGATGATTCATTTGCATTAATGCTTATGAATTACTAATGAGTGGTAGAGCAGGGTGCTTTTGACAAACACTACTATATCTTAGCATTATGCACTTTTAAACTCAGTTACACTGGTAAGGCGGCTAAATTATACTCAGTTAAGATTAATTTCCAAACATTTTCCTCTTACATCCTTGTGTAAATAGGCATAGCAATCTCCACCAAACACAAAAGACTCACCCCAGGCATTGGCATTGGAATATCCGCCTAATGCCGCCGCAACTGTGCTTTTAAATCATTTTGATAATGACACCCGATGGCAGTGGTCCCTGGCCCTATTCGAGGGCGCTTCAGGAGTATTATTTTTAGACCTCGCCACGTCGTCAAGTCGCGCCGTGTTTTGGTGTACTTTTGTGATTTGATTTTTATGGCGTGTAGTAATTTGTTGGCTCGTTAAGTTTCTTTAATAGGCCTCCTCCGCTCCCTATCTGGCGATGGGGGAAGGGATTGGGATTGGAATTGGAAGCGATGCAACCCGTTCAGTGCGTATCGAAATTATCTTGCATTCTACCGGACTCTCGGCCCAATAAAAGTCCACATTTTTTACGAGCAGCCGAAGGGAAATCCAGCCGAAATGTTTTTTATTGCACCAGAAACACTCAATAAAAGCGAATTATTAGTGTTGGATTGCTGTTTTCTGTTTTTGTACGCTGGCTCGCTCTCCGAATTCTATTCCATATTTTTATCCATCTTTTTTCCGAGCTTTTGTTGTATTTTTTTATATGTATATTTTCTGGTCGAGGTGTAAATTCATTTTTATTACAAAAATTTAAAGCCAGCAGGGCTTTCTTTTTCCCCTATTTGTGTATTTTATATGTGTGCGGCAAGCTCAACGTTTTTCTTCGATTTGCTTTTTTTAATTGGTGATCTGTTGTTTATGAATATAGATACATATTTATTATGGCTTTCATATTTCAAGAATAACGCCATTTGATTAATGGTTTGGTAATGGAACCAGAACTACGCTAGAAGTCGCATGAATACTATAGTTGAATAAATGGAATAGTATTTGTAGTTATTTTAGAGTAAAAGGTAACCCTGTGATTGGGATTTTTTAACATTGCCACTTTAAAATGTAGCTTAAATAAAGCTTAAATAATATTTAATTTAAAACGTAACACGATCATCTAGCAAACTTCTTCTTACTTCTTGATGAGAAGATCTTGAGATCATGTAGAAATCTAAACTTGTGATTATTACAATTGTAATAAGTTTTAGCAATATATTTAAAGAAATTTTATCTGAAATTCCTTAATAACAAGCATAAAATGCTTAAGCAAGTACCTTAATAAAATGAAGATTATCACTACAACTATAACTGCATTTGATCCATCAATATATAGGGGCCAAATCGATTCGCCTGTTCATAAATTTTCAGCATGTTTCAGCTCTTCAACCCATCGGATACCAGGTAAAACATGTCCATGGACCACATCAAGGAGCCATTCCTTACTTTGCTATCCTGAATGTGAATGAGTATGTCCCTTGTCAGACACTGACATCATAATAGTGTCATCGTCATCAGACCAATTTCACCCGGGGCATGGCATGGACTCACAATGCCAAAAAAGAAAGCCAACGCACCAGAGTCATAAATCAAAAGCGCCGCATGACGAGCTAAACAAACAAAAACAATTAGAAATAAGCGCAAAAACTAAACGGATCCAGAGGAAGTGCTCCATATGCGGCGAATAAATAAACAATGCAGGCCAGGACAAGCAGGACATGCAGGGACATCAAGCAGGACGAGCTGGACGAACAGGACAACGACAACGACAACGACAACATTTCATCAACGCAAACGAGCGAAACGTTTATCAACTGCTCAAATGGCCATTAAACGTGTGTGTGCACCGACATCAACGCCCCGAAAACAGCAGTGGGATGCCAGGACTATCTGCCAGGACATTCATCAAACGATAAATTGAGTGAATGACTTCATGATGGCGATGCAAAAGGGGCGCACTTCCTCACTTCCTCGCAACACGCACGGACAATTGGCCATGTTGCAGTATTTGGCCCCGTTGGCAGGCGGGTGTGTGTGTGTTTGCCACGCCCCCCTCGGCACCATGGCGAAAAGCAGATGGGAAAACCCGGGCAAAAACCATTTTGAGTGACTGTCTGACTTAAATTGCCATCGCATCCTGTTTGCCAGAGGACGACGGCTCGCCAATTGTTTCTCTGATTGGTATTCATCCACGGACAGTTGGTGCAACCAACAGGCCGGCCTCGTCCTCTTGTCCTTCCGTCCTCTCGTCCCTTCGTCCTGTGCCCTCGCCAGCTATTTTTGGGTGATTTTCGACTGCGCTCTTGTCTTCGTCCTTAGGCCACATCCATCACCCGGCGCCTGACGTGACGTTAGTGTTTTAATGGACTCCACTTGTCTGCCTTGATCACAGGACTCCAGAGTCCAGTCCAGCCCCACGTCCTTCTGCTGCATTGTTTGTCTACGTGTTGGCAGTCAAGTTTGTGTGTCGGAGTGAGACTTTTTTATTGCAGTCCAGCTTGGAGTCATTTGCATCTTTATTTGAGTCAGAAGCGTATTTATCTTTCGCCTTGACACTGGCCTGTCGAGCAAACAGAAAGAGAGATCTATAAAAGCGAGAAAGGAGAGCTATCATCGGAATAAAGACAAATCGATTGACGTCACAGGAATCGAGCGAAGAAGTATCCAAAAATCTGTAAGTATATCAGTTAATAGTAGCAATATTTACTCACTTATTGAAGGCCTTTGTAAGGACTTACAGAAGTCCTATTAACTCCTATGTCAAGATATAAAACATACAAATATGTTTAATAAATGCATTGTTATTTTTCCAAGATATATAAATAAGACATCCTTTTAAGAATTTATCTTCCTAAGGCTGTAAGTAAACTTTCTCTTAATGACTATTGACTATTGCAACTTCCAAAGACTGTTTAAAACTACAGTGTTATCCTGCTTAAATGGCACCCACTCGTAGATATATGCATTTTCCCAGACTTGCCAATGATCAATGCCAAAAACGGAAATATTGGCAACTTTCTTGCACATTTAAGGAGCTTAGAGTGCTCAGTGCTCCCAGAGATTGAATGCTATTCCATGAGACTGGCGGCTTATGAGAGACGACTTCCTGACACTAATCGGGGCGACGGGTTTTGAGACGATTTTAATCGCTGCTAATATAAACTAATTAGCATACTTAGCCGGCGATGAGTGCGATAGTGTGCGGTAGTGCGCCTCACAAGCTCCCATCGTCCAAAGAGGCGACACGGCCTGAAATTATCTAATGAATTTTCACTTAATCCAAATCAAAAGTGGCGATCAAGATGCGGCATCCGTTTGCATCTGTTGACATCGTCATGCCTTGTGCAGTGTGTTGTGTGTTGTGTGTTGTGTGTTGTGTCGCTGGTTGTCATAATCCGATCAGTAGGCGAATCCGAGAGCCAAGGCCCCAGCAGATCCCAAGAGCAGGAGCCCCGAGATGCTGTGCCGGCACCAAAGATATGATCGGTGGGTCGTCAGCACGCAGTCCATCGCCCCTCCATGTCCACAGGCCTCCACTCTGATCCGGCAAGTCTTCGCGATGATTTTCATTTCATTCTCGCTAATAATTCGCTTGGCAGATATTCAGGCATAATTAGAGATTAATTGTTCTATTCATAATTGGACTTGGCGCGGTATTTTTGGACATTGGACAGGAAGGCGAAAATTACATCAACGTGGGGTTCTCTGGCTGTCACACCGTGCTAAATGGCAGGGACTGGGGACAGATGTGAGCGTAGAGGGACCAGAATGACAGCAACAGTTGCCCGTGCGGAATCATATTTGAATATGATGGGCTGCATCAGGAATGGCAACATTTCTCTAACAAACGAAGGGTATGCGGAAAAATCTATCACTGTTCTAGTGGCTTTGAAAAGTGTACTGAAATAAACTTGAAAACTTGGAATATATATTGGTTCTTTTTAATGAAGTTATATTTTCAAAATAAAGATAGTAGTTTGCGAATTTTATAGTTTATCAAGATTCCAAAAGTTATCAGTTGATATTGGAGTACATCAACATCTTCGAACATTTTTAAAGTTGAAACAGTTATGCTTTAATTAAAAATACATTGCGTGCTTTAAGTTTGTTCCTTTTACAATTTTTACTTCATATTATTACCTACAGAGTACCAATTTTTGAATGCCTCACCGATCAAGGCATACCTGTCATCAATCGGTAGACTTTTGAGCATTATAGGCACCTGCCACCATCATTTAGAAAATATGTACAGGTAATTAATGGGTGTGAATAGTTATTATTATATCAATTTTAATTATATTAATTTTGTTATCTTTTTTCCTTAGAGTATTACAAATTTTTATTGAATTTAAATCGCCCTGCTTAGGAGCATCTTATTATTGAATAGTACTGAAAGACCCTTCCTTTGGTTATTAAAATCACTTCAAACACCTGTAAGTTTCATCTTTTTTTCGTTTGGCTTTAGGAATTAGCGATTCTTTTGCGTCCCGAAAAAGCTTAGCCAAGAAGTCCAAGTCCCTGTCAATGGAAGCTATCTAATTTACACGATGGAAAATCAAATTTTCTTACCCTGAATTTTATTTGACCGATAATTTGAAATTTGAAATCTTTGGAACTCTACAATTTTTCCTTTTGTTTTTATATGGAAACTAAAAGTCAAATTTATTTTTATGAAACTAAAAAAGTTTCTGGTACAAATTTATTTTCTTTCTAAACGAGTTAACAACTCAAACTTATCTTGTACAATCGCATCAACAAAATTTGTTAAACCTTTTCGTAACGGAAATTGACAAGAACTGCTTGTGTTCTGACCAATTTTCTTGAGTTTTTCTCTTGTTTTGGCTCGTGTAATTTTTTTTTATTTGCACATAAAGTTGATGGTTGGCTCGTTTGTTTGACATTCCGCAGGACATGGCCGAAACGGAGGACTCGCAAAGTGAAGGCAGCAGCATATTTTACTTCCCCTAATGACAGCGCGCACAAAACGTCTCCAAGGACCCAGGACCAAGGACCAGACCCGAAACAGAAGCAGAAGCCAAGCCAAAGTGGCCAGGCCAAGGAGAGCACTAATAAAATGTGAAATTTATGCTTTGGCTTTCTTTTGTTTTTACTCAAATCGTACATAGATTATACAGAATTATGACGAGCGCGTGTCTATCCATCGAGCAGGACAATGGACGAATGCCGCCTTCAGATTGGGGTGGACTCGAGTCCTGTTTGCTCTTGTTGTTGTCGTTATCGTTGGACTGTGCAAATAGTTTTCATAAATTAATTTTATTTCGGTGGAGGAGAACCTTCGTCCTGCGTCCAATTCCCAGACAGTTACATATTTCTCTCCTAATTGTGCCACATTTTCGTTTCGTTTCGTCTTCTTGCGCAAAAATGGACGTAAATTACACCACTTTGCGACGATTTGCCACGATTTGGGGGTACGAAACTTGTATCGCAAATCCATAAATATTTATATTCATGGTGTTGGGGAATGATATAAATGGCAAAGAACGTTTGGTAAATACAAGATTATGTTTTGGGGAATGCTATTTTATCTACAGCAGCATGTCTGGGACTGATGCGTCAGTATTTTTTGTTTAATCGTCCACTCGGTGTATTCTCAAGAGATTGAATTCGATTTCAAGAATGAAATTGAATTGTATATGCACATATACTTATATAGACCTTACTTACTTACTTTGAACTGAAATGTATCTCATGTTCCCACAATAAATTGCTGTATTATTTAGAATTAATTTTTTAAACTTTCAAATAAAATTGTTGTGAAATGTTTCCCAAAACATTTTGTGTCTCTTTAGTCGGTCATTTCAAACTATGAATTCTCCAAAAAGGAATCAGTTTTTCTGCACTTGTATTACATAGTCATTCGCCAGGATTAGGTGACAAGCTAAATCCCCATTTGGTTACCAATCTTGTTTGTTTTCTCCAAAGACGAACGAACCCTCCCACCGAAACGGTTCGCTTAAATCCGCAAACTGAAATCGTAAAAATGAATTTTTAATGCCTGACATAGAGCTGGGCGGACCAGACCGGAGCGATAGACGGAAATACATGTGGATATCGGTGGAGATATCCCCACGGAAACAGATAGAATGGAGGGACCAAGTGGTCTGGTACCAGGCCAACCATCATTTCAAAATAACGTATCGTAAATTTCGAAGTTAACATCAAAATTGTGAAAATTATGTACAATTCCCAGGAACAGCAACGAAGGCAGACCAAGAACATTCATAACCAAATTTATTGCAAATAAGAAAAATGTCCGCCAACCGATAGACGGACAGAGACGGAACGAGAGTGTGCGAGAGAGAGGGAGATGGTTGGTGGGAAAACCAACAGATAGACAGAAGTGGAAAGCTTCAGAGCGAGGAGGACATGGCAGGACAGGCGAGCTGTGAACGTAGTAAAAGTGGCCACAGGACAACAACAAGGATGCTACCTCCCTCCCACCCGGCGCCTGCCTGCCCTCTGCGGTCAGCAGAAAATGTAGAAAAATAGATGAAAAGCAAAGCGTTACACACATTAAGTCCACACACAAAAAAGGAGACACTGGAAAAACAAGAGACACAAAAAAAAAAAATACAAAATGATGAAAGGCAAACACTCGCCACAAGGATAATGGACAGGGGCCGAGAGCGAGATGGAAAATCCGGGAAAACTTTCTGTGGCATTGCGCGGCATTGCGCGTACTCAGAACGATTTCTTTGCCCAAATGGGCGGGAAAACTATATGTTCATATATATATACACATATATCGAGAGTAGGTTATTGGGATGCCAGGATACCGGGTAGCTCCTGTCCATATATATGAAAATAGGAAATCACAAAACTTCCAAGAGTTCACTTGGAAAGTGGAATCTTTGTTGCAGGATAATACTTCGTTAGGACTATAACATATAAATAATATAAAGAAAATAAAATGTATGTAAAAGGGGTAAATAAAAAGCAAATTTTGGTTTAATATTTTTGTACAACTTTTTATACTTGATACCCATTTGGTACAAGGGTATTATAGATCGGTGTCATTCGAATGTAAATAACAAGTTGAAACTGGCATTTCCGACCGCATAAATTAAATACAGATTTTCTTTAAAAGCATCACGAGCCGAGTCGATTTAGACTTGTCCATCTGAAACAGCAAATCATAAAGATTATAAGAGCTATTTTCAAATTTGATCACAATATTCATTCCTGTCGGTTTAAGATTTGTCCTTCCATTTATATTATTTTGAATTTAAATTAAACCATTAATATAAAATAATACGTCCGATTACGAAGACTGAGAATAGTTAATGAATAGAATTTCTATGTATGTTTACCTTCTGCAACATCTATTCTTGTGTTAGCAATACCATGTCTGTGTTGCTCAACATGTTCCTAGCAACATTTGACTCTATATACGTATAGCGCAGCATGTTCCTAGCAATTGTTCTTCCAACACTTGCCAACATTTCCTTCTGCCATTTGCTCAGTTTAATTTAACTTTTTAATTTTTTGTATTCTATTCTATTAATTTTATTCACAATGCTTTGGGTACTGAGTATCTCCTAGTCGTTTACACACATCTGTAGCTTTCCTACTTGCCTAATAACTTTCCCCTTCATTTTCTATTTGGCTTTTAGCTTTCATTTCACAATTGCCTCCCCATTCTAAAAACCAAGCCAGATGAAGTGTCAAATTAAAAACCGAAAATCCCTCAACAACAATGCGAATTATCCAGCCCCTTCCCCTGAGTGGCCTTGAGCAAAAGGGGGGCCTAACAATGCGAAAGGGAGTGAAACATGAAGTGTCGACCGTAATTACACGTGCCACGCCCACTCGCATGTCTAAACAACAAAAAGTTGAAGGCCCAAAAGTGAAATCCCCCCCTCGGAATTGGTATTTTAGAAACAAAACGCAAAAAAGTCCAAATTTGTGCAGATTTTTCAGCTGTGTCAAGGAATTGTCAGCACGGAGTAAATGGCAGTCTATGTTCAGTCCAGGTCCTGGCCCATCCCAACCCTCTTCTGGCCTCCCTCTGGCCTTATTTCGTATATGTCACGGCAGATGTTCTGCTGCAAAATTTGACACTTGATATTTTGAAAATTGTCTGCCAGGAAACGGATCGGAACAAAAAAGAAGAGCAGTCAACTCGACCAAAATGAAACTGAAATGGCAATGGGGATTGGGATTGTGAGTGGGAATGGGAAGGGTTTTCTGAATTTTGAGGGGCAGTCCCATCAAAACAATCTACGAATGGCAAACATTTCCGATTTATTTCTAATTAGAGACAGTTTTTAGTTGTTGTTGCTGCTCTCGATTTGTTCGTTTTGCCTAATGAGTTTCAACATTTACACGCAGCTGAAAACATTTGACAGTTGCAGCCAAAAAATTGGAATGAAATGTTTTGAAATTGCAAAGAAGCGATGCTTGCTTACTCTATACATAGGGTATATGTATAAACCCGTCTTATGAAATCAATTTATTTAATTGCAGCATAATAACTAATTTTTTGACAAGACGAGAAAAAGTTTAAAAAAACAACTGCCACAGAAGATTTGTCAAACTTAAGTGACGAAAGAGCATTCAAATAATTAATATTAAATGTTTATATATTAAAATCATAAATTTAGGGTATTATTCGCATCACCTTATCCCAAAAGGAACTTGCTCTTTTGTGTTGGTCTTTACTGATAAGTTGAGATCTTTTTGACAAAATCGCCGAAAATCCCATTAAACATGTTGTACCCCATTAAGAGAATTCAAATTAATTAACTTGTTGTTCTTAGCGACAACAATTACGGGCGAGTGAAAAGAACGCTTCCATCATCATAAAATATTTCCCGATGAGGCGTGAAAATTGTTAAAAATTATACAAAAGATATGTGTGTCTCTGGAATTATACACACAAACGTACTCTCGCCGCTTTTATATATGTATGTACATATTTTCGGCAGAGCTGCCATTAAATCATAATAAAGAATTATAATTGCGATTTTCACCCGACAAGCTGTAAATTAATGCCGGGCATGCGAGGGAGACAAGTGTAAGTCGTGATTCAAACTGACGTGCCAGCAATTAACATAACTCGGGGCCCCGGCCCACGCATTTAAATTTCCGGATCTTGGGGCCGGGTCCGGGTCCGGGTCCGAGTTCGGGACCAACGGCATTCGTCAATATCTCTGTCCTCGCCGTCATAAATCGGACCCGGCCAGCAGCTGCATCGTCATGTGGCATGTTCTGGCCGGGATTGTATTGTCGCCGGTCAAACGCTCCGAGAGGCACTCTCCGTTGACATCGCGGATTTGCCGTCCCATTGCTCATCCATTCGATGCGTGGGCCGCCTCAGCTTTCCTCTGTGTTGTGAAAGATCTTTGCTAAGGAGGAAAATCTTTGGAAGATAAATAAACTAATAAATCATTATGTCAAATTGGCACAACACTTATACTTATATTACCGCCTTGATTTTGTCGGCTTGCGCTCCCCATATTTAAATAGAATGCTAACATGTGTTATGTGGGAAATGCTCATGGCATGTTTAACTGTCAGTCTGTTTAAGGTTTACATGGGCCTCGTTGGATAGACAGCTGACTATCTAGTGGATCTCCTGAGAATATTTCGAGAAATATTCACTGAATTTGACTTTGTTCTGAGTAAAAAATGCCAAAGTCTTAGTAAAGAAAACATATAGATGTCATGGATGTTTGTGTATTTAAATACTCCTATGATTACTAATACTAATTTAAACATACCCTTTAAGACTAGTTTATATTATTTCAAATATATAAACCCTAGTCAGCCAGATTCTGTCATTATCCTGTTTTAGTGCCAGCAATCCAACGTGCAGAATGGTCTTTTTTTCTCAATTCAAGATGGGCAGGGATTTTATGTGCTAAATTCTGCATGTGGAAATGCCAAATTTAATGTTATACTTCAATAAAAACTTCTCGGAGGCAGACAGACGTCGGCCGATTGGGGCATAGTGGGAACATGTTGCCAGCACTGGCATGTGTGCGAGCACACTCGCATTTTTCCGCAACGTCCGCATTCCGGCATCGAACATTAATTTACAAAATATTAACAACATGAAACAGCAAAACAAGATGCAACAACAGCGCGAACTTTTTATTAATTGCAGCCGAGCGACAAAAAATACTCTTGCAACTTGCAACCGCAGCAGCAGCATCATCTGCAGCAGCAACATCATCTGCAGCAGCAGCATCACGATCGTGAGGGGTCAGGGAAACATATGCTAATTTCGCCCAGTCAGTGACAAGTGCTTGTCAAATAGAAACTCAGCCTGTGTGAATTCCCAAGGATCTGCCACCAGAAGGAGCACTGCTGTCGCCGAGTTGGCCAATAAATAAAAAGTGCTAAGCAAGATTGCAACGACTATCAGATACCTTAAGGTACTTACTTAATATATTTTATCCATATAAGTAAGGTTTTAAATGTGCTGGATTGAAAAGGATAGATTGCCTTGGATACCTGTCCAAAATAGTAACATTTCTATTTTTTAGGTCCTAAAAATCTACCTTCCTATCATATATACACTAAAACGACTGCTATATACCCCTTGACTCTAGGGACATTGGGTTTTATAAATGGAAAATATTAAAAACTGACGGATGCATGCGTTTGTCAGTGTCGCTTGTTTGTTGGCACTCGGGGGGAGAAGGGGCAGACTCCAATGGGCTGGGAGGGTGGCAGTTGGCATTAGGGGCAGGGGATGGGGCAGGGCAGAGCATAAAACAAAAGCGAATGAGCAGAGACAAATGAGAACAAGCTGTGCCACCCAATGCACAGTGGGGCAAAGAACGGTGAAAACGAGTGATATTTTTAACATTCAAAAGTCACTTATCAAAAAAATTATATGGTACTTTGGTGTTCAGAAAAATGTGTTTATAATATATACTAGACATTGAAAATAAAATTTGTTAGAGATAATAGGATATATATTAAACGTCATTTAAATATAACCTCTCAACTTATTTCTTAATATAAAATAAAATAAGGAAAATGGTAAAATTTTCAGAAAGAGTATGAAAATTAAAGCTAAACTAAATTAAGTTAAACTATAAAAAAATGTTTTGTTTTGTTTTTAAAAACACCAAGTCGGATTGTGTATTGGTAAAACTAATATTGTATCCTCTTCCGTTAGTTCTCCCGTTTTAATGAGAATATTAAGTAATAAGGTATACGTTTTGGACAAATATTATAAAAATAAAGCTAATAAATAAAATAGTTTCTAACAAAATATCATCTGTATAACCGCCAAAGTATATAAGTACAGTTTTTTTTTGTAGTGTAGTGTGTGGCTATTTATTCCATATATAACTTGAAGATAAAGGTGAAGTGACGCTCTTAAAATAGTGTTTGATATTTTTTGTTAAGTGAAGTGTAGTACTTCCTTAATATTATACCTACATATTTTATTATAATAAAATACATAGGCTAAAGACTTATAAATACGCTAGGGATTTTCTGTGTATAAATACTGTAACAATACAAAGAGAATTATACATTAAGTAAAACCAAAAAAAAAAACCTAAGTTTAAGGTAAAATAAATCAATTTGTGAACTTGGTTTTATTTAAATCTAGTTGGAAGACTTAAAAAAATTTCAAAAAATGTAAAAATATCCTAAAATGTACCTAAAATCCTCTTAACGAATTTAAATTGTGCAAATATTTATTGCAAATATTGAAATATATGGTAGTCTATACTCCAAATATAAAAATAAATAAAATTCAGAAGCTAAACCTACCTCTCGTTTTTAGTCGTAAGAACTTCGTTCTTGCCCCACTGTTAACACTAGGGCAAACATTTTCTTTTCGCTTTCTTCACAATTAATTTTGCATGCAATTGAGGAAAATATCGTGAATGGCTTTATTAGTGCAGTGCACCATGGTAGGGAGGAGAGGAGAAGGTGGCCAGAAGGAGAATCGTGCAGGCCAGGCCGGGTGAGAGTGAGGGTGAGGATGAGGGTGAGGAACCGAGGGGCAGGAGCAGGAGGGGCAGGAGCAGGAGGCGCCGACTCTACACTCATGTCGATGGCTCCGATGTTTGATTGCTGCATATTTGAATGCTGATGAGCCCGCGTTGATGGGCCGTGAAAGGCATTTTACATAATAAAACGAACATAAACAGATCGGCCCGGCCGACTACAGATTGCTCATATGTATACGGCGGAGAAATTTGAATAAATATCCGAACTGCTGTAAATCACAATCAAGCCAATCGAATCGGTTGAGCGGGACACCCACTATTTATAAAATTTATAAAATATCTCTCGACGAGTTGTCGCCGCCGTTTGTCGCCGCCGGTCGTCTCTGCTATGGATTTCGTCATTGGGCCTCTTCTTCGGGGCCGAAATAAAACTAAAACTTAGCATATTTATGGCCGCGAATCTGTCATAAATTTCTTTTATAGAAGGCAGCATTATCAAATTGACCGAAAAACATTTCATTATGTGAATGAGAGCACGAAACAAACTACAAAACCGAGCCCAATACTACCCAGCGCACACAAACATCGCCGGCAATTAGTTATAGCATCTTCTATGGCAGTATCTTCTGGTCGTGGATATATATACATATGTATACACCGAGATTGATTGGTTGTGGAGCAGGCAGATGCAAGGGATCGGGGCTAAAGTCATCTCTGACATGGACGACACCGCTCCACCGACCTGCCTCTAGCCCCTCTTTTCAATTCACCATAAATAATCGCCAAAAATGAATGCGACGACACAATTTTTGTTGAAATTAAAACAACTCATAAATAATGAAGCTTTTGCTTTTAAGAATTCATCAAAATGTTGAAAATATCTTAGGAAATTTCTTTCTTGGATCGAGTTGAAAGGCTATTTTATTTCACGATCCATCTATTTATAATCGGGAGAAAAGAAGGAAAACATAAATAATATTGTTTATATAACCAATGCCCAATGTGACAAATATGTGATTAAATATTAAATTCTTAATCTCCCAAGAATAAAGCTCGTGGATCTTTTTTAAGATTTGTACTAATTCCATGCATTGTCTTAAAGCAATGTTATAATTCATAATTGTGGTTAACTCTTTCTAATAAATATTCAAATACTCAAAAGCTTAAATGTAAATCATATAGTTAAATAATAGTTTTCCAGCCATTTAGTCTGATAAAAAGCTACCATTTGGGACTTACTTTTATTGCTGTTAAGGAAGCTATTAGAATTGCAAGCAGATTATAAATATGTTTAATACTGTAACTTTTTAAGGTTCCTTAATAAAACAGAATTACCCAAAGTTAATAAAAGTTAAGAAGACATTTCAAGGCAGCGAAAGATTCACACAATCCATGATTCATTCCATTTTACCATTTATAATATGAAGATCTTCACAGGACGTGCAATCTAAGACAAGATAATATAGTCTTCAATCAAACCCGACTACTAGGAGAGAATGCCGACAAACTGCCCAGTCAATTATCAATTTAATTGATTAATTAATTATCAAAGCCTATTTTAAAGTCAGTCAAGAACGCGTAGCTAATTGCAATTGCCACATGAGCGTCCCAGTTGATGGTCTCTTCGATCTGGACGTGGCATCAAATCAAGTGCACAAAATGATTGGAGCGACTGCAGAGAAAGAAGGAAGGATTACATATTGGCAGAGGGTAGGGGGTTCCGGGCCTCTGAGCTCCATCAAAAGTGCAATCGAACCGACAGCACCTAGCGATCTCACGATTTATAATCACGCATCACGGCCTGAGCGACAAAACCTGACAGCTTGAGCTGCTAATGAATGATTGATGTGTGTGGCGATTGCGAAAAAAAATGTTGGGTATAGTGGAAAGACGGGTGCAGTAAGAGAAAATAAAAATAATTTTATTGGTGAATACTAAGCACTAGGTAAAAGTAACCTAAACCCCCCAAGATACCTCTTCCGACTAAGTTAAAGCAGGTGGTTTCACCGAACCCCTGCTTCGAACACATATGAAAAATCATTATCATCACAAAAATTAGTTTTTAATTTTAATAAATTATTCTATACACCATAGCTATTGCATTTAGGTAACTTATGTCTCAGTGTAGAAAAGCGCAAGATTGTGCAATTTGTTGACCTTGCATTTGCATTAATCATCATTGATTGATCGCTGGACCTGGCTAAGTACAAGCCTCTACAGGGAGAGCCGGAGCTTTTGCGGTAGCAGCTCGAACGAGAATTTGATATCAGTCGTCCGACTGACTGACTGACTGACTGAATGGCCCGGTGACTAATTAGCGCGACGAGAACAGAAGGAGCGGATCCAGCCCGGATAGCACTCGGCCTACGTGGCCAGCATCCGATCCGCCTTGATTGATGGCACCGCGAAATTCAAGAACACAGCTGCTGTCAAGTCATCGAGAAAAGGATTAGTTCGGTGCGATGCGAGGCCGCTGCTGCTGCTGCTGATGCTGATGCTGCTGCTGCTGATGCTGCTGCGGGATGCGATGCGATGCGATCAAATGGTGCCGACACATCAGCTTCCAGTATAAAGTTGACACTGCAAAGTTCGCGCTGCGGGCTTGATGGATCAGGGGTCTTTGGTGGGACCCAACTCCAAAGCATATTCCATCAGCTGTCACAAAATATGTCACTGTCAGTCCAAATGAGATTTGCGCAGAATTCTCGGCTCCATCGCGGGCTTTTCTGCAGTCTCTTTTTGGTTTAGGGGCGAAATGCCCCCTTGGGTCGCTCATCTTCTCTTTTCGGGAAGATTGACAAGGGAACGCTGCTAATCCAATTTAATTTGAATGTCAGTTCGTCTGGAAGACAAGACTCAACTCCAGTCGAGTTGATCCGATTCTGGACTGCGGCTCCGACCGGAGATGAAGATTCATGGGTATTAAGGAACTTCTTCATCTGATTTGCCTTTCACTCTTACTACTAATTTTATTGTTTTTGCCTTTGCGGCCGCTGCTGTGGCGGCATTTCAAATTTGTTTCCCAGACATATGTTCGACTTAATTTGGTTCACTGAGTTTTTGGAACTGCGCAGAAAAGCCCCGCTTGAAAACAAAATTCGCAACAGGCAACAGAAGCTAAAGGAAAAATTAATTTGTATGAAATTCGATATGATTTGGATAAGCACAGTAGTTTGTTTGGGCTTATATATCATTCAAAATGATCAAGATCACGATAGAATACAAAAAAGAAAAACATGGTACAGTCACTTTATTGGCAGGAAATATTTAAAGATTTGGAGTAAAAAGGAGGCTCACATCTACACTAGGAAAAAAATGGAATACAATCCTTTTGGTTGTAGCCTATATATTGATTGGAATGTAATTGGAAACATCATTAGAAATTTCACAACCCTTTTTTTTAGAGTGTGTTTATTTTTTTTTTAGCAGTTTGAAGCATTCATTTTAATCATTGATTGATTTAGCCATGAAGATATGCTTAGTGTATATTAATTCCTATTTTCAAATTACTTAGGCATAACAATATTGGTTAATAATGATTACTATATATTCAGACAAGTTCAATACAACTGAAAGATATTAAAAAATGCATAAAGAAAAAGAGCGTCCTTCTTAGCCTGCTGCCATGCTTCATAAGAGACTTTTCCTTTGCCTTGATTTATCCATTGTGTGGATGAAAGATCTCAGGATCTGTGTATTGTTCCATCATTGGAGAAACCCTTTCGAATCTCCCATCCATAATATTGAAGATCTCTCCCGGCATCGCTGTTCCCTGCTTGCTGTGACATTTTTGGTCAGCAACGTCAGGAGTAGGTGCCCTTATTTATAGCTTATGAGGCACGACGACACTGCATTGCATTAGCTGGAAGTGGAGCCGCAAACAGGGACATCTTTTGTCCAACTCCAGCTCCAGCTCCAGCCTGCTCCAGATGCCATTGCACGAGGGAGAAAAATAATGGCGCACAATGTGATTTTTTCGCTGACATTTTGGAATTTGTTAAGCGCGCGCGTTCTTGTCTCATCAGCTTGTTAGGGAGTTGCATTATACTCCATCCTGTGAGTATTGGGCCTAGAGAAGAGCAAACTTGCTTAAAGGATTCAAAACATTCAATTTTATTCGATTTATGTTTTACATATATATATAGGTTATATAACTAATATATATTAGATAAGATCCCAAGATCCGAGATCTTAAACGGTTCTTTGGTCCTGTCCAATTTAGTCATTAAGCGTATTATGTCTTGGTATTTATCCCCAGAGCGGGATTTAAATTCAAGACACGAGTTAGTATCTCACGAGACCATCTCTAGGCAGAGGCTCCGAGTAATCCGATCGATTGAGACCAAATAAAACGGACTACGAGAGGGACTCGAGGAGGTAGCAAGAGAGATGTCCATCGCAATTGCCTGGTGGTAACTGAGTTAGTAGCTGGTCCTCCGGCCTGGCCAGCACAGTCACTGCCGAAAGTCCGCATCACCCGATCGCCTGTTCGATCCTCGACAACGACAGCGACAACGGCTGCGAGGACGAGGCCCGAGATGAGGATGGAGGATGGAGATCAGGAGGAGTCAGGGTCCCAGCCTCGGCAGCGGCTGTTCCTCGCACGCGTGCGCATTTAACGATATTTATTGGAGTCTTTGCTCTGGAATTTTGGGCTTGTGTTCTCTGTCTGTCTGTCACTCGCTGGCCAACTTGGCCTTTGGCTGGCCGGGCAGGAGACGGTCCAGAAGCTGGCCCAGAGCTGCTCGTCCATTGTTTTTGGCTCTTTTGATGCGATCGATTCACGAAGCAATCGCATATTGCCAACGGAGAGCACAAAGTGGCTAGTTTTTTGCTCCCCGTCCAGTGGGGCTCTCGATTCTGGCCGCTGTCATCGGCCCAGGCATCCCAGGGGCAGAGTAGTTTTTTAAATATTTTATCAGTTGAGCGGAGTTTGGTGGAAAACGCTGATAAAGATCGTGCCACTTATTTGCCGCAACCAGCCTGCGTAATGAGTTTGTTTCACAGCCTTTCCAGAAAAATAAAAGAAAGAGCTCGCAAAAAACTGCTAAGGAATTGTCAGCAGGGCCATGTGACAATGTGATTAGTGCAAAGAATTTGTTCGAGAATCGGACCTTAGTTATCTAGTTTCTCAAGAGAATATTTTCCATGTACCCAAGTAGCTGGAAAAGTGTATAATAAAATGCTCAGCATCACTTTAGTTTATATCCCTATTTAGCTATAGAATGTTTAACCGCAAAAGACTCTGTCTAGTCTTTGGTTTAACTATGTTTAACGTATTGAAGAGAGAAACGATTTTTGTAATAAATATAACCTGTTGATTTGAAGTACACTTTTAAAATAGTTTGCTCTCTATTTTAGATGTGTATTAGTTGGAAAACGTTGATCAGAAGATTATATTCTACAGCTGCTATAGGATTGAATATATTACGAATAGAACAAAATAACTGTTTATATATTTTACCAATTATTTATAACATAGTAATAATATTGGGTTAGAGAGGGACTCTATGTCTTGTTAAAAGGATTTTAAATGGTAGATTGCAACAATACAGTCGCAGCTTGTCTCTAGACGAACCTTTTCCCGATTTGTTGTAACAATGATGAAATCACGAAATAAACGAAGAATCAAATATATTATAATTGTTGTTTTCAATTAAAGTTCCACAGACCTCACTGTGCACCATTACTAAACTTGTAGTTTTGTGATATAGTGAAGATGTGGGGATAAATAAAAATTATATGGTTAAACTATACATCGAAATCTTGAACCAAATGCATACAAATATGTAAAAATACGAGTTGACACATCCCATTATTAGCACTTTGAAATACTATAACTCCCATAGGATCAAAAGTAATAAATAGGAAACTAGTTAATGGAACTCTTCGCCTGCCATTGAGTTGATCAACTGATGAATCTGTTTATTAGCCCCGCCGTATAGCTCCAGAGATTGCTGGGATAGCTACCTCATGGCCTGGGGCTGCAAGCTGCTTCCACATACTAATTCCAAGGCAACACAATCCTCTATTTGGAGCGGACATCTTCCGGGTATCTGTCCACAGATCTCGGCCCCAGAGGCTTCTGTACAATGACCAAAGCGCAAGAAAAAGTGTCGCCATCCATTTTGGACTTGTAAAAGTTGATCGGGGCCTGAAACACGAATGCCTATATAGTATGCCATACGAATGCAGAGCCGCTGTCTCCGTCCTCCGTCCGTCCTTTGATGGCCAGGCCGAGCTGAAAGCCGGCACAAGTCCGCAGTCGTCGGCGTGGCAGTTCAAAGTTTTGAGGGCCCACTGCCACTTGGCGTCGGGTAGCAAGGGAGGCAGAACCCAACCGGCAACTCCTCGATCCGCACAGCCATGACGACAACGACGACCAGATCGCAGATCTCTCCAAGGAGCTGCAAGTTTTTGCTGCCGTCCGACTGTTTTGCCTACACTTCGAGGCCATCAACATCGCTCGCTCGGTTGCAGCGCGTTGAACAAAAAGCGTTCGGCACCGATCAAATTGGATTTACATTGCTGACTGGTCCCGATATCGGTATCGGGAAGGGTATAGCGGCATTATTGTGTTTGTAATTTGGAATTCGAACTTTGAGTTTTAAATAAATTTGAACCACTTAAGTGAGGGGTTCTCATCTCAGTGTATAGTTTTGTTTCCGTTCTATTAAACAATCAATGGAGTATAACTTATCCGAACTACTATATCTAAATCAACAATAAATTGATACTTATCATATCTGTCAAAGATCAATCTAAAAACTTCATCAAAAAAGAAGCAAGATAGGGTATTCCACATTCATTGCTCCCCGATCTTCACCTTCACGTTGGGCCGAGTGTACAACAGCCTCCGACATTGGCGATCGATCGCATTTGATATATTTGCTCCTCGAGCTCTGCGACTGTTTGCCAACTGCAGTTTCGGACGTGGTGGCAATGGCGTCCCCGTCCTCGTCCCGGCCCCCTCCTGCATTGGCTTTGTTGTCCAACCGCTGGCGATTGTTGCATGCTGCCGAGATGCTTTTGCATTTTGATTCTGTTGCTGCTGCAACTGCCACTGTTGCTGCTGCTGACTACACCTTCGCAACGGTCGCGGCGCAGACGGTCATCGCCTGGGCCAGGACCAGGACTCTTCGCCGTGCTTATGTCGTTTATGTGAAATATCAGCTGCTCATGTTGAGAATGCTTTTGCTGCCTTGTTGCCTCCGCCACTTTTGGTTGCTGCCTCACTGCGGATTGCTGCTGCTTGCTGCTGCTGCACGTTGCATGTGTTTGGGGGCTTTGGCTCAGTCAACGTTTTGTTTATGGCATTGGCAGCCATTGGCCAACGATTGCCTGCCGCCTGAATTCAAAATCTTTACTCTGCGATCTGCACGCGGCCATAAAGTAAATTATAGCAACAACATCGTTGCCTCGCTGCACCGTCGCATGTTGCTGAGGGGATCTAACAATTGCTTATGCATACATTTGCACTACATTCAGCCGCCAGTTTTGCACTCAATAAAATTGTAAATATGTGTGTGTCCATCTTAATTTCCAGAAGATCTAGTGAGTTCAATTATCGTATTACCTGAAAGTTGTGGCCTTTGATGGGTGCGTGCCTCTGCAGCGAATCTGAAATTAATTACCCATTCGACGGGAATGCAAGAAAGTCGCACTGATATCGGCTACCTGCCACAACTGCCGCTGCCCCGGATCGACTCCCGGCGTGGCAAGGTAATCCGCACTAATCCATCAGAGGGGCCTACGCAATGTTGGCAAATGCGATTTTCCCGGCAACTGCCTCAGTGTCAAAATATTTTCCCGACGATTCCCCGCCAAGAAACGTGTGTTGGCATAACAGTGCAACATTTGCATCCCGTGTCCGATGGGCAACAATGAGGCGCACTCCGGGCACCGAGCTGATTTATGGCCTGCAGAATTTCACTTTCGATCCAGTTGCAGTTGCAGTCCATCACCAGGAATTGGTTTGACACACGGGCTTAGGGCCAGTCCTAGAGTTGTTTTTCAGTTGGCTCCTTTTGTGATCCGTCTGCTTTCCTGGGCCTGTCTTTCCGCTTTCCCTCGTAAATCACTTGGTCCATCAGGACAATGAAAAGGTTGAAATTATGTCAGACTAAAGGGCTACCGAAGTGAAAGTGAGCCCAACTAGCCCGTGACGAATTTCGGATAAGTCCTTTGTTTGTTTCTCCGGGGGTAATTACAATTGTTTGAGACTCAAGACTCTATAAACTAGAAAGATTGTGAACGGTTGACTCCAGGTTCAACTCACATAGGAAATGTGCCAGAAATGTCATTCAATTGATAGATTGTTAGAATCTCATATTGGTATATGTAGAAGGATGAGCTCAAAAACACTTGTCATAAATAGAAATCCGATCAAAAATAGCATTTAAATAGTAAGATGGCAACTTGCCTCTTAACAATGTTTTTCAATAATACGAACTATTTTTATTCTGTTGTTTTTAGTGGTAAAGTTTCAAAATCCAAAAAAATGAAAGGAATACTTGGGTCAGGTGTCCACATATCCAGGCTTGTGTTAAGGCAATATAGGTTAAGTTAAATAAATCTTAGACACATCGCCATTGCTTAAATTAAATAATATAATATTTATCCTATTTTCTTAGGTTCTGGGAAAGGAAAATCCTATGTGTATTCTTTAATTGTATACTAATACTAAAAATTAAAGTCTACCAACTCTAATCAACAAGAACTCAGTATTCTAATGAAAAATATGTTTTCCGAATAAAATCTTTTTGGTCTTATTTTTCCCTGCTCCATGCACCTGTTGTTCGGTTTTGATTTTTCTTCATTTTTTGTTTGCGTTCAGTGTTGGTTTTGGATTTTGTTTTATGCCTTAAATATTTTTGACAAACAATTGCCGGCGGTTAATTTTAATTGGATTCTGACAAAACACCGACAGCGAAAACGGCGGCAGTCTGCGAACTGAGCGAAATCAACAGAGATATGAACGTTCGCCGGAGCAGCAACAAAAACAAAATCCTTTTAATAAAATTAAACATCAAACATGGCGTTGAATTTTTTGTCGTATTACGCTGACGGGAGCGGGATTTAAATTAAAAACACGCCAAGTCCACAACAACAGCAGAATCGAAGATCAAAAGGCATCAAAAATGTTCGTGTGCCAAGAGGCAGAGGTAAATCCCATTCAATCCGCCGCTTCCACCCCACGCATCCAAACGAAAAAAGCCACCGAAAAACTTTTACCAACCTCGGCGGCGGCGGCGAAACGGAAACGGAAATCGACGCGAAAAAGGTTGCAGGTGTCATGTGACAAGGTCGGAAGGCTGTGGGCGGTGGGGTGGATGGAAGCTGGGTGCTGGGTGCTGGGTGCTGGGTACTGGTGGTCCTGCCACGCGCACATCTTCGCGCAGGTTTCTGTGGGGTCAAAATGTGGGGGTTTTTCTGGCAATTGATTAAACGTGCGTTAAAAACGCGAAAGGAACTCGAAAAAAAGGAACAAAATCAAATCAAAGTGTTGAAGCGGTTAAGATGCCGGGCGGTGCGGGGTCGTTGGCCAGGAGTGGGTTAAGGTTAAGGGTTGAGCGACGACCTGCAGGTGAATGGGGTTAATTTGTTGCTTCTCCCGGCATATGGCGGCCCTGCTCTCCAGCTCTCTGCCCGAGAATTAGTCCCCAAGGCTTATGGCAGAAATCATTAAAAAAGTTCACCGGGCTTGTCTGGCCTTAAATTAAGGACAAAGAAAGCTCCGAGGAGCGGAAGAGAGCCTGCAAAAACAATTGAGTCGGATTGCCAAAGGCTGCCAGGGATCCGCGTTTGGGCGCCATTTAAGTGACAGCCTTGCCATAATTTTAAACCGCGAGCATCGAGTCTTAAGGCAGCAGCAAGTTGCAGGAGCAAATAATGAAAATATTGGTAGACGTCAGTCAGTATAGGCTTTTGTTTGCGCCAGTGGGAAAGGGGAAAGTGGAAAAGTGAGTGTGTGTGGCGGTGTGGCTCGGTCTTCGGGGTTGGCATAAGAGAACTATTAAAGTGTTTTATGGTGGCCGAGACAAGGCGAACGTTGCAAAAATGGCTGGGGGAGAAATAAATTGCAACAGGGCTAGCTCCTGGACGAACGAAGCCAAGAAGATTTAGAGGTTTCGCCCGGCATTTCTCTTCTTTTTTTCGGGGGTTTTTCTGTGGCTTTCTTTATCTCTTAGGTGTGTGCCCAAGACAGACTGAAGACTGATGAGTGGGTGGGCTGATTGCATTTCCTCACTCCAAAGCAAGAGGTACAAGTATTTGGTGCTTTTGAAAGGTTTTGGTTAACCAGTCATGATGGCTATAGGTCGTCCTAGAATATAGATGGATAAAGGGCTTTGTTCTTGTATAAGTTTACTTTTCCTAAATACATGGAGAGGTATTGGATTCAAGTTGGTGTTCCATATAAACTTTACAAGGTTCAAGGACTAATGGTTTTTCATAAGAGCTCTCTTGGTATATTGGTTTTGTAAGATCAAATCTAGTGTTACTATCATCCTTGGAAATATCTCCAGCTCTTATTGAACTGGATATATTATCAAAACCATTCCACCTGCAAAGATTGGCAAGAGTCGAACCCTTTATTGAGTGAATACTAATCAATTGAATCTCTTCTGACTGCTTATGCATAATTCAATAAATATACAAGTACCTCATTGGACTATCCCCCTCTTGATCTGCTAATCTAACTCGTTGGAAATTTTGTGCTTCTCCAATGGTCTAATTCATTCGCGAGGCGGCTTCCTTCGCCTTGGGTCCCGGGTTCATTCATTTCGGAGCAACATTTCCGAAACATTTAACAAGAGAACCTGAGTTGTGCAATGCCCAACGAAAATAAAGAATACCCCCGGACGGGCCACAACAGGAACGGAACGGCCAAAGTGTCGCTGCTCATTTAACCCCAAACTCTGTGGCTCAGACTGGAAAGTGTAGTCGAGTAACCCAAGCAAGCGAACCGCATTGAAAAGTACCTTCAGCTCAATAATTTAACGGATTTTGGCCAGAGGCAAGGAGTGTCTAATGGGGCGGTGGCACAAGGCAAGGCGAGGGAAAGGGAAAGTGGCTGCCTCCTTGGCACAATGAGAAAATTTTTGGGAAAACATTAACATTAGCCTAAAATATTGTCCCATAATTTGCCGCGAGCACTGTTGATGGTGACAATGCCGGGTCCAAATTCTGGTGAGTGGATGGTGGGTGTTGTTGCCGGAGCAGGAGCAGGAGCCACTGGCGGTGAAATATTTCAGCGCCGGCAAATGAAGCCACTTGCCAGTGTGCCGGAGTGGATGTGAGTGAGTGAGGGTTCGGTGGATGTTTTTGGCGACAATTTTCAAATGCCAAACGGCGGCAAGCGGGCGTTTATCAAGCTGAATGACAACATTTGAAGCAGCCAAGCAGCAGCAGGAGCAGGAGCAGGAGCGGCATCAACCCTCGGAGCGTTCAGTGGGCCCATCACTCAAGTCGCAAAATTAGGCAATTAAAAATATGCCGAAGGCGCGCTCAAGCAAATGAATGGTTCTACGGAGGAAAATCGCGGCTGGGACAGCACGGAGCAGGATGCAGACACACAGCATCGTTTGGCATTAGAGATAGCTTAGTTTTGGGGAATGGGAATGGAGACACGGACTGTTTGGCAAGCTGCGGAGCTGCTTTAGCATATGAATCATCAGCTCAAGGATGTTTGCTTACTGGCTGCATGTGAAGCCGCCAGATGGAAGCGGAAATTGCCAAAGTTTTGTGTGGCTACCTTCTATTTCAGTAAAATTTCAGACTTGGAAGCAGTCAGAAAAGGGCAGCCAAATAAGGTGATCTTATGACCGACTTTAGGTTTATTAACCAACAATTTCATACTTGTAAATTAGCTTAGCTATTTTGAGCAGAAAACTAGGCAATTATTTTCTCGGTCATAGCTTACATCGTTGGGATTTGGAAGATAATCCATTTATTTACGTCCTTACTCTTTCAGTGTCTTTGAATATAATAATTATTTAAATATAATAAAAAAATTATATTTTATTGCTCCCAAGGAACCTGGTTGTAAATTTCATCGCGGTCTTTTAGAGTTATATTAGCCTATCTACAAAAAGGAATAAAATGGAAAGATGTGTTGATAGATATAGATTCGATGTCCGAGTTTAAGTAAGCTGTAGGCTGCATCTAAGTCTGCAATGTCTTTGAAACTTCTCCGCTATTCTGGGGTAAATCCGGCTCGAAGGACCAAAATCTATTGTTGGAGCCTTACAAAGTAATATTCTCCACTTTCCTGAAAAAGTGCGGTGTGGATTAATTGACACAGCTTCATTCTTGTAAATCGTATACATTTCTAATCCTAAAAATAAATGTGGTTATTTCCTTTAGTACGTGGTTTCGGGAATGCTCACATTGGGATTGGTTGTAGCAACATTACAATCTGTGATATCGTCTCGGGGATGTTGTCGAGAATTATTGTTCAAATCAGTATTGAATATTGTACAAAGTTGTATTTGTCTTCTGTCTCACATTTTCTCAGCAACTTCCAACACCCAAACATTTGATAAAACTAAGAAGGTAAATGCTAGGTAGGTGCCGAACTACAACTTACATTCTTTCACAATCCATTTACCCTTAGAAACATACTTATATAATTTGGTTTCGGAATGAATATGATTTCACCAAAATCGTCAAGGCTTTTCATATATTTTAAGAGCAACGCTCTAAGCTACATTCTTTCATACCCCGAGGTGGGACTTACAGAAATGATATTTAAGTTAGATGACTCCAAGTAATACCGCGCTTCTGCCACAGCAATCAAGAAGGTTGGCCCCAGCTCTATCCAATTTAAGCCCGGGTCTGCCATCTAATATGCAATTTGGTTAAGAACAAAGCGTCAAACTTTGATATTGAGGCATTTTTACTGAATCAACAAACCTCAAGGAGCCGTCAAGCGCCAACGACAACGTCATCTTGCGTTGACTGCCTGGGAGGCCAAGGCGGCAAGTCAACGGAATGGGCCATAGAAACTAATGGGGCTTAGTTTTTGGGGCCGAGTTGGAGACCCGGGCCACACCCATGGCACCCGCCCCCTCGCCAATCCTTTTTGCGCTGTCCTAGCCAAGAAGACGATTCTAAATTTTCGGCTGCTCAGCCAGCTCGCCTCTCCTCTCCTCTGTTCTGTTCTGTTCTGTTTTGTTGGTTTGGTTTGCTTTGGCCTGCTCGTCAATAAATCGTGGAGTGCCAGTAATGATGCCAGCTTGGCAGAGCTCTGGGCATAGCTCCATTCTGCGATAGCAGCCGTTAATGTCAGACGAGCGAAAATATATGGGGCCGGCTCTGGTGTGCTCCTGCTCCTGCTCCTGTTCCTTCGTTCCTCCTGCTTCTCCGCCTCCTAGAGCCCTTCGTCTTGCTCCTTGGCGAATGTCTTCGAGTTGGCGGAAAAGACTTTTCGTCTTGGCCATGATGACTGCCGCTGATGATAATGATGACGAGCCAGCCGGGAAGCTCCTCCCCCACCCGGCAGAGACCAGAGACATCCCATTCCGGCCGTTCACCCTCCTTCATCAAGTCAGGTCCGTCAAGTCAACAGCAACCCTTGGGTTGGTCCTGGGCTTTGGGCTCCTTGGATTTGTTTTATGCGTCATTCGACCAAATATTTCCTGCTCCGCCCTTGCCTAGGTCATTATGCCCCTCGATTCCGCCTCGAACTTGGACTTGGACTCGGCCTCGGACTCGGATTCGTATTCGGACTCGAACTCGGCCTGGACTCTTGGACTCTTGGACTCATCATTTATATAAGCACTGAGCGAGCCATTCCCGTTGTCAGCTGTGGAAGGATTTACGCCGAGGCAAGACGTCCTGTCTATCTGAGGGCGAGTGTGTGCGTGGCTGTGTGTGCGAGTGAGTTATGGCCTCTGCTGATTTCTTTTGGGTCCTTTTTCACTCCTCCAATCCCCCCGGAGTCGCCCTCGCAACACCCTTGGAGCTGGACTCTCCCGGCAGTCGGTTCCAGCACAGTGGCAAATTTATTGACAGATATAATTTCTTATGCGTATAATTAGAAATTCGGCAATCATTAGGCGGCCGGCGTGCATATATCAATTTAATGGCCTTTCCACGCAGCCCCAGATTGAATAGCCCTAAAAGGCTAAAAGGAATAACGATAGACAGCCGGACGGACGGATGGATGGATGGATGGATGGATGTTCCAGGCAGAAGGCAAAGTTTTGTTTGAGAGAGATTTATGCGCCAAGCCCCAGATATTGATTATGGATTTCTCTAAAAGCTCCATTTATGATGAACTGCAAAGGGAACTATGTACACAGAGGGAGAGATAAACCCTTTTCTTTTTAATAGCTCTTACCCCTTTTCTAAAAATTGTATTTCGAAGCCAGTAATGGCAAGAATGTGTTACTAAATAACTAAGGGGGTATTAACTATATACATATGCCTAATTAAACAATATAATATAAAATACTCGAGAAAGTTATTTTTATGATATCGATAGAAAATACAAGCTGACACATTTTTAGGCAACTTTATTTATATATGAGTATATGAGTCTAAGAAATGAAATAAGCTTCTTCTCAGTCTTATAACTATAAATTTAGAATAGATTTGGATCTACGACTTTGCTGAAAATATGGTGTAAATGAAGCCATTAGTTTTAGGAAAATATAATATATATTATCATTAAACCTAATATGTAGAATTATTATTCTTAAAGAATTAAACATTCTAAAGTACTACAAATAATTTACCAATTTTAGCTTCGAGCCTTTTTATTTAAAAATGTTGTAACCCAACCAATCATTCAATTAAATAAAAAGCTATAATGCCAAAAGCAATTCTTTAGAGTACAAAACCGTTTCTCAAATTCATAACTCACATTGAGAATGTAAATATATATATGCCACTGAAGCCCCGCTTGCCACAAAATAAAAATAAAATCTTTCACTCAAATAAATAACAAAAAATAAACTTAAAACAAAATCAAAATTAGAGAGTGAGTGAGTTGGCTTGAGAGACAATTACCAAATTTGCATTCGCATGAATGGAAAACAAACAAATAAATTCAAACAGCAAAATTGAAACAGAAACAAAAAAAAAAGAATGTTATATATGGGCTTGTGCACATATAGAACGAGGCCCAAAACGAAATCGAATACATTTATTTGATTTAACAAATGTCAAAAAATATGAAATGAGAATGAGACTTTATGTACAAGTTATTAATGAAAGTCCACTGAGAGAAACCAAAATCTATAGAAAAGTGATTATTAAAAATTTTTAATTAATCAATTTTATGAAATGATGCAAGATTATATAAATTGTATTATTATTAAAGAAATAAATATAAAAATAAGTAATATAATGTTTATATACTTTTTTATACGTTTATCTCCATGCCAAGTTCGTTTCTCAATTAAAGATTGTCTTAATAAAATCTACTCTATTTAGAGTTCAGTTTAGTATGTTGTATATATTTCTATGATCTCAAAAATATTCTTCCTTCTGTGTAACTTTTACCTCATCTATTCAGCTCTGTTTAGAATACCGTGATGAACCGGCTGGAAAAGTGGAAATTATAAGGGTGAATTGGAGGGGAAGATGTTGCAAAAAATGGCGCGCAATGTATTCCACCAACGAGTACACATAAATAAAATTTATTAATGTATTTTTATGTGCGCTAAGAGTACACAATGTAATAATTTATACAGTTGCCGTCAACGTTGTTCATGTTCTCTCTCTCTCTCTCTCTCTACATTATGACGTTTACAATTTACTGTCCACATTTTGTTGTTTGCTCCGATGCTGATGATGATGATGGCTGACTGCCTCGGCGGGTGGCTGGGCTGAGTGGGTGGCTGGGTGGCTGGGTGGTCAGGGCAATGTGACAAACTTGCTGGATTTGTGCCCTTGACGAGGGTGGCACCACCTCCACAAAAACCTCCACATCCACGCCCATTAAGAGAGGCGTCCAACCCCCTTCTGGGCATTTCCAGCGGCCCAGAGAATGCCAGCACAAATGCGGCGGCGTGCAAATAAAAATGATTAATGATGATGCCCGTTGCCGCAGTTCAGCTCAGCTCAGCTGAGGCAGCATCAGCAGCGGCAATGGCCGCCGAGCAGGCGTCAGTTTCCACTTTGACCTCATCTCGGTTCTCCGTTCGGTGAAATGTTTTGTAATTTGCCAAGGCCAAAGAGGGAGAGCTACAGCTCGGAGAAATACATTAAACATGGCTCCAAATAGAACTAAAACTCTGTTTTATTTAATTTAATACAAGTATAATCAGAGCTTGGTTATGGATTAAGTTAAATTATTGTAAGATTTTTAATAAGTTATATGGAGTAGCAAGATGCATTTAAATACAATTTTAATTGGGGTATACATATTTTTGAGAACATCTTTACACAAATCTAAAGGTAAAAGGATCGATTACATCTCAGTTGCACTTAGCCAAATTAAATATTTGTTAACTGGAACGGATATGTAATTGAGTAAAGTGCAACGATCTTTTTGATTAAATCTAAAAAAAAATACAGAGCAAATTCCATAGGAACTATTTACAACTATCATTAGTATTCATAAAAAAGTCTTTTAAAAACAATGTAATATAATAATTACTTTAATTTTAAATAAATTTTCAATTATCCGCAAATTAAATATATCATTAATTTTCTACAAATAATAAATATGATTGCGATTATAGCACTAATTTATCTACAAGATAAAGTCAATGTCAAGTTACTACCTCAAATTCTTTATTTCATTCAGTCACCGCAAATTTTGGGATAATTGGATCTATAAATCATTTAGAAAACAAGTCACTTTATGTATCTGATATTATTAATTAATGAATTAGTCAGGAAAGACGATTTTCTCATTTATATTCTTTATTTTAAACTAAACCTATATTCTATTTTAATTGTCTTATATATATATGTTTCAATTTAAATATTCTTTATTTTAAACTAAACCTATATTCTATTTTAATTGTCTTATATATATATGTTTCAATTTAAAACGAATACATAATATAGATGTTAAAGGGGACAATTCGAAATTTAACAATTGATAACAAATATGAAATATAAATTATAAATTATAAATAAGTCCTATTATTACTTATATTCATAGTTTGCTGCAAATAGTATACAAACTTCCGCTCATCGAAGTCACTACTGCTTACTTCATATTTATTTTATTACATATATACAGTTATATATTCATAAGTTCCACAATCCATTGATTATCAAAATTAAAAAAGAAAATAAAATAAGGTATTCAAAAAATAAGATATTCAACGCCAACCCAGAACCTGTATGAACTTCAGATCAAAGATGAAGCTTAACCTATTTTATATATTTTTTAAATTCACTATTTAAATAAGGTCATCAGGATATGCCAACCTAAGAGAAATCCTCTTTTCAAACACCTATTTATATACCTGTCCAGTTATGTAAGAGTAACTAAAGTTCGGCTTAATTCCAGCAATTGCTCCCTGCCATGCCACCAAATCAGCCAAGTGGCGGGGAAAGCAATGGCGGAAAGCAGACATGGCGGCAGTGGGCGGGGGAGGACAAAGGTTAATAACTGCCAGAAGATGATGCATAGCATGACAAGGGGTATGAAGCAGTTGACAGTTGACTGGCAGCCACGAGAAGGAAGAAGAACCAGAGATGGGAGCCGAGGGGCGACTACGGCCATGTTCTCTCTCTTGGCAGCCATTTTTATGCCTCTGAGCGAAGCGCGGGCAACGTCGAATTTGGCCAAGTTTCTGCCGCCAGGTTGCCACATTCCCCCCTCTCTCCCCCCCTCCTTTGCAGTCGCGATAATCGCACCTTTGCACCTTTCCGCCAGGCTGTCAGGCTGACTCAGGTGTGCCATGAGAGCGCACACACACAGACACACAGCGGTAGCTGGAGCTGTTGCTGCAGATACATTTCGGAATGTATCTACGAGGCAGCCAACCAGCGAGCCAAAGCGAACTCAACTCTTGCCAGCGGGGTGCATTTTCATTAAGAATGAAAAATGATGAGCAATCAATCATTCGCCCGAGAGGGTGTTTCTTATATACGAGCTTGCCTCGCCTTGCCCCGGCGGCTGCCATTCCGGCCTGAGCTCCCCTCCATCCCTTCCCGCCCTGCGCTGTTGCCGCTCCGCTCGCACTGCGGCAGGAGCCGCGCATCTGTTAGATACAGCTTGTAGATTGATAGCATTACCTGCCTCTGGTGTTCGGCAATGGCTCTGCGGCTCTGGTTCGCCATCTTCCATGTCTGTGGCTGCTCTTTGGTTGGTCAGTCCCTCACATTTCATACAATTTACATCTTCATTTTCGTGTATATAAATTCCTCGACGCAGTTCTTGTGTTCTGCTTTCGCTCCGAGGTCTGCGTTGCCTCCACGTTGAATTTTTATCGCCGCCTGAAAATATATGTATATTTAACCCTTGATTTGTGGGTTGTGCCGAGCAACAGCAGCGCTAAATGCAAGCGGAGACGCATGAAGTTTCCAATAAGGAGCAGCAGGAGCCGAGGCAGGTCGTCTTTATTGCCGCGTTAGACTGATGATCTTGAGAATTTGGTCAAATTAACAGGGCATTTGTTTCAAGCAGCTGAAAAGTACAAATTAATCGGGAAATCGATTGTGTGTGAACTATCCCCTATTTACTGAAAACATTTCACTATATACCCTTGAAGTAGTATATTTTTGCTATTTGTAACTTTCTCTTAATTTCATTTACTTTCTGTGGTTAAAGGAATATCATTATAAATAGTGAAGTTGCCACAAAAACCAAGTAAATTAATACATCGAATTTTACATTTACACCTAACTATAAATGTTCAGTAACTGGTTGAAGTATAATAATTAAATTAATATTTAACTCTTTAACATTCTATTGTAACAATTTATAACTTTAGTAGAAATGAATTATATCCGAATTTTGTTGAAAAAATATTTAAAGTGGGGAGCTATTGACCTGCTTGAAGATATTAATTGAAATTTAATTTCTTTAAACATGTTAGTACTATATTTAAATTGTTGTGTAATAATAGTTATAGTTATGATGTAAAAGAGGCATCTATGTACCAAATAAAAATATATCAAATATAAAAACAAAAACAAAGTATA
Source organism: Drosophila serrata (assembly GCF_035046125.1). NCBI lineage: Eukaryota > Metazoa > Arthropoda > Insecta > Diptera > Drosophilidae > Drosophila > Drosophila serrata. The sequence continues at coordinate 3,696,756 of NW_028257143.1, forward strand.
TAAAATATATCTAACAATATAAATCATACATATATTTTAATTAGCAATTTTATTATAAATAGTCCTCATTGTATTATTATTATTTTTGTTCCGTTTAGGAATATTAATATAATATAGTATCATAAATATGAGTACCCCTATATTTAACTATGGATATAATTATTTTAAAACATAATTGCAAAGGTTAACAAAATTTGATCTTTATAGAATATGATCTTAACGAAGACTATAAAGCAATTATTCGCCTAATATCCAGAATCATCCTTCTCCCTTCAAACAATGTATGTGATATATTTATATATACGAAAATGTACATTAAAAATTCATTCAAATAATGCTCAAATCTCTTTTCTCAACCTTACAACCTTACAAGATCAACTAATCCGAAAAACCCAAAAATAAAAAATCGAGATTTACAGCCTACAAAAAAAGCACCCATCATGGGAAATTAAATCAAGCCAACACAGATTCTCTAGATTGGGAACGAAACAATAAAACAAAAATCCTCCGGACAGCTAAAATAAATTAATAATTCGTTGGGGTGCCGGCTCAAGGCAGGGTCCCAGCTCTCCCTAAGTGACTTCCTACTTCAGAGAGAGCAATTTACATAAATTGAACCAACGATCCATCGATACAGGCCCAAGATGAAACGGTCCCGGTCCGGACTGACCAATAATAATAATCAAATGTCAGCTGGATTCGGCCAACAAAACAGAAAAAATATCGAACATAAAACCACACCGAGAAACGAAAATCGACGATGAACGCCATCAAGCAACGGAATCAATTTGAAAAAGCTATTGAAAAACAGACGCAGCAACTGTCATCGGACAAATGATTTGTATTTTTGTTTTAGTTATTTATGTTTCATAAATTATCGGATGTATCTTTTTACGATATTAATTTTGGTTGTTGTTGTTGCTGTTGTTGCTGTTGTTGCTGTTCCCCCAGCTTGGTCCCTCCTCCTCTCTCTCCCTACTTTGGGCCCCAAAAACGGATGCCGCTGCTCTGACTGCCTGCCGATCAAGATTTTATTTAAATGGAACTCATCAACGCTCATTTGGTAGGTCTGTGTCTCAGTCTCAGTCACTGTCTCCATCTCCATTTCCATCTCCGTCTTAAAGGCAATCTCCATCCATGATGGCGATGATGAAGCTCTGCTGTGGCATCGATTCCAGCCTTTTTTCCCCTTTATTTGAATAAATTATATATATGGAAGGGTATTCTAAATAGGATGTACACTAACCGAGGGATAGAAATAAATATAAAAAAATATATGCTGACATTTTTAACCTGTAAACATAACGAAAATCGTAGACATTAATTTTACAATCTTAAGATAATGGTTATTTTCTATAACAAAATAAAAATCCAAGTAAAAGCGGGTACTCATTCGAGAATTTGAAAATAAGCCAACTTAAGATTTGTGGTTTTAATGCCTGAATGATTTAATTTAGTAAATATAAATATATTTAATGCCTGAATGATTTCATTAAGTAATTATATTATATATTTATATTACATTTTTACTGGATAATTTACTTAGCTTACTTTAAGAAACAAGAAAAAGCATTCCCTAAGTACTCTTATCCTTATACAAATTTTCAAAATACATTCATCTGAACTATTTGCTTGTTTTACAATTGACAACACTGAAAACTTTTTGCTCGATGTATGAATATGAATGATAATGTATGAACAAAATTGTGTTCTTGTAAATCTAACCGTATTTATCCTACTGAGAGTGGTATATTTTTAAATAGTAAAGATCGGTCCAACTAACCGTAATGGGACTATGATACTTGTTAATATTTTAGAGTTTTCATTAGAGAATGTATATAATTTAAATTGATTTACTTAAGTATAAGCATAATGGCCATATGGCATTTTCAATAAAAAGGCTATTATCTAAAAGAATTCTAGATGGAAAATTAGTAAGATGAAAAATACCGATCTCTCATTCATTAAATTGTATAGTAGGTTTGATTAAAGGATTATTCTCTAAAATATATATTTTTTATTCAAAGATAAACTAGATAGATGTAAATACAAATAGCAGAAAAATGAATTACCATACAATCTTCTCAAATTTATTTATTTATTCATAAAGAGTGTACCTAACCGCTAATTGAAGGTTTTTTGTCTTGAATAAATATTTATTATGAAATTATAACAATAATCTAGTTAAGATATTTAACTTTTAGTTCCACGGAGGCAATTATCTTAGTATTTTTTAATGTTCTTATTTAATTATTAAAGGTAGGTGGGATGTCAAAACGATCGAAAGAACTTGATTGACCTATCAGTTTTAATGAAACAGCAAGGGCATAAAAACTTCGTCAAGATGGGAAGTCACATCTCTCCCTCTCTATCTCTCTTGCTCTCTCTCTCTCTCTCTCTCTTGCTCTCTCTCTCTCTCTCTCTTTCTCTATCCCGCTCTACTCGCTCATCCCCAACATGGGTTAATTGTTCTTGTCTCCACTTCGTCGGCATCTTTTGGACCCCTTGGTTGGACCTAGCGTTAATTATAGGAGGTCGTCCGATTCGGTTGTGCTGATGATGCCCTGATGTCAACGTAGAAGTCGTCGTCGTCGTCGGCGGTTAATAAATGGACTTGGTCGTATTAAACTCATTAGTTTGCTTTCTGGGCATAATTTTAATTAATCACTCAAAATCCACGCTCACGCAGGGGCACAACCACAACCACAGGCAATGATACGGATTCGGATTCGAATTCGGATTCGAGAGGAGCCAGAAACGAGTTCCGAGCGGCTTATCAGAGTGCCTCTGCATATTAAACGATCCACTGGCTACCTAAAACACAAATCGGAATCCGAGGCAGAATCCAAATCGAAATCGAATCCGTATTTAAACGAAATTAAAATTCGCTGAACAGCGCGAAAGATCGACGGATTGTTCGTTACTCAATCGATTTTTAATTCCAAAATGAAATAAATCAAAATTAAGAGAGAAAAAAAATCAACACACAAAAAGAAACGCTCAAAAGCGACTCATGAAAAAAAAATCGAGGCAAATTAACATTCGCCTGCCCGCCATTCGGTTTGATATATTAAACTCAAAATGTATATTTCATCATTAAAAAATCGAGAAAAGATACAAAACAAATCCGAGCGCTAAAAGCGAAGAACGAAACGCTCGAAAAAAAGATTGAAACTAGTTTTACAGGTAAGCCTGAAGCCGAGATCCGATCAGATGCGACGAGATTCGTCCATCGTCTCACTGGGATAGCGCCCTCTCTTACGCTCCCACTGCCCGGGTCGGTGGCGGCATCTCTTTCGCTCCGACGCTCGTATGATAAATAACAAATCAAACGCTAAAATGTCGGTAATGTATGTGGCAAGTCAGGGGTTCTCTTAATTTATGGCCTGGATCAATAAGAATAACGCCCCAATCAGTGACTATAAATTAACGCAAAGACAAAAAACGGAGAAAAAATACATTTACCTATACGACTTCAAAAAATGTCGGCTGAGAATGTTTCTTGGCGGCTGTTATGCACTCCGTTTCGCTTCATTTCATTTCATTTCGTTTGGTTGATGTTTTCAGTTCGAAAGTATATCAGCCTTTATTCCCTGGTTCGAATTCCAGACCCAAAAGTTTGAATTCCGAATGTCGTTGACTCAGCGACGTCATTTCAAGTCAGAGTTATATTTATATATAATTTCGAGGCTTCTGAGTTAAGTTAATTTAATTTGATATTAAAAGATATAAATAAAAAGAGGGAATCATCACTGTGCAACCGTAGACTGTTAGGTTTATTAAGCAGCAAATCTTAAGATTGATTTCCTCATTTCCAAATCTTGGAAATCTTACAATAGGGTACACTTCACTGCAGCTTATTTCTCTGTAATTAAAAAATGCAATCTTACTAGTTTTGAAAAAATCTTCTTAAATTATTTAATATAACACGAATTTCCCTTTATAATTTTAAGAAACAAGATTATATTTTATTAAATATTGTGAACGGTTGTATATAACTTGAGGTATAGTTGGTTACATCCCATATTCACATGTACATAATTTGAGATAGGAGTATGTACATATATGCCAAGTTCACATACAGATCATTATATTTTAGATCGTTATATGTATTATGTTAGATTCAATTGACAGTTTTTAATTTCCAAAGGACCATTTCTCAGAATGCAGACTTGAGTATTTCTAAGCACTCCATCGGAAATATTTTTGCTTTGGTCGAGTTGAAGGATCAATGAAAAGCAAGTTGAAAGCGATCTTTATAACCCCATTATGCATATTATTGAATAGTTAGTTAGTTAGTTGAAAAACAATACAATTTTAATTTTGTTATATTACTAAATTTTAAATAGGGTTAGAATAAAGAATCAAGGAAATACTTTAATGTAATAATATAATATAACTTAATAATTCACATTCATATGGAAATAATGTAAAAGGGCGGGCTTGAAAATATATGCGGTCTAAAAATATAACTGAATATCTCTCGATTATATGGATTTGCAATACTCAATGTAACGCATAGATCTACAAAACTGACCTACAGAGGTAACCCCCATAAATTAAACCATTCCTCGCACCTTTCGCCACTCGCAAAACCTGGCGATTTCTGCAAAAAGGTAGCCAGGCCACCGAATCGAACCCAACCCAAGCCCAGCCCAGGGAAACGAACCCACCTTCCTTCCACAACTTATCCCGCGGTGAAGTTGAGGCAAATAAACTGAGACTCTCTATTGAATTGCACATGGGGCCACTGGGACAACATGAAATTATCAAAGCGCAACTGACAAATGCCAGGGAAACTGACATGGACACGGATACCGTTATATGCGGACACACACACACTCACACACATTCTGATCTAAACTATAGTATACTATATCGTACTATTCAAATGTCGCCGACACCGAACACGCACTTTGACACACGCACAATGCCGAACAGGTGAAAAGCCAGGTGGGCAGCATTCTGAGAACAAGTGATACATATAGGTACGTGTTGGGGTGCAAATGTACATGCATGCGTACCAAGGTACAATTTTATTGTCACCTGTTATTGCCATAAATAGACAACGATCTTGTGATTTAAATAATAATTCATATTAATTAAAAGATATTCACATATAAATGCGAAAAAGTAATCGTTTTTATTATGGTAGAATTTATAGTAAGTGAAATTCAAAAGGTACTTTATATCGAGTTATTATTTTTTATATAATGTTAATGTACCTATCTCGTGGCATCTCATCACTGGTGTGGGCTCAGGTGGGGCACCCCACCACCAGGTGATGTATGAATTGCTTTGAATTTAGTTGTCAATGCTTGATCGGCTGAGGGGCTGCAGGGATATCCGAGCGCTTCATAAATTGTTAAAATGTGTCAGAATTGCACAAACCTCGGCATAAAATGGTTTGAAAAGCTCATGGAAAGGGTACGCTGACACGTCTATAACTGTACCGACAGAGGAAAAATGGTGACATGAAACATTTGCAATGCTCAAGAAAAGTTTATTTAAAAATGATGCAGAAATATGTGGGAAAGTGAAACCTATAGTTTACAACTTCACGGTACCTCACTTTCTCATTGTGAATCCACTATAAATAAGCTTTTATGGTACACTCATAAAAGTATTGTTATATATTTAACAAAAATCTACCTAAAATTCCATCGCCATAAAACTAAGAAAATGTTTCTAGAATAATGAAAAATATATATTTCTTATATTAGAGAAATACACGAAGATATTTTAAGAACCTATTTAGCAGTTTTTCTTTCTAGGACAATTTTATATATGAACATAAATTTTGAAGCCGGTTTCGATCCTAAATGCCGTCAAAGTCCCTCATAACTATAGAACAAATAAATCCCATATCAACTTCTGGTGGTTTTCTACCATTACTTAATTTATTTAAATGTAAAATAATAACGAGCTATTCATTTTAAATTCGGTCATCAAATAGTGCTGTAAAGCTTATAAATGTAAAATAAATGTAAATGCAAGACCCTTTATTCTCTCCTTCAATTGAATATCTAAAATTGGTTGTTTTTGTACCGAAACATATTCAGCTTACTTCCTTACTTAAAAAATAAATATTTCTTATTCTAATTTACGCCAATCAAGTTTTACATTAATTAATATAAGTCCGGTATTTGTAATTTTAAACATTTTCTCTAAATAAATTACCAAGTTCTCTTTTGATTTGAAAGGGAAGTTCAAAAGTTTTTAATAAATTAAATTCAAAAACCCCTGTTAATTCGAAGGAAAAATAAGACTAATTTCTTTGACTCTTTTAAAAGAATTCACATTCTTCTGTAATTATGGTTTGTTTTATTTTCGGTTTCTGTATTTGACAAGTTTATACGACTGTAATATGTAAGCCAATTATTATGCCTCCCCACTGTGCGCCATATCATTAGGCCCTCGTTTGGGACTCCAAAGCCAGTGTTGCATGGGGGCAAGTCGGAAAATGCAAGTATCCAACAAATGACACCTTCATGTGCATTGGCAGCAATCTTTCCAGCACCATTCCCCCCTGCGCTTCGTACACTCTGCAGCCTCATTTCTTGGCCAACAACACGTTGCCAATTCGGGTGGAAAAATGTTACCGCATTGTATTTGGCGGACATTTCAATGCTTCCTCCATGTGCGAAGTTGCATGTTTTTCGGCGAAAAGAAAATAAAACTTTTTCGCTGGCTGCCTTTTAAGGCCGCACAACTTTTTCTCATTTGGCCGTCCCGTCGTCCGAGTCCGTGATGAATCCACTCCCAGCTCACCGGTGCGAATTAACCTGTTGATTTTTCGGCCGAGTGCAACTCCTGGCCAAAAGGAAACCGGGCAGCTGCTCTGCGTTGGCGTTGCCACTCGCTTGTTGACGTTTCATGTGCCTATATGGAGCATACATGGGCATGTCCCTGTCAAAGCAGGAGCCTCAGTCTCACGCCTAAGCTGTAGAGGCAAAAGATTTTTGAAAGTGTTTCCTTCAATTAAATAAATACTTTAATGAGATATTAACACCATATTTTTTATATTTTTATGGATTTACAGATCATTCATTATTAAGTCAAGTCCAGAGATTCGCGAAATTAATTCAAATTTGTACGCCAGTGTTGTGGAAAATAATTAAAATATTTGTGCAAGCTAATGAATTTGTTTACACGATCGCACAGTGCAATTTTTCATCTTAGTGGAAAATCCAGTAAATCTACTGAAAATCTTTATGCAAAAAGTATGAAGGAAAAAACCATTTAAATCACAAGGTGGAAAAACGTGGACGGAAAACCAGTTTGGCGATTAATCAAGCAAGTGCGAGCGGGATGGCCGGCGAGATTGCGCGCGCGAAACAAATGTCAGAGGCAGCGAACATCAATCTCCGCGTGTTGGCCAGCAACATACATATAGCCGCCAAACCACCTATCCTCCACCGCTTCTCCAGCCAAGCCCGACCCGATCCGAAGCGATCCGATCCGAGCCACATGGCAACCATTTGGTCTGGCCAACGAGTTCTTGGTGGCCACAAAAGGAAAAGCGCTCGCGTCCCGGGCCGACTCGCAAGGGACGAGGGGAGCGATGGGAAAACCGGCTAAAAGGTGGCCAAATGCATTGCGTTTTGGCCATCGCCGCTGTGTTATTGTTGCTGTTGTTCTGCTGCTGTTGTTGTTGGCTGGCTAAAAAACTACAGTTGGGTTCATGACCCCATTTCAAATTGGCAAACAGGTGCGACACAAATCGTGTCCACGTATGGTGCTATAATGCGAGGCGATGATACGAGGACTTACTCAAGCACCTGGCTAAGGAAAAATCATAAATAACACAGGTACTTAAGCGAACTGAAAATAAAATATGGTTTTTAATGAAACAGAATATATTTTATCCAACTTAAAATTAGGGTTTAACAAATCCAGAGATAGGTGTAAAGATTTGGAATCTTATGCATAGGACTCTTTAATATGTTTTTTATATTAGTTTATAAATGATTTAAAATTGTCAAACAGATGGCCAATTTCACTTCAAATTTGTAACAATAATTACGTAACCTAATAAACAAAACAGATAACAAATAATATATACTAGACTTTGCAAAAAGCATTTAAACATTTTTTCGATGGGAAATAATTCAAATAAAAGTAGCAAAGTTATTTCCGTATCAATGTGGTTATTTAATTCTTTAAAATTATTTTGTGATGTTTATTATTAACAGAGCTTGAATATAAGACTTAATTCATAGTTCCCTTTAGGGTCTCCTCATATTTTTAAACATAAAATGTTTCAGTCAATCGGGCCCAATTTAAAAAAGCGAACATTAGCAATTGCAGTTCAGAATATTTGTGTATTTCCATCGAAAAATCCTACATAAAGCCCTTATATTTATTTTTATAACTAGCACACAAAAAATTAATTTTGCATAATTCCTTTTTGTTACTTTTTTTTCATTTAAGTTTCAACAACTAATTGAAAACACCAGCAAAAACAAATCATATTGTGAGACCATTTTGACAATTCAACCACTAATGAACCTCTAATATAATTTTGAGAACAACTTGTCTACTTATTTGTGGTTAAAAGTTATTGCTACTATTTTGTAAATTTGCTTGTGCATTCAAGGCAAAGCGTGGAAGAAGGAATAAGAAAGATGTAAAGCGATAGTTTCCTTATTAGATACCAAAGGGAAATAAAGAAAATAACTGTTTTAAATAGATAGTAGCTTCTTAATAAGAATCTAAGTGCAAAAGTTGCATTAAATTAAATTAAAAATTTACTCACTACAAATTACCTGCAGTCCAACCAATTGTTCTAAGTATGCAACTGAGATATTTATAGCTTTAATGAACACCACAACGGAAACGTAATATAGAAATAATAATTTTTCACACAGAGCTCAATGTTCGATGACAAAAAATGAATGCCTCAATACAACAATATTAAATAAAAAACCAATTATTAGTCGACGCCCAATTTTAATGCGCGCACACACTCGCCGCGGCAATCCGTGTGTTTGAAAAATGCACAACAATTAATATTCAATAAAAAATGGACTTGGTACGGGAAGGAAGGCAGTAGCCACTCAGCCACGTTTTGCATATGTGCCATGTTGGAATAGAATGGCCATATCAACAGCGGCAGCCGTTGAAACAGCCACGGAGTGTACACAAAACAAAAAGCTTAACAAGTGGGAAAAATAATGAAATATATAAAGAGTCGGGGAAAAAAACCGAAACCAAATCGAATGAAAAACGATAAAAATCACACACAACTGTCCGGAGGCCGCCTGAGGCCGAATGCAAAATGCTTCGATTTGAAATGTTGCAATAATAATTGTCACAAATTGAACTCATGTCATGATTTGCGACGACGACGACCGACCGACCGACCGACCATATGTATCCATATATATGTATAGGATATATAGTACCTGATCGATGCGGGGCAGGGCATGCAACAGAACGGCATCAAAAGTGAGTCGGGGAAAATTCGATTTCTGACAGGTGCAATTTAGTCCAGCTCTGTCCTGTTTGTTTAAAATGGCATCTGTCGTCCATTGGACTTTGATTGGTTTTCATTTAATGAGGGCAAACATACCGAGACTTTAACGAAGGAAAAACAGTTTGCAGAGTAAGGTATAGTATTTCAAACGGACATTTAAAGGATAAGTAGAGAAATTAATTAACGATGTCTTAAAATCTATTAATCTTTTGGAAAAATATTTAACAATGTCAGTGGATTAGATAGATCCCACGATATAATCTCATTCTAATTAAAGTCACGATCAAATATTGTTCATGGGATCATGATCGACCGACTGACGTTTTACGATTCCATTTGGGTTATCTCGGGTTTCCTTTGATATGGTCGCATATTTGGCCAAGTGTGTAGGTATTTTGGAGAACACATGGGAGGCTTAAATAGGCCATAATGGAAGCTTTATGATTTTCTAAACTCTGTGTAAATATTGAAACCGGAAGGCGATCATAAAGCGCAGGCAACAGCCGCTGGCCCAATGTAAACACACACATGCTGCGGCCGCTTTTCAGTTAATTAAAAAGACCAAAAGCGTTGCGAAATCACGAAGTGGTCCCACTTCCAGGCCCTCTCGGATCGGCAAACACTGGCGGCGGCTAATTGGTTGGCCCCAACGAGCGATCCCCGTCCTGGAATCACCTCCCTGGCGATAGCGATAGTTCATTTCTTAATTGTTCACCGCAGACAAACAATAATTGCGTTTTTCTTCGTGCCGCAGATAAAAACGTATCCGGCAGATAAAGGCCAGGGCAGGGAGAGTAATACCCAATTTTGTGGAGGGAATTTCACAAACAAATATGGGAATTTATTAAGTTGCGAGTTCAAAAGCATTGCTGAGCGCATTTCCTCAATTCCGCTTGACAATTAAATATGTATTAGGAATTGGCATCGCCACACATTTTGTCTCACTTCATAGGTAATCATCGCAGGTCTGGGAAACCCACTCCGGCATCCATAACTCTCGGCGAGATCAAAGGGGGCGACACTAGTGTGTCGATTCAAGTGCTCTCTTACTTGCCCCAGAACACTTGAGCTATGAAATTATGTTTAGATTTGTCACTGTTTAGTCTAGCCGGTGAAGTGGGTCTCTTGTTTACAGATCCGCGGCCTTTGGACAATTTCCCACAGCCTCGGAAAAGGCTCCAAGTCCCACTTAATTATGAGCAACACATTTTGGGATTGGCATGGTCGGACATGGGATTTGCATAATGCCGCCTAGATTTCACTGAACAATAAACCAACTTTCCTAGCCACTCCCCTGCACTTGCAGTCCACCAGTTCCAGCTCCAGCTCCAGCTCCTCGGGCTCCCCAGCTCGTATGTTGTGGCAAAATTATGTAGCACGTCCAATGCTGAATATGTTCAAAAATAATATGCACGACAGGTTACATGCATCAAACTGCGCCTGCTGCAGTGGCTGCTGCTGCTGCTTTTTCATGGAGTTGCTGTTGCTCTTGCAGCCTTCCAAAAAAGCGACAATCGAATGCCGTAAAATCAAGGCACAGTCAAGAAGAAGGTGGTTGTGGCGGCTTTTGGGGGCGAGGCAGGGGTTGAAGCACACTCACACAGGAAATCAACACCCCAGCGGCCATGGCAGAGGCAACCTGTTGCTCACACACACACTTTGAGATTTAAACGTACACACGTACATCATGCATCTTCGGAAAAGCATTTCATTAAGCAGAAAGTCCACCAACAAAAGTGTCAACATCAATTTGGTTCAAGACAAGAGCATGTGGTAAGGATACCTTGCAAATTCAATTTTTAATACCACATAACTTTATAATTATAATTATTATTTAACATCCTTTTTCACATCCATTTTGACTATTTAGCCGGGTGTTAAGCTCACCTTTTCCTTTAGCCTGGCATGCAACAGGCCGGGACTATCTGGGGGTTCAGCTCTGGAAGAAGGAGCACGGGATGCTGCCCTGTCCATCGCTTTGTTTCGGTGGCATTGTCCGAATCAATTGTGGGAAACGCATTGAAGTAATCTGGCCGGGAGTGGGGCTATCCGTATGCGACGTGGGTGCCCCACCGATGGGTGGGTGGCATTGGCCGCGCGACGATTGTAGCTGTCAATTAGAGCTGCAGTGTTGCAGGAACTGGAACTTGTTGCACAAGTTGCAGCCGTTGTTGCCGTTTCAGCAGTTGCTGTTGCCGTTGCTGTTGCAGCGACGACTCTGTCGATGGTTGTGCCAGTTTTCTATGCCTCGGTGGCATTTTTTGACACTCGCCGACGTTGCAGCAGCAGCTGCTCCTGTCCCCGGTCCCCTGTCCACGGTGCACGGTTCCCCTATCCTTCAGATGCGCCTCGACTACCGACGGTTCGAGGAGCCCTTCCGCTTCGCTTTTTGGATCACAGCAGCTGCATTGTGTGCTATTGAACGGCTTTGGGGGCAGGATTTCGGTGGGGAGCAGCTAACTAACTGGGCTGATATCGGCTTTTTGCCCATGACAGCCTCTGAGCCAGCTCAATGCTGCTCTGAATGTCTTCAAACAAACAATTTCCTATATATAATTTATACCCTTGCAGGGTATTATAATTTCAGTCAGAAGTTTGCAACGCAGTGAAGGAATCATCTCTGACTTTATACAAAGACTATATATTATTGATCAGCATCAAAAGCCGATTCGATCTAGCCATGTCCGTCTGTCCGTCCGTCTGTCCGTTTTTGCGCAAACTAGTCTCTCAGTTTTGAGTTCTAAATGAAACTTTGTAGTCTTCTATATCTACAATATCATATAGCTGCATTAGGAACGATCGGAAAGTTGTAAGGAAAAAAATATACCTTTTCTAATATTTACAATTTTCAACTTTTATACAAATTTAATTTTATATTTTTCTAGAATTTCGTTAAAATTTTATAAAAATCGGACTACTATATAATAAAGCTGCCATACAAACGATCGTTGGATATAGAGAAAAAATGCAAAACTTTGAATGTAAAACTGTAAATATAATATGAATAAGTGAATGAAATGAAAGCAAGCATTACTTCATTGTATCTTAACATAACAATATATAATATACATATATATAGTATACATTTCTAGTGATCTATCTACTATCTGCAAGGGTATACAAACTTCGGCGTGCCGAAATTAGCTAACTATCTTGTTTTAACTTTTTTTTTCGACCTAACCTATTTCTAATTAACTTTGACTTTAGGTTAGTTGATGCTAATTTTAGGGCACTAATGTTAACCAAATATTATAATTTAGTTTACAAAATCAAAGTGGCATCAAAGCTATTAAGTAATTTATAGATTTATCAGATCAGTTCTCGATTATTATTTTGGACTAATATATTAGCATCAGATAAGAGTTATAATAAGGCCCAGAGAGTTAATATATCTGTGTGATTTATGTAATTCATTTACGAGTTTTAAATATAATTTATTTTTGTACAGCTTTAGCAATGCCCAAATTAACTTTAGGCTATCATTTGGGTTCATACTACCACCTTCCCTTTATTTAACTCACTTATGTATGTATGTATCTATTCATCGTTTAAAAGATAGATTCTATGGCGTCCCAGCTTGAGACGCTCTTAATAGGAGTAAACTCCGAAATCAGATGTAAAGATACATAACATATTATAGGTAGTGTGTATCCACCAAGTGCAATCCCCGTCCACATGCATTGAGGAGGCACCAAGTCAGGCAGGCAATCAGTCCGCTGGTTATAGAAATTTATGTGCTCCCTGGCAGAGAACCGCATGGGAGCCGGGCCGAGCCAAGGGCATGTGGAATGCGCCATGTCCATCATGTGCGTCTCCAACAGCGAGGAGCACCTTCGGCGCTCCTGGGCCGCAGTTCGAGTGGTGGCAGCAGTGGCTCAACTGTCATGATCCGCCGATCCACCTGCCCCTCTCCGATGGCTGGCTGGCTGCGGCGCGTTGATTCGTCGTAATTCATGCGGTGCCATATTCCCGCCCCCACTCATCTGGGATTCTCCATTTGTATCTGCATCTCTGTGTGGTGCAGCTTCCATGTTTGTGCCGGCCACTGACAGTGGAGACAGCGGAGACAACAACGACAACGATGATGATGATGTTGCCAATGATGATGCCGACGGATCTTGGCGATGGCGTGCTCAAAGCCCCATCCCGAAGAATGACTTTACCTGTACCTGCTTCGGCCATAAATTAGCATTTGAGTAAATTGGTTAAATTCGTTATTCGGAATTAGGCCCCCAATGAGCTGTACCACTTATTTCCACTCCCATGTGAGAGCTCCGACTTGTTTACTTTTCGTCCTCCTCACATTTTCTTATGCTTAATTTAATTCCATTGATTGATTTATGTTTACTGTACGCTTCTTAATGTGCAGCCTTTCAATTATTTGGTATGTGAAAAATTATTGCAATTAATGAAGCTGCGAAAGCTTCTTATGGAAAGCCGCTATCAGCAGGTTCCCAATGTTAAGGTAGCATATATTGGCAAGTAAAAATGTATCAAATTAAATTATACAAAAGTTAATAATAACATAACTGAGATAAAGTTTCTAAACTCTGTAAATCAATCGATTTTATTGACCAATGACAAAATGCAAAGAATGAAGAAAGAGCGAAAGAGACAGCTCTGAGGATGGATGCTGGGGGTTGGAGCGAGAACAATACAAACAAAATTCAAATTAAAAAAGTGACACAAACAAAAACAAAAATAAAAGGCATTAAGGAACCATGAAGATTAAGCATTTTCTGAGGGGGGAATTGAACGCTGTTGAGGGAGGAAGGGTGAAAGGGGACTAGAAATCGATTAAAACGAATCGAAATGGACGAATGGAATGTCAAATGGAGACCCAAAACCAGAACTTGAAACGGCCATAAAAATGATAAAACCAAAAAGCGCGCAAAGAGAAGCCCTTAAGAACCGAAAGATGAAATACCCTCACCAATGCCTTGTGCGAAAAAGCCAATTATTTTAGAATCATTTAAAATAACATAGTTCTGATAATTAAAAAAAAAGGAGTAAAAGAAAATAAATATATCACAATTTTTATATAATGATTAATGACAATGGAAGAAAAAAATAAAAAATGTAATAAGTTGAAAAATTAAACAGAAACAAATATTTTGTCCTAAACATACTTTTTCAATTGTATGTATATTGTATTCCCTTGTTTTAATTGCATTGATTATCTTAAAAGATTGCTGGTAATTTAATTAAATAATAAAAAAAATAAATGGAAACATCGCAGCAAACTACAATTAACTTCGAATTGTAGGGAATCCTAAAGTTGATGTGCTTAAAGTTGTATTAATAATTAGTAAAATGTATAAAATTGATTTGGTATTTGAAATTTTAAATGTTTTTTGATTATTAATTCTAAGAATTTCTTAAGAGAATCACCCTAATCTAAGAATACATTTTTAGTAATAAGTAATAGTTATAGGTGTTTCTGTTTTAAAATAAGTATATATATTTATAATTTCATGTGACTAATACTAAACATGCGCTGGAATAATTCATTTTAGAACTCGAATTTCAATTAAGAATTACTTTGGAAATAAGTACAAGCCGTATCTAAAAATAAATTGTATCTGATGATTTAAATAAATCAACATTACTCTGATTAAACAAAATACCTGTTTGTATGATTTTGTTTGTTTGTTTTGTCTGAAAATACAATTTTCAAATTTATATATTCGTAAGCTTCTCCAGAAGGAGGATTGTACTCCGTGGAAAGGGTATCTAAATAAAGGCAACCGAATCAAATAACTCCCTGGACAAGGTGACGCTCCTCACCTCGGCGCAGCTTTGTCTGTCTATGCCACAAATCAAACGAGACGAAGGATGCAAACTGGACCGACGACTGTCCCTGTCCCTGTCCCTGTCCCTGCCTCTGTCCCTGTCTCTGTCTCCGACTTGGGTTCGATGCAAGCCCTCTCTCTCTCACTCGGAGGTGGGACCACAGAGCACCGATCCGCTGCAGGGCGTCCAACAGCAGCGTCATAATCACACGGCTGCACTTCGCATTCGCATTCGAATTCGCATTGGAAATCGCATTCGGAGTGGGGTAAATGAGCGGCTCGGGAGGGAGCCTCGGGGAGCCTTAGGAGCCTTAGCCTCTTCCAGCTCCTCGATAATTATGACGGGAAATAAATTGTGTATGATTGCTTGATTGGCGATTTATTGACTCACATTATTGGAAGCTGCCGTCGCCATCATCCAGGATCCGCACACAAGCACAGACACTACTGCGGAGTCTGGTGGCCAGGAGTGAGTCTGAGTGCGAGTGCATCCGTGAGTGTTCATAATCGATGCCGGTCTGACAGCGTATTTATTACCAAATGCGTATAATAATTCTTCTTGTTTTTCTTCAACTGAGCCACAATGAGGGAGACAGTAATAGGATGATGATTGAAATGGCGAGAGTCTTCCGAAACCGGAAGCTATTAAAAGGATGCAAAAATCGTGGTAATGGTATTATTAAAATAATTGAACAATCATCGGTTTCCGTTTATGAACTTATATACAAGTACACCCTACAGAAAGTTTCTTGTTTTCATATCTAAACTGAACTTATAACATTTATCTTAAGTCTTTGTACTTATTTTAAATATACATACATCTATGTATATACTATATAAATTTTGTTTTCTTAATAATCATATATTCTTAAACAGCATCCCAAGCCGACTAGATTAAATCATTTCGGTGTGTCCATATGGAACAGCAAGAGATTATAAGAAGTAGAACTTGTATTTATTTCAAGAATAAGCCAAAATGTGGTTTATTTTGTCAAAACATATCAGGGAAAAGTTTTAGGTGTATTATAGTATCTCACAGTAGAGCGTTCGAATGTAACTCTCCTTCTTTTTAAAATAAATCTTCAATAACTGAAATTTAAATTTATTTTCTATTAATGTATAAAATAAATCTGTCACATTCCCAATTTCTTGTCTTGGAATTATGTTTTTCAAATGAAATCCTTGGAATATAATATGTCTGTCAACTAATTTGATTCCTTGGGCACAAATTATATGTTATAAATTCATGAATTTCTAGAAATTCAAGTCGAAAAAATCATTACTACGCTCTCGGCACAAACACAAGCGAAATTTCATCAACAAAAGTGTCGCATATGAAATAAGAATAACTCACGGATGGACGGATGGACGGATGGATGTATGGATGGATGTATGGAATGGATGAGGACGGAGCCATTTCTGTTTAAAACTGTTTGGAAAGGCAATAAAATTTGACTGGTCGTCAGGGAGAAGGAGAAAGGGGATTGGATATTTTAAAGCCAGCATATCAAAATGTGAAGAACAGGAAAAAGAAATGGGAGACGGCAGTATGGCAAACGAGGCATTCACACGCACATAATTCAATTGGTTCAAACAAAAGCGCATTTAATTTTATTTATTATCGCCGGGGATGGAATATCCTTTTGTGAGCGAGTGTGCGAGCTGTGTCCTCCACGAACCCACTTGCCATATCCATATCTCTACCGACTTTCACTCAAACGGAGAGAATGATTTTGATGTGTCCCTGTTATCTACTCACTCGTACAGCCGAGCCGAGAGATACATCTGAGGGCAATAAATAAACCCAGCGACCGAAGAAAGGTTCTCGAAAGAAAGCAGGCGCAGGGAAATGTCAACAAATAAAGTGTGTGCCCGGAGTTCTGAGGCTGTAACTCTGACAGACAGACAGACAGACACATGCTGGCAACAAAAGATTCGAGAGATACATAACGTGCATGCCGCGCCTATCCCTGTCCCTGGGTGTGTGTGTGTGTGAAAGGCAATTTCAACTTTCAAATGATGCGGCGATAAATCAAGGATAATCTACTTTTCAGGATCATAATTTTTCTGTGAATTGACAGTCAGGCAGTGACAAAAAAGAAAAGCCAACTGACAGATTTATGCGTACGCACCAATACACGCACACTACGCATCCTGAGTGAAATGGGGAGAGTGCCAGAGAGTGACAGAGATATGGCCATGTGGAGTGAAAGGACCGTCAATGCCTCTGATATCAATTTCCCATAAAACTTGCGTCCGGCCAAGGTCTGAGTCTTAAGAAAGTGGATGACGATGATGACAGGGTTGCCCCTCTTCTCTACTTTGAAGTTGGTTATTACACAAGGAGGATACAAGGTGTTCTCATTTCTTAATATTCTTCAAACAATATCCTTACCACAAAATATATTTATAACTTTCCACATGTATTACAGACGATCTTCCAAATAGTTTAGCATTGTTTGACGATGAGGAAAGTGGATTTAAAGCTGGCCCCAATTAAGACAGGGTATTCAATGGTCGACTATATGGCTCTTCTTCTGCCTTTTTTTCTGCTTGCCAAGAGGGTGGTGGAAACCCTTATTTGACACATTAAATGTCAGCTGAGCATGCAATGAGGCGGCCATCTTTGGCTTTTCCAGAACGGCCATGCGGGTCGTCCAGCATTTCGAATGTGTCGCACGTCCCCGTTCGTCCGTCCGTCCGTTTGTCCGTCCGTCTATCTATTTATTGGCGACATTAAATCATTCTATCAATCCCAGGCACGAGTGAACCCACGCACACCCACTGGGAAGCGCACCCCCTTGTACCTCCATTAGTCATTAATCGTTGCAGTGACTTTAATGGCATTAAATAGTCGCAATTATATTTTAATGCCGTCCCGGAGACCAGACCGCAAGCGGATGTCCTTCGTTCTTCGGGGTGGTTCACAGTCCTTCTCCGATGGCTTTCTCTTGTTCGGATTTAGTTAATTGCTTTCTTGCCCCATCTCCCGGGAAGAAAATGCCTTCCATGTTTGTGAATATCTGGTCATCATGGGCCCCAGCTGCTTAGCATATCAATGTGGCCCAAACAAAAGTCCAACGCTGAGCTTGGCTAAACTTAATGATCCATCAGCTAATTGGCTCACCTTTGTTCTGCTAAATAGTTTTACACACAATGTCGATAGGAAACAGGGGCTTATCATAATTAAACTAATAATGCTAATATCTGATATCTAGGTGAGTGCCTTATTAGGTTTATTTAAAAGATATTAATATCCTTTGACTTTATATACCTCTTGTTCCGATTTGTACTCTTTAAACTCTTTATTGTTGATTTTAAACTCTTGATTATCATCAGTAAACCCTACCAAAACTTCAGTAGATGAATTACTTATATTATTTTTAGCAAAAATTACTTAAAATGGTTATATCTTTCGGTTAATAATATAAAACTAACAACCTCCGCACACATGTACGGAATCTCCCCTCGTTTGGACAAGTCCTGTAGGCGTGTCGCCTAAGTGACAGAATATAAAATATATATATTTTAGGGCCCTGAGAGAGACTATCTTACAAAAAGTAACCCCTTTCGTTTAGATTTATGATGGGCGGAATTGGAATTGCTTCAGGGAATGGCAGCAGGAACAAAAGGGGACGATGGCTGCCACAAAGACGCAGACAGGCCAAAGCAGAATCGAAAGCAACTAATCAAGTTTTGACAGTGGAAAATCCACCTCGAGAGCCATCAGTGTTTAGTTTTTGTGGCTGGTCGCCACACACACACACGCACACACATTTTGTGGCGATTGTGATGGCGGTGGCAATGTTTCATCTAATGAAATGCCTCCATATCAAGAAATTATCGCTCACACTCATGCACGCCCCGCATCCCTTCATAAAACAATGTCACGCAATTTAAAAAAAGAATAGAACCAAAAATGTCAAATTTTGAGTGATTTACGGGAGCGGGTTCTTATGAAAATAGAATGTTAAAGGAGTTCATAATTTGCTCCGAAAATACGTATGCTTGGCCCTGGATGCGTGAGTGAAAGATTAGAAAGTTGAAAAGTGTCTCCGTGCCATGCGCCTGACCCTTGACCCTTGGGCACATGCTGCGCTTTCTTTTCCACTGCCCTCGGCTATCTTTGGCAGTTAGGCAAATTTACGAAACAGGACGCGCCGCAGGAGCACGAGCACAGGCCAAAATGCAGCAGGACAACGACATAAATCACCGGACCCGGCTAATTTAGCAGAACGAAATCGAACGCGACGCATCCGTCAGATACTTTTGCGCAGGCGCGCAGCTGCACTCGCCGCAGGGCCATGTGGAAATATGAAAATTATGAAAATTACAAGAACTAAACGAAAGGGCAGCGAAGTGTGCCCCTATCCCAGATTTACGACCTTGACAGCCCATTGAGCCTCCATTTTCGAATGCGATCTCTAATGCACTGGAACGACGCCCCAGAACGACGGCTCAGACTTTTATCTCTCACGGCGAATGGAGGAGAATTTCTCCGGTTTTTAATATTTTTATGATGCACATTTCCGTTTCGCAGTTGTCGACTTGAAGTGACTGACTGGGTTTTCTGGGTCCCCCGCCGGAGATTTATGTGTTTCTTCGATTATGTAAGCCAATCGGGGTTTTTCTTTCTGTCTGTTACCCTGCCTGGCGGCTAGCTGCGGTTCTTTCTTCTTTCATTTGTTGAAAAGTCAATTATCAAATTTATGGTTTTCATTCCATGAGATTTTCTCCGCAGCAGTTCTTCGTCTTGTGTTATTTTTTGAATTTTCGTTCCCACATCTATACTGAAATTGGCTGGATATCGCCGCGTATATGGATCTTTTACTAATTTTGTTCAAATGCATGGCATCTGTTCGTGTTTAATTCGTTTGTAATTTTAAGTTATTAGTCATAATTTTGAGATTTGAAGCTAGCCGCTGACAACTATGAGACCATTGGGTCATTTGAGTTTTAATCAGTATATATAATTTTTTCTATAGGGTTTCGTTTAATGACGCTTATTCTTTGGCTATGGTTCTTAAATGAATTTGGATTATATTGTTTTTTCTTTAGAGTGTTATTTATAGAAGGGTGACTTATAATTACAAAATTTAAATTACAAAGATCAAAATTATATATGTACATAGATCCTTTAACATATAATTAGCAAAACTTCTTTCGTAAATGTTTAATTATATATATTTATGTTTATATATTTTATATAGGATATTATTCAAAGGTGTAAAAAAGTTTGCTTCATGTACAATTATATTAATTGTGAATTTTTACTTTCCCCACCAATACAAAAGTATTTTTTTGTAAATATAAAGTCATAGTAAATATATAGGTTAATATTAAAGACATAAGCCAACGTAAACAGAAAACAGAAAGCATAAGCTTTGATGGCTCCTAACTCATAGCTTTTATTTTGTAACTCATTTTTAGCTGCATTAAATTAAAGGAATGTAATTGTTAATAAAAATTATTCCAAATTAAAAAAATCTTGCATTTATGTGGGTCTCTTTTTTTACTTATTACAATGTTTTGATTCCATATTCTGGGCCTCAAAGTATTTTAAAGATTTGTATTCTTCCGTAATTTATTTATCTACAATATTTCCTGTAATACGGCAAATCACCATAAGTTTAGTGACATTAAAAAAGTATTATTATTATATTATAGTGTGATTTATTTCCTTATCAATTTTTTACATAAAACTTATTTTTACAGAGTTTTTCAACTGAAATATTTCTACAAATAAACCTAGTACATCTATATTCGTTTATTATATTTCTTTTAATAGATTAATTCCGAGGAATAATAATAATAAATAATAATAATTAAAAATGTATTAGAAACCGCAAGTATTTATCATAGCTTTAACAAATGGTGTAAAGTATGAATACTACTGTTTTTAATTAAATTGCTTAGTCAAAGAAAAAAACTTATTTGAAACATTGTCAATTTGATATTATTAAATTTTAAGGTATAATAATATACTTATTTAATTTTTTACCTTTACTTATTTAAGTTCATTAATTTGACTTTTTTAAATTTCAAACCTTTAATATTTATATAAGACTTAATTTATACCTATTTAATGTCTAACCCAATTTTAATTGTCAGTGAAACTGACTCAACATCTTATTATTCTCCTACTATTAAGTAAGTATTCTAATATATTCAAACAAAAGTTCATAGCATCCAAAAACACCATTTAAATGGATAATCGAAAAACACCCACTCCGAGACGCTGGCGTGGGGGTGAATTTTATTCATTGTTGCTTTCGTCAAAATTAACAGCAGAAAAGTTTTTAATGAAAAACCCGCATCGGTTGCCACCGAACCCACCTCCACCGCCCCTCCCCCATCGAAGTGGGAAAACTTCCAAGAGTGTTTTCCTTTCCTTCGCCGGAAAAAGGGATGGAGAGAGAGAGAGAGAGAGAGAGTGCTCACAGATACACTCGCAGCGAGACGATTCCATCATGGCCGACGACGACGACGACGACGACGACTGACGGAAAACGACGATGAAGAAGCGACAGGCTGTCAGTTGGGAAATTCCAAGGGGCCATGGACAGGGCAATGGCCACGCAGCATGTGCGGGCTATTCTCCCTCTCCCTCTCTCTCGCTCTGACTCTCCCTCTCTCTTTCTCTCGCTCTCTCCATCGACCCTTTCAGTGCTCGAGCAATGTTTTTCATCCACCATTCAAAGTCGAGTTTTTGGCAAACACTTCCTTCGGTCCTCGAGAAAACGACCCTTATTCCTCCGACCGGGCGGGCAGTCATAATTCTTTTTTATTTTGTGACACGAATAAATCACTCAATTGTATAAAATTAAACGCAAAAAGGACGACGCCGCACTGCCAAAAGCAAACGCAAAAAAGGGGCACACAGGACCAAAATGGCAGTCAGTTAAGTCAGACAGACGGGCTGGGCCCTCAGTTATTTAGGGCTGCTCGCTTTGAATATAATATTTCTGATTCGTGCGGCCGAATAAACCAGGAGATTGGACACAGATATCATAAAAATAAAATCCTGTTTTGCTCGGCGTCAATGTTTGGCTTGTGTGTGTCCTTCGATTCGGCTTTGGCAGCTTGATGTTTTCCCGGTCCCTGGCCCCCTGGTTTTGAATGTCGCACTCGTAATTTTCACCACTTTTTCCGCCCATGCAGTCAAATGGGGATTTGGCACAAAACTAGTTTCCTTTTTTGCCACGATTTCAAATGAATGACAGCCTAAGGAACTATGTTATACAGGGGTTTGGGTCAATAAATTTTAAGTCATTTTTACGTAAATAAGAACCAAACTAAATGTTTAGATATCTGCATTTGTTTATGTAATTATTATGTATTATTATGTATTATTAAGTAAAGCTTTTAATATTATAGATTTATGGAAAGATATTTTTCAAATTATTAAAGATACTTTTATTTAAATCTTATGAATCTTCAAATTGTGTGTAGATAATTATTTGAATATGAAATAGTAATGAAAAACATTTAATCTTACAAGTTATTGGGAAGACTTTTATTAACTTAACAATTGGAGTAGGAAGACTAATATTAATTTAATTTAAAGTAAAAACAAAGTTTTATGTAATTTAATTCAAGTTTCGAGAACTTTATCACTGCTTCACTTATCTTAAATATATTTAGTAAAATTATTATATGTACATAATTATGCAATTACAAAATTGTAAATAAAACATAAAATCATACAGATTGATGTAACAGGCATTTTTCAAATTATTAAGTGCAATGTCAAGAATTTTAGAATTTATTAATATTCTTTAAAATTAAATTCAATTTTATTTAATTAAAGGTCTTATTTCAATGTAATTAAAGTTAAACAATATGATTGATTCAAGAATGCTAATATCTAAATATATATGTATATCTTGTATATATGTATATTGTATATATCCTTATTCGTTTTTTTTTTTTGTATTTTTGGTAACATTTCCCAATCCAAATACCGCATTTTCTATCATTTCCCAGTTTCCCGAGGTTATGCAGCCATTTTATTCTCGTAATAATATCAATGTCGGTGTGGTGCGACGGCCATCACATGGCATAATAATTTGATTTGTGATCTTCGATAGCGTGGATGAAATATAGAAACGGGGCATGTGTCAGTTGGGTGGGGAATGTCCTTAGTCCTGCGCCGGCTTCGTGTCATCGTCATCAGCATTAAACGAGTGCTGACTGCTCTGTTCCACTTTCATCTCCAACTCCAATCTGCAACCACCTCCTGATGTCGCATTTACAACCCTTAGCGCGCATAAATTACTTTTATTACCTGTCAGGGGTATTTGTACTCTGCGCCGCCCCGTCCCTCAGCTCCCTCCGCTCGTCCTGGCTTTTTTCCCGTTTGGTTTTTAGCTATATTTTAATTGCATATCGCGCCATAACTATTTTGCACTGTCTGACAGCAGATTGAAGATATTTATTAATATTAGATGCGACAGACACGGACATATTTAGCATTGGACACAGGTCCCAGGTCCGGGCCCGGCCCGATCCCTTTCATAATCGTCCTGTCTATGGTTGCCTCTCCCCAAATGAGTCGCATAATTCCGGTTCCATTAATTCTATTTTATTGCGTCACAGATTTTTAGATGATTCTGCCATTGTGGATGCGACGACTATCTCTTTTGCATTTTATGTGTGTTTTTTGCCCTTATATTTTTACCATGCATTGTTTTAGTCCATTTTAGGTACGGTTGGGTTTTTAACATTTTCATATATTACGTCACCTAATGTTGTGTAAATAAAATAAACATATTTTCTTTCATATGTGAAGAATATCATCTTTGGGTATTTACTAAAATTCGAATAATTTCAATATTGTTGCTTGTTAACTCAGTTTAACATTTACCTGTATGCCCTATTGTAAAAATAAATTGTCGACTGTGACCGAATCACAGATACCCAGTAACCAAAGCAAAGTAAACATGCTAAAATTCAAAATAAACTTAAATGAAACAGATCGAAAAGCAGAAGGAAATGTTGACAAGTGAAGGCAAATGTTGAAAATTGCTAGGAACATACTGCGCAACATCTAAATGAAGGTACATGATTGTAGGTACATGTTGACTAATACGCATAAATGTTGCCAACACAAATGTAGGTGCTTAATTGTACCCTTTGGGTACCGGGTATAAGAACCTATATTCTATCATAACTATTACTTTATTTGAAAGTCTGTAGCATTTATTTCTTACATATCAGTTAAAATGGATAAACAATTATTGTAGTATAATGAAACGTTAAAAATATTTAAAGTTAATTAAAAATTATAGACTCTTTTAAATTATTTATATTTTGTATTTAATGGAACTCGTTCCACTATTGCCAATTTCTTGGTTTAAAATCTGTGTAAGCTCAACAGTCCACTTTGGAACACCAATATCTCTCTTTTCCAGCATATTCTTGCAGTCCCATTTATCATGCGTGGAGGGACTTCGTCCGATTCCCATCCTTTTCAAAGGGCAACAGCAACAACGTCAAGGAGAACCAAAAGAGATGTCTCCCTTTTATCGCTGAATTAATAGAGCTATTAATAAGACTTTTGTAGGATCTCGATATCGGAGTTAACCTTGGGCGCGAAGATGGCCCGCGATGCCAGATACAAATGGAAATCCTTCAGCCAGAAGAAACTGATTTACCTGCGATGGCAGTGACAAGTTAATTTTTCCTCTTGCCCCTTGCGGCGGCAAGTTGCAAGTTCCACAGGGACTCTCCGGTTCGGAGCACCTTCTCCTCCGCCACACCTCCACTATGCTCACTATGCTCACCTCCATCTTCATCTTCGGGCCCTGCACATGCATATGGCGCGGACGGGGACGACTTTGATAAATACCATAACAAATCCGAAACTGTCAGACGTCATTTTTCAAATTGTAATTGCATTATTATCGAACGATGAGCGCGGGCGGAGTGCGGGGGAGCCAGTGGGAAAAATGGGAAATGGAAATGAAATGATGAAGGCAACAATTGGCGCATTAATCTCACAAAATGTCGCCCTGAAGAGCCAGGGAGAAGAAAAGGTCGATCCAACATGTGTTCGGCTCAGGATGCCTCGAGAGGAGACTCTCCTTTCTCCTTTGAATAATTGAATTGTCAGATGTCGGCGTAGTGAGAGTGAGCGAGACCAGGAGCGAGGGAGGGAGCTAGAAATAGTGACAGTAAAAAGTCGCTTGAGTGGTTTACTCAATGAAGCAGAAACAGGTAGGAAAATTCTCGCCGAAGGGGAAAGTGTCGAAGGTCGTTTATACGGGACACGATCGTGACATAACCGCAGGCACTAACCCAACGAAGGATTCACGATTTCAGGCTCACCTGTTGTGCTCAATGCTTACTTTTTAGCTGTTGCAAAATTCATTCTTAATGGAAAGCCTTCTAAAAATTGAACTTTAAGAGAAATTAATTGACTTGCCTTAAATATGTGTTTAAGCTTCAAGGAAATGTGAACATTGGTGTTCTTAATTATATGAAAATTCAAAGACAAGGCAATATGTATGTATATTCAGAAATTCAATGCAAAGAAACTTTGTAAATATATTCGTCAATTGTTAAGTAATTTTATGTACTCATTTTGCCCACCCCACTGACTCTTTTTCGCTTTCCTGGTGCGTATAAGCGGTGACACATCATTTTTTGTTTTCGGTTTCTTAATTATATAAACATAAAAATTCAAGACAGGATCATTAAAAGGTACATATAAGCTGAAAATCAAGGCAATGAATCGTTGTAAAAATATTCTTAGATAGTAAGTTGATGTAATTACTACTTTGTTTACTTCTTTTTTATCTCGTTTTCTTGGTGCGCATAAACGGTGACCCCGTCCGATGCATTGACTTGTCGCGCTCTCGAGTGCTGCATCCGCAGCGAGGCTGCCTGAAAAAAGGCACAAGATTAATTGCCCGTGGAAACTCCTAATTAAATCATATCATGGCTCATCCCCTCTCCGCTCGTTTTCTTCCGCTCAGCCACTTAGCGCGGATGGTTTTTCACTTGCCGAACGCTTTTGAAAAATCGCATATTCAAGTGACTCAATGGGGGGAAATCGATGTACGCGAGCGAGGGAGAAGATGCACCCAGGCCACTCCAGATACTCGGGCGCTCGGAGATACCAGATACAAAGATACAGAGATACAGGTTGCTGCAAGCTGAGCAAGATGTCTGCCATTTTGTGTGTGCGAGCTGCACGTGAAATCCTTTTGGCCAAAAAGAGGCAGCAACCGACCTGATTGGTAGTTGACTTGACTGCTGTGCGCTGGCCAGATTCCATCAGCAACCAAGCCGGCAACAGCAGCAGCAGTCGCAGCAACAACAACAGCACCAAAAGCAGCAAGAGCAAAAGCAACAGCAGCAGCAGCAAAAGCAACAGCAGAATGGCAGCAACTAACAACAAGACAAGCGAAAACGAAATGCTGAGACATGAAGTTGACAGCTCAATGCGCTCGAACAAAACCCTGGCTCGCAGCTCAGCCAGAAAGGGACAGCGGCCGAGAGTGCGACGGAGAGAGCAGGTTGGGGCACCAATACACACACACAGCCCGCAGCATCCAAGCACAAAGCGAACTGCAAAGAGTGCACAGCAAAGTGCCAGCAAGAAGACAATTGGGGCCAAGGCTCTAGGTGCACCTGACGTATCCATTACCAAGTCTACATACATAGATGATGCCAGTGTAACATAATTGAAGCCATGTTGGTTAAGGAATATATAAGACTAGGAAGTGTTGTGACCGACCACAATGCTCTTTAGATCTTTATTGATTTTACAGCAACACATCTCCAAAAGACTCTATGCTTGAATTTAATATGATTGCAGCTATGGTTATATAATTGGCACAAAAAAATTGAATATATTTATTATGTTTTGATACTTAAAATACGATACCCTATGCTTTAGAACTGAGATCGTCTCATCCCTTTTCCCTGGATTTGCAAATTTCTCTGATGAGCTTCTGCTGCCACAAGACAGAGAAGAAGTGTCAGTGTTGTGAATAAAAATATTCTTTTTAGAATAAATCGTATTATATTACATTTAAGATACGTAATCTCTCATCTCAAACAACTTTAAGAAATATTTAATAATAAAATATTTATTCCACTACTGGAAAAGGATAAGTAGTAAATTGCATGGCATGTATACTTGTGTCAGAATTTTACACTTATACAACTAAATATCAATATTAGTGATTAAATAAATTTCTATAGAAATCAAAATATAAACAAAAATAATAAATATATATAACACAAAAATAGTTATTAAATTAAAATTAAATAACAAATAAAGCCGTGCGACTTGTGGAAATATTTAGAGTGATAACATTATATAAAACACTATAAATAAATAAAAATGAAATTTAAATTCATACTGAATAAAATAAAGTTGTAGCTTAAAGGAAGTAAAATAGCTTAGGTTATTTGAAGTTATAGGATTAAATTAATCATAACATATAAAATGTTATTAAACAATCCGATGGTGGAAATAATAAGATATTACAAGTATAAGGTCGTATCTAAACAACGTACTGAACTAGTTTAGACACTTTGACAGTTTCAACAACACCGCAGTAGTGGTTGAGTTTGACAGCTTCAACGATGTCTAAGACACCATCTTACCCAGTTCCCATTCATCGGTCGCCTGCTGTTTCCAGCTCCACAATCCAAAGGAATCGGGGAAAAAAGCGTTTCTCCTTCCCCCCACCATAGATCCCCTGCCTTGGCACAAACCCTTCAGAGAAACGAACTGAATCGCCCAACCCTCTCCTCCGTCCTCCCTGCCACCCACTGTAGCACATTGGAAGCGTTGAAGAAGAATCCATCAACTTTTATGTTTGCCCTCGGTCGACATTTTTGTCGATTCTGCCTTGCGTTCGGTTCCCCTGCCTCTTCCTGTCCCGCTCCATCTATGGTTCTCTCTTTCTGCGTGTGCCTCGTAAAATGCAAATCGAATTTCATATCTCACACACACACGCACAGAGCGATTCGCGCATCTGTGTGAGTTGGCTCAACGATTCCACCCCTTTTTCCATTGTTCTGTCCATCAAAAAGAGCCAAGCAGAAGAGAAGAAAGAGCAGAAGAAGCAGCAGCCGAAGATTCCATACAGCAGCAATAACAATAAGAACGAACGGTATAAAATGCGAGGACTCGAACATTAAATACCTATTAATTAACTTTAGAAGGGAATGTTCTTACAGCATTACAATCGTTAAAATGAATAAATTTAGAAATTTTGAGATTTAATGTTGCCTGTTACTATTGTAACCATACAATAAAAAATTATTATTGACATTATAGTTTCACTAATTCGAGTGGTAATATTATTTCAACAATAAAGTAAGCACAATACAATTATAAGAGTAAAGCATTTAAACAAAAGATTAGTCACACATAAACATAACATAAGGTAAACATAGAATAATGTAAAGCATACAATTATTAAAATTTAAATTACTTAAAAAAAAATTTAACTATAAGTAATTAATGATATTGGGCTACAAAGTGGCCCATCACTAAGACGAGACTACCATGTATAATTGTATCATTGTATTACGTATCTAATCGTTCTGAACGTAAACGGCCAGATTATATAGGCTGCTGATGCTTTTTTAAAGTATGGATTTCGAAATTTGATTAGTTTTCATGCTTTACATGACAACGTGTATAGCCTTGGGCTCCACAAGTACCGTGTATAAAAATCCCTACACATGATGTTTTAACAGAGTTTGTTGCTTTTGTTGCTGCTTTAGTTGTTGCCATTGTTGCTATAGCAGATTTTTCTTCTGTTTCTAGCCATTTCTGCTACGCTTGCTCCTGCTTCTGTTGCATTTGCTTTTGTTCATTCTGCATTTGTTGCTTTTATTTCTTTAGTTTAGGGTGTGTTGTGTTGTTGTTTCAAGCTACCCAGGATTTATTATTGTTACTTATAGTTGTGATACTATTTCTTGTCCAAGTCAATGTTTATGATTTTCCTAAAATTATGGTTTTGTTGTTGATGTTCCTAAGTCCTTTCTTATCAACAATATACAAATAATATTCTAATAGCTTTTTATATATGAATATATACAATATACAATATATACAATATTTCTTTATTAAACTTTCTTAATTTGTAACTTTACAAGATACTACTATTTACTAATATTTTTAAAGCGTGATAATAGTATACCAAATTATTTATATAAGTGAAGTCTAAGTGAATTTCAACTTTAAGTTTGACGTCAAGTCAAGTATGTACATTTTCATTGTTAGGGATTGTCTTAGGAAATATTATAATATTTAGTTTGGAAATACAACGACTAATAAATTAGTGTTAATATTAATTCAAAATTTTATATTTGACTATAATTAAATTAATAAGGAATTACTTAATGTACATTGTACATACATTGCAAATTGAATGGATTGAAATTGTAACATTTTATAAATCGAAATATATTATTTCCTATTATTTACGATAGATTTTATATTCATCTGATCTTCTTCGAATACGACTTCCGCCCTTAGTAATTTTTAATAACAAATTAAATCGATTCACAGTATTAGTTTGATTTATGGATATATTGGTCATAATCTAATTTCATTGGTTTTCTTTACAAGTGTTATCTTAGTCTAGGAGACAAATATTTTATCATTTATTGTTAAATCTAGACCCTGACGGTTACAAGTTCCGCTCCATAAAGCAGTAAGACTGCACGATTAGGACAACTAAAGAAAATAATTTAGTTTTTCTCAATAGTCTTTACTCAATTCTTATTACATTCAATGTAGGATTGGGCTGAGCATTGATTTTAACCATATCCTGGCATCTGGCAACCAACATCAGAGATTTTGAGCATTTGCAATATCCAAACGAAACGGCTATTGGAGTTGCCACATAAACCACGCCCCGCGTTTTGCTAATTTTCAAACACAATTTTCACTTAACTACACTTAACATAAATTAACTGAAAATCATTTGTTTAAAAATAATTTCGAATGGCATTTGTGCAGGCGACGAAGAAGAGAAGGCGAGGCAGGATCACCAGCAGCGCCGCGGAGAGCAGCCAGGACATACATAAGTGGTAATTGCCATTAACGCGAAATAATTTTTCGAAAAAGGCAATAAGAGCGGCAATTTCCAGCAAGGACCCCAGGCTCCTCCCGCCACCCAGCCAGCAAATCCTGGCCAGACCAGTGCAGTGAGGACACAAATTGCAGGACAATCATCAGCGTCAGCGTCGACATAAAGCGTTGACCATTAGCTGGCGCAGCGCATAAAATGCACTGCAAAAAGGACTAAAAGGATATGCGTGTGGGTGGCGCTGAAATCCACTCAAATTAATTTGTATTTGTTTTTAGGAATAATTCTCGCGCTCCCCCGCACAGCGAGAGGTAATCAAAAACTGTTGGCCCAGGCCAGAGAGTGACCCAGGCGGGGGTGGCATGCCGGAGGAGCCAGGACCCGGGTCCCTCTGCTAGATTTTTATGTCGTAATCAACATCGGGCTGTGTCGGATGTTTTGTTTGAGTGCCGATATGTGCGTGGCTCCGATGCGGACTCCCATGACTGAGGGGTATTCAACTCTCGCCCAAATCCTCTCCGCTCCCAGCAGCAGCACTTTGTGCTGCGTCCCGAGGCTTATGCAATTTGGTCGAAATGTGTTTCCAACGCCTGTTAATTGGCGGCATCAATTTCGATAGCCAGTTCTTGTTGCTGCGCGGAATGTGGAGAAGGAGCGGGCTTCGAGCACAAAAATGGATAAAATGGTTATTGAAGAGCCATGTGGTTTTGCGCCACATAATATGCTGAATATTAACTTATTATGAGCATAATCAAAGTGACATATAAAATAGTACACACTCTCAATGGGGTAATCCAGTCGCAGCTTAAAGTGATCAAAGATTTGGAGTTCTATATAGAGGAGAAAGGTGTTTATATTGTCATTTATTAATCAAAAGATCTAGCTTTTAGTGTCCTTAAAGTTGAATACTTCAATAGTATTTTTATACTATAGACTCTATCAATAATTATACCAGATTCTAATTGAAATGTTACTATCAATATTATGTCACAAATTGTTATAATTTATTATTAAGTACTAAAAATACTCCAATATAAATAGTTAAATGTTTAAAGATCAGTTTAATATCCCACAGAGTTCGCTTATAAAGCAATTGCTTCAACTTTTATATATAATTATGCGGCACACTTGAGTCGACAAATTACATATAATTTCAATGGCTGAACCGCCAGCATATGTGTTTATACACTGCCATTTAAAAAACAAATTTTCCCTGTGTATTTATTTTTTTCGGGGTTGAGATACATACATGGAAAATTGTTGAATTTTCTGGAACTCGTCATGCGGAGCAGCCATAAATCGTCCATGGCATCGTACATAGTAGGAGCGAAGCGAACAGCCAGCAAAAACTAAATAACTCCGAAGAATGAATTATGACAGTTCTAATTGACTGAAATATGGTGCGATGGCTGCTTTCCATCATCTCAATCTTGTTTGGGGTTGAGACTGAGCAGAAGGGGCCCGAGTTCCAGTCACCCTGGAAGTGAGCAAACGAGCATCTTGCAGATACTCTGCTTCACTTTCGTTTCAGTTGCGACGCAGCTCGAGTTGAGTTGGATTGGATTGGATTGGATGGGATTGGATTGGCCTGGCTTGATGTCTGGTCTTGCTATTTCCGAAATGCCAGCAGAGGAGGAGGAGGAGCGGAATGGCTGCTGACTCGAGTGGATCTCTTGAAAACAGAACCCAAGGAGACGGCGACAAGCGGACAGTATTTCATTTTCGGTGCTCTCTGCTCGTTTTTTGAAGTGCCAGCTTGTGTATCTGAAAGATACGCTTAGCAGGCAGCGGCACACTCACACACACACAATCGAACCAAGGAAGCTGTTTTTGGGGGTAAAATGAAAGAAATGGATTTTTGACAGATTTATGACTATCGAGCCGTCTTCATATTTTGAATTATTGCCATCGAAATAGACGAAAAATTCGTTTTTCTCTCGCTTCACTTCGCTGCGGTTTGCAGCCTGGGTTCGGCATGGTTTTCCGTTTTGGAAAACTGCCTCCTGCGGTTCTCTCACACACACATTCGAATTGCTTTTTGGCAGCTCCGACCCTCGACTGTCGCCGTCCTAGAAGGTGGAACCTGGACGACAGGATGAAGCCAGTTTTTGGCCATTCCTTTCGATTGTATTCAATGATTCCTTTTTCTAACCCGACTCCTGGAGGCTTCCTGCCGGAAGTTGGGTCGCGTGCGGCTGTTTCTGATGATTTCTGCCAAGGATATGTAGTAGATTTAATGCAGAGCAATATTAAAACAAGGGAATCAGGGATTTGTAACAATTAAATTGGGGGTTAACGTATTAAAACCAGAAGAACTGAGGAATTTACAAGTAGTACTATGGAAATAAATTAGATTATAAGCATATATGAACATAACCGAGTTCATCAGTAAGTATAAATACTCCTTACCCATCTAATACTTGAGTTATTCTGGTTTCAAGCAATCCATTTGTATTTTTTATAAATCCTGTAAGGTTAGGAAAAACTTTTGCATGATTTCCTTAACCATCACCTGCACCTGCTGCTGCAAATAAAAGCGGTAGTATGTCGTCGTGTAGAAGTAGTATATTGACCACATGCCAGAGACAATTACATTCCGTGTGTACAACTAAATCGCAAGGCGCATTCACCAATTTGTAATGAATGTAAATGCCTTTCTCTGGGCAATTTTCCATCTGTCCCCGGTTCCGCTATCGACTTCGATCTCTAGCCGAGCGTATCGACAACTCCTCCGGATCGTGACACTCGCAAAAAGACAACATCCAATGCATGTTTTGGGCCATATCGTACAACCGTAGTAGCAGCACAAACATCTAATCGTGGTGGCCAAATCAAATTCGGATTGATAAGCGTTCGGCTGCAGTTCGAGTCCGCGGAAAAGCCGAAAATTAAGTAGCGCCAAGAAATTAACCCGCAGGTCCCTCTACGATAAGAACAATCCCAATCCCAATCCCGATCCCGATCCCATAAACAAAGCCAATTTGGAGGCGGCGAGAGATCGAAGAAAATATGCAGCAGCAGAGAGGCACAAAAACCAAAAACAACAAAAAAATGCCAACACAGAAGCAGCTACTTTAAATGAACAATTTTATTTTTATCCCGCAAACAAATCTTGCCGTCGAATGTTTTACAATTGGTGCTTCCAGCCAGCTGGATCCCCACTGTACCCGCCTCGGAGTCGGATCTGGAGTTGGAGTCGCACTCGCAGTTGGAGTGGACTTTTCAGTCCGAGTGGCGAGCGTATTTAAGCAACATTATTGCCAAATCGTGACCATAGTTCCATGAAACTGATACCGAGCAGCAGCCTTGGAGGCGGTGGCTGTGCCTGCCACGCCCCAGCGGCCAATGTGGCGCCCCCACCTCCCGCCTGCACTCTCCATCTCCATCCTCGGCCGCTTTTCCATCTTGGCCCCCACTTGTTTGCCATATAAATTAAATGAAGTGCAAAATGCTTGAGCGCCAGTGGAAATCATAACGGTTAGTCCATGTGCAGCCGCCTCAAATGGACTTCTTCACCCGCCCGAGGGCACTCCGGGGATCCTCCTATGTGCAACTATGAATGTGTGCCTAACCCCAGATCAAGCTTTCGATCGGGTGATCGTAAATTGGCAGCTTATAATGCCAATATTTATAGATTATTTTCAGAGTCTCAGCTGCCTGACTTTTCACAATAATAAGTCTTAGTTCGAATTATTCTTCCCTAATTCATTTAAAAAGTTAATGATTTAAAAGTAAAACAACAAGCCTTTAAAGATTAGGTAAGTATCTAAGTGTTCAGGTAAAAGGCTTAAAGAAAAGTATATATGATTTATTTCTTTTAACATTAAAAGAAAACGAAAATTAGATAAAGTTCAGAATTCTTTAAATGTAATCTTAGCAATGCCCAGACTCCAAAGCATGTCTTCTGTCCAGATCTGTAAGCTGGTTCGCTTACAAATATGGCAAGGCTTTTGCGAGTATCGATATTCGATTGCCGATCGCCGTCTGGGCCTTAATGCCAGTGGTTGTAGTCACGGCCCGGATTGGCCTTTAGCCGGTTGCCAATGGCCAAGATCTGTCGCCGGACGACCTGTAGCTGCTCCCGTTGTAAATGTTGTTTGCCATCATCGCAGGCGACATCACACATTTTCCTGGCTACGTTCCGTATCCCAGAGACGATGCAGGATGCAGTGGGGAATTTCGGTGCACAGTCTCTGCCTTCTGCACGCCCCAAATGGCGCTGATTCCCGTGACTCCTCCCTCGCCCAGTGGCTGATTTACGAGCAAAAGTGGTAACTGCAGCGGCGGTGACAGCGATGCCAATACCGAGATGCCGCGGCCATGATCATCGTTGGCCAGGTCAGTTCCATTATTTTTCCGGCCAATTCGCCATTGTTACAAATGCTAATTTTGATATTTTGTATTTAAATGCAAAGGAGGCGGACGCTGAAATTCCGCACAGAAACAGCCAGCAGTAACTGCAACTGCAACTGCAACCGCAACAGCAACTGCAGCAGCATCAGCATCAGCAGCAGCTGCTGCTGCCAGAAGCAAGAATATAACTTTATGGAGCAGTGCAGCATTTATCCTTTAAAATCTAGACTAAACGGAAAGGGTATGTGAAGATCCCTCGAATAGCAGACAAATGTTAATCAGATACTCTGAAAAAAATATATGAAAGATTTACATAGACGGGAATGTAACATGAAAACTAAACTGAAATTAATAAATTATAAGAAATACTTTAAGAATTAATAAGGAATAGAGCACTTTAGTCAAGTCAATACAAAATCAAGACTCAAAATTCCATTTGTAGACAATATTTAATATAATTAATTTATTTCCTTAATGCAAAAGATTTGTTTTAGATCAAAAGTTAGCTTGAGATTGTCATTTAGACTTTTTAACTTGACTTTCTAATATAGATTTTAAAATAACAAGGCAAGTTTTGTATTTGTTACTTATGATGATCATCATTTTACTCAAACAGGAACTGCTTGACGAAATTATTAAGATATTATTTGCTGGCTGTAAATATTTTACTATTACTAAAATTGTAATTAGATTTCATATTCACTATTTGCTATTAATATAATATAGAAACCACAAAACAATCTAGTTTCTCGACTTGGCTAATAGAGAATCCATTGTTCTTTAGCATTGCCGCTCGAGTCTCTCGGTACTTTTTTCTAGTTCTTGCAGCAAATGTGGCATTGAATTTCATATTGCTCTTGCCCCAGCGATAGCCCCAGTGCTCCTCTGTCCTTCGTACAGCAAGTCCAATGTTTGGGGCCAAGGCGCATTCACAGCCACCCCTGGAACCCCTTCTTACTCCACCTTCTTCCATCTCCATGGCTGGGATGCTCTTGTGGTCGATGGCTATGTAATGGATGTTATGTTCTTGGCGGCGATCGCATGACAGGCGCATGTTGCAGCCGCTGGCATCCGCACCATTATGGCCAAGAGTCGCGAGTCGCTGGCGAGTTGCAACCCACCGTGGCCCAATGCATCGCGCATTCCCCAAAAAGCGTGTAATCAATAAACAACAAGAGCCATCGCCAGCGAGGCACTGGCTGGTCGTCTCGCTTGCTCGGGATCAGTGGATGAGATGGGATTCGATGGGATCCGATGGGATTCGACGGGTTTCGATGGGATCCGATGGGATGGCCTGGACCTGTGGCACCTTGCGTCTGTCTCCCCGGCTGTAACCTTTGGGAATGCCGTGGCGAATGCGCTCGATTGTATCTGATTCGCTCTCATCTTCGTTCGTTTTGCTTTCCGCTTTTTTTTTCGGTCTCAGTCCCGGGATAATGATCCATTGTTTGCATCCTGAACTTGTTTAAAAAAGCGCTCAGTCCACACACTCTTACACACGATCTCCATCTGCACTCCACTCCATCTTGTTTGCCGTCTGCCTGCCTCATCACCGTCAATGCTCCCGTCCATTTCTTGGCTTGGAATATTTGGCCAATGGCATTTACAGCAGCTCACTTAATTTAAGGTATTTCTAAGCAAATTATAATAAATCCGCAGTAAGTGATTAGAGTGGGGTCTTAAAGGTGATTATAATAAGAGAATAGCAATAAGAACCAATAATTAATTTTACAAAGAAGCAACTAAAAATCTTTGTGCATTTTTCAGGTCCTCTTCTTCTGAATTATATATGATAATGTTCCAAGATCCTTTGAAGTGACATACTCCAATGTCCATCAAATTAAATCAAACTCAAGCACAATTTGCATACAAATTTTCAGATCTCAGGCCTTGGGTTTTTGGGATTTGCGCACCTTCTGTGAAATGATCTTTCAGGGAATACCGAAATGTGTTAAGATATGCAGGTAGATGTCATCACGAACTGAACCGAAACAATTTTGCATTTGGGGGCCAATAATTTCAAGAATTGATACAAACTAAATAAATCACTCACAAGGACAACACCCCCGGTCACGAGCCTCCGGGAGGGAGGAATTCGCCACGGATTCGAGGATCGTGCAGGGCTTGTTGCCTGTCAGGATGGAGCAGCCTTTCGGGATTTGACTTGGCTGGAGGTGGAGGAGGAGATGGGGCAGAGAATACATACGTAGAGTCCGTCCTAAATGACCCATTGTGTTCTGCTGGCTCCTAAACAATTGTTCTGCCTTGACGACTGATATCGGTCCGAGGATGCTGTCGCCTGGTCTGGTTTTGGGTTTTGGGAAGAAACAATCGATCGTTGGATCTGAAGGCGATCCTGTCGCTGCGACAAATATCACGCATGAATATTTAAAAGTTTCCCTTTTCCGCATAAAACACAAAGGTGGGTTCTCGTTCTCGTTGAAATTTATGGCCGTCAGTGGGCCTCGATTTTGTGGAATATCATGTTGTTGTTGGTCATAAAAAACGAAGCCAAAAAATCGGATTTCGACAATTCCAAGCAAATCAGTTATGAAGGGTCCTCAGGGCAATGTAGCGTACACATTATCCGAGGGCATTTTGCTTGGGAGCTTGGCACGTTCGCCCTGATTTATTGCAGATGACAATCCTGCCCAGCTGATAAGGACGAGACTCGCTTAGCGATCGCAATCGAAATAGTAAATCTCTGTGCCTTATCGGCGGCAAAGTCATTAATCGATTATCTTGCAATCGCTCAAATTGTTTTATTATTAAAAGCTCGGCGAACAGGTGAATATAGAGCAATAAAGCTATATACCGATAGGGATAAGCCAGCTCTGTGTCATGCCAAACTCTTCCTTCTGATAGCGACAAGAACGACAATGGTGATGATGATGATTGTGTTGGCGGAATTTATGACACAGACATGAGTCTTGCATTGTAAATCAGTCATTAGCTATCAATTCCCGTGATTGATTTATACTTTGTTTTTGATCGCTATTGATCATTTTTTCTCGAACCATTTTGTTCGATTAGATTAGCAATATTTATAGAACATTTGTAAGACAAACTGTACACTGACCTGGGCTATCAGTTAGATCAGGTTTACTTTTATTTCCCCAGCAAAGATATCTATACAAAACATTGATGATTGTTGAAATACTGGGAAACTCTTTAAAACCCTCTTATAATCCATTATCATATAGGAAGGAGATTGGCTTTTTTTCTTCTATTGTTTAGCATAGTTCGTAAATTTGTAATTCGCATACTTTTGAAATAAATATTTTCATTGCTCAAATCTTTGTAGTAATTGTGTATTCATTGTTTTACTCAATGTCTCTTACACTAGTCAACAGTTTTAATGCTTAAGTATAACTAATTCACTACTTTTGTCCTGATCAAAATCTACCTTTTAGGGTCACTGCACATTTTTTATATAAATCATGTGTCAAGTATGAAATTACATTTATATTTCAAGAATCTTATTCTCTTGGATGTGTTGCAGATCTGCAAAATATGCAGTTCTAAAATAGATGCTGGCTATACTTCATATACTCAATGTAAATCATAAAATAAAGCTAATGCTTTTATGTTCTACGTTTTTACGTTTTTAACTACTACTAGTACTTGCGATTCATAACCATTAATGTATGTAAAACCTTATAAAGCTGTATATCTTGAACTTGTCACATTTATATATTTCTATTTACATTTAGCAAGTTATGGTGTGTTTAAACTCTTCAACTCTTTTATAGTCGATTTGATTTTTTAAACCTAATTCGAGACTCAACAATTTACAACATATGCACATATGTAACATACATATATGACAGATAACATACAGATCATTAATATAGCAGGTTTGGGCATCTGTATGGAAACCATTTTCTCATTCATTCATTCAATAAACCTGAGAAAGTTTTTACTATCTTATTTACTTGTATCTATTTATATGAAATATAACTAGTAAAATTCTCAACTATCCTAATTTCGATTATGAAGAAAGTTTGATATCTTTACCTCTTTCATAAATTCCATCTAACGCCACATCAAACGTTGTTCTTTATAAAGTCAACGATCAGTTTGACTGGACGACTCGTTGCAACTTAATCTGCATCGATGTTGCCCAGATGTGCTCCACTCCCATCCCATCCCATCCCATCCCGCGGATCGATGTAGATCGCGGTGTGATCCATATGGCCAGCGTGTAGTCGCTAACCATAATTTATATTTCCATGCGCATGCGCCTGTCATCGGAGCGCGGAGGCAATATCTAAACAGTGACTCTGTTTAATGGCTGCTGCCTTGACGACGTGGATCGGGGGCACAGCGATCCGGCGGCGGGTTAATTTAAATACAAACAACTGGCTATAGACCTGCGCCGGGTCTGGGTCTGGGTCCGGGTCCGGACCCGGTGCGATGGCGCTAAATCAAACGATGAACACGAAATTGCCATAATGACGGCACTAAGGTGCCCTGCGACGCGCTCGATCCTTTCGACAGACTGAAATTATATTGGTAAATGGCTGAGCACTTGTTGAGGCCTCTCGAGCTACTTGTGAAAATTGCTACATTGAAAATTATTGCACATGTTTTCCAGCGGTAAATCCATGGCAGCACAGAAGCCGAAAACGTTCATCAAAAGTGCAAATTTGTGGCAGCTCCTTGGCAGGTTTTTGGGAGTTTTTTGCCACAGTGTCTCCACATGCATACATGCTGCCATATGTGGCATTCGATGATTGAACAAATGTTGCTTGAGTCACGACTCTAAAGAAGCCTTGGGGAAGTCTTCTGGTAGCAGCGGGTGAAGAAGGGTTTAGGTATCTTCAGACGCCGACCTTTCCATACCGATGAGTCACATTAAATAGGCTTCAATTGCTGGAATTCGATCGATAAAAAAGATCTCCGACTAAGCCCATTTGCCGTCGGCATTTCATGAGATTGTATTATGTTTCAGGCCAAAACACTCGTAAGTGTTTAGGTACTATATATATAATACAAAAGTATATAAATTGTATTATCTTTGCTTTAAAATTCAATTGCAAGTAAAAAGCCAACACATAATTTAGGCGTTCAAGGCAAAGCTTTTTATTCAGGAACAAAAAATGTTTAAAATTATTGTACTTGTGCTATCCATATTGTGCATTGATGGCGCCTATACATTCCACGATTTGGACTCGCAATGTGCTCCCGAATTCGATGATGAAGCTCTTTACACCATTGAGGGAGTCATCCTAAGACCGTTGAAGGACCTAAGCCCGAAACTACATATGCGGGATATAAGCCTATCGATCAATAGTGGCCAGTTCAAGGGATTTGTGCGATCGAATGGACTCTTCACAATAAGTGGACTGCCGAATGGAAGCCACGTTCTGGAGGTGCATCATCCGGACATTTACTTCCAGCCCGTAAGGGTGGAGATCAACGGAAAGGGAAAGATCCGCGCTCGCAGTGTGAGCTACAGCCAACCATCGATGCTCCGTCAGTTGCCTTATCCTCTGCGTTTGCAACCACTTTTTCGACGCAATTATTTTTATGTCCGAGAGCAGTGGCACCTAATCGATGTCCTTCTGAGTCCTTTGGTGCTTTCCATGCTCGTGCCAATGCTGTGCATAATCATTCTGCCGATGGTGATCAATGATCCAGAGACCAAGAAGGAGCTGGACAACATCCAGTTTCCGAAAATGAAGGAAATGCCGGACCTTTGCGACATGTTGTCCTCATATCTTTCAGGAACATCTAACCCAGAACAATTGGAAATCACCGAGAAGCCCCGAAAGAAAGCGCAATAAAATATTGTTGAACTTTTTGTTAATTCCATAAAAACGGTATTCTTTTATTTGATCACAATGTTCTCTCTCTTTTCCAATTACATAACTCATTGCCTAGGCATGTGGCAGCCCTGATAAGGACTCCTGTGTGTGTGTTTTCGGGTTAAAGGACTCGTCTTGTACTCTATTCCGCAATCGACCAGCCTGTCAAGCCGAAAGTCTTTCAAGGATTCTCAAGTATTGCATCCTGAAATGGTAAGAAGAAAACGAGGATATTAATATGCCGTCTCAAAAATAGTATAACATGATTATTATTATACAGTTACATAATTATTTCAACAAAAATTAAACGGATTCATTTACTAGTTAAAAACAAGTTACAATTAAGACAATCTCTACATTAAAAAACCATTGAGACCAGAGCAATAGTTACCTTGAAAAAGTAGGCCTTGCTACTCCGCTGAAGAGCCGGGGGAACAGGACGCGGCAGGAATCGTTTTGGGTAACAAGACCCCCCCCCAGTCCACTCGCCGGGCGTCGAATCTGTGATTATTTCATTCTAATCTTTCCAGCTTTACAGCACCGATCCTCGCCAATTCTGCGGGTAAAGTCCTCTATGCACTTTTCGGTGTCCTTGTCTGGTTTTAAACAAAATGTCGTCCATGCCTGCCATCACATCACACATTTCACGGACAAGAGGCATGGCCAATGTGGCCATAGTAATGGCTTCTTCCGTGTGACCCAAGGCCAAACCCAAAACACACCCTGAACCCTGGACACTGATGGTGGGCTTCGGCGGATTCAATGGGGCGGAGGCGAGGCGGCGGCGTTGGCAAACCAAAAATGTTGAAAATGTGTTTTTCTCGAAACAACGAAAACAAGGCAAACGATTCGATTCGATTTCGCTTTTCGTCTCGTCTTTTGCGGACTTTTAGGCGGTCTTCTCCTTCTTCACGCAGAATTGTCGCAGGGCCGCCAGTG
Source organism: Drosophila serrata (assembly GCF_035046125.1). Taxonomy (NCBI): domain Eukaryota; kingdom Metazoa; phylum Arthropoda; class Insecta; order Diptera; family Drosophilidae; genus Drosophila; species Drosophila serrata. Next base: position 3,738,193 of record NW_028257143.1, read on the forward strand.
AGTTTCCGCCGCTGCCGCTGAGATTTTCCGGAGACTCGGATCCACCTGCAGCAGCAGCAGCTGCCGCAGCAACCAGCTTCGCTCTGGTGTTGCCACCGCCTCCTGCGCCACCACTGCTGCCCAGGGAGTCGAACATGGAGGATAGGGCGTTCAGGGAGTCACTGGGATACTTCTTGGTGTTGCCCTCGGAGCTGCCGTCGTAGGACTTGTGACTGGAGGCGGGTGACTTGGGTGTAACGGATCGCTGGCTCTCGGCCGGACTCCTGGGTGGCAGCAGCAACCTGGCCTGAGGACTGGCTGCCGATGACGAGGAGGGTGTCTTTGGTGAGCTCCTTTCCACGTTGTTGTTGTTATTGTTGATGGCAGCGGTGCCATTCACCAAAGTGGTCTCCATTTTGGAAGGCTCGTCAGCCTCAATCGGCTGCTCGTCCCCTTCCACCTCAGACTTGATCTCCATTTTGATGGACTCGGCGGGCTCTGTGTGCTCCCTCTCTTGCTTGATCACAGGTTTGGAGGACTCCTCCTCCAACCCCGCCGGATGCTGCTTCTCGGGAGTGGGAGGAGCGTCCAGTCGCGGCCGGGCCTCTGCACTGCACTCACTGCCGCTCCGCTCGCTGCTGGTGTACCTGTAGTGCTGGTAATACGGATCATTGGTGTCAATCAGGGGCTTGTTGTAGTCCACAGTCTCATCGATTCCCAGGCGCTTCAATATGCTGGAGGCCACTGGCGATGTGTTTTTGGTGGATGAGTTGGATGGACTACTCGCTGGCAGGCTGGCGTGTCTGGGCGGTGTGTCGAAGCTGGTGGTGAACATCTGCTCGATGGCACTTAGCACGGAGGATGCCCCAGGAGCGGCCTTGGCCCCACCATTCTTCTGTTCCACCAACTCGGGGGACTTGTTTTTGGCGAGGAGTTGAGCAGCCGCCACTTTGGCCATTTCTTCGGGGGATTTCACACCCGTGATGTACTGCCTCATGCGCTCGGCAAAGAGAGCGGCATCGTTTTTATCACCGCCACCGGGTCCCAGGCCGGGCTTTCCTTGCACTGCGGACTTTTCGGCAGCCAGATCCTCCTGGTTCGAGGCTCCACCCTTCATTTCGAGGAGTTTCCTCACCGGCAGCGATTTCTCGCGCTTCTTGGGCGCCGGTCGCTTGCGAGCTCCAGCGGACTGCAACAGGGGTTCAGCATAGTGATTGTTTTTGGCCATGTGGTTGCTCAGATCCCCCAGGGAGCTGAATGCCTTGTCACACACCTTGCAGGTGAGCACAGCACTCAGAGTCCGACTCTCCTCCGAACTGAGGCTGTTCTGGCTCTCCTTGGCATCCGAATTGGAATTGGAATTGGCCGACTTGATGGAGATGCTCTGTTCCTGGGAGAGAATATTCGTGTAGTGCTGCGTCTCCTGCATATGCTTGGTCATTTCTCCGAGGGAACGGAAGCTCTCGCCGCACCGCATGCACTTGAGGATCTGCATGGCCTGCTCCACACCCTTGCCCAGCCAAACGTTCTGGCCGCGAACCAATTTCCTGGGCAGCGGCGTGGGTGGGTCTCCTCGATACTGGAAGGCATTCTTAACGTTCGCAGATGGTGAGTGGTTCGAGCCGCTGCCGGAGCCACCCTGCTTCCTCAGATTGTGGTTCTGCGGTGGCGGCGGAGGAGCTGGATGCTGGTGGTGCTGATGGTGCTGCTGCTGGGGATTGTTACTCGGCAGATTGCCGAAGGGCGGCACATTGACCCCACAGTGCTTGCTGTCCTTCATGTGGGTGGTGAGGGCCTCCAGGGTGGGGAAGCTCTGCTTGCACCACACACACCGGAACACGGAGCTGGCCACTCCCTTGTTCTGCCAGTGCGACTGCCAAATGTTGTGCCTGGCCTTGGTCACGCCCCCGCTGCCACTTCCAGCTCCTCCTGACTCGGAATTCTGATGGCTGGATGCCGACTGAACGGGACTCTTTGGCGGTGGTGCTGCTGCTGCTTGTGGTGGCGTGGCCTTGGACGACGAGTGCATCTTCTCCTTGCTGCTCAGGCCACCCGCTCCTCCTCCTCCTCCTGCTCCTCCCTTCACAATGTCGGACATCTTCTCCAGGGGATCCACAACCAGATCACTCTTGCCATTCCAGTCTGGGAATTGACCCGCCCGGAATATATTGGCCGCTGCCACGGCCGCCAAATATGGATTTACTCCTGGCAGCAACTGGCTGGCTGTGGGCGTGGCAGGCCCCGGATTCGCGGGCGGACTATCCGACTTGAACATCTTTTTCACCTGGATGTGACCCAGTAACTGTGGCTCCGAGTCGTGGCCACGCTTCCGGGTGCCCACAGAGAGATCGAGGGGATTGTTGGCGCCATCATCGAAGTCCTCTTCCTCGCCCTCGGAAGCCGGTGGCTCTGCCGATTCCGCCCGTCCATATAGATTGGTGCGAAAGTCCAGAGCTTCCGAGTGGTTGCTCGATGATGCTGTCGGCGAGGCTTGCGGAGGCAGTTTAAATGGAGCAGACGCCTCATTGGGCAGTGGCAGAGGTAGGCGTGGGCCCGCCCCCGCCGCTGCGGCTGCCGCCAGCGGGAATCCATATTGCTGGGCAGCCGCCGCCACCATGTGCAGGTACGCCTCCATCGAGGGCGGCTGGGCGGGAAGAGATTGCGGCACAGCCGGGAATGTTGGATGAAGGGAGGGCCCGGGCATCATGCCGGCGGACATGGCTGCGGCATCCATGCGCTGACCCACCGCACTGCCGCTGCCAGAGCCACCACCACCACCGCCACCGCCACCACCATTGTCCGACGAGTTGGAATCGTGCGATGGACACCGTTCGCTGGAATTTGCCGACTCCGTGGAGCGGGGACGAGCTGTGGGCAGAGCGCTGTAAATAAAGGAATTCAGAAGTTAATTATTGAAATAAACAATTGTTAAATGGGATTGAGGTATAATGACTCGTTCTAGGGTGTAATAGACTATTACTTTTTAGGAATTTCTCTATACAAGATAACGTTTCATATCACTTTCGATTAGTAATGGGATTAGTACGTCAATGCTTTTGACCTCTATTTTAATTCAGACAAAAGATAAAGCCCATCATTAAGACCTAATCAGCAATACATTAATCCGAAATAGCTCAATAAAGCCAAGAGTGGCAAGCGCAAAATAAAGCTTTCTCTCTCCCTTTTTGCCACCAGATAGTGACTTTCACAAGCCGATCTTCTTTCTACCTTTCAACCCTATAGAGCAAACCGGTAGACAAGCAATGAGGAGCATTCGAAATCCATATACACTTCGATTCGATGTGCTAAATCATTCGGGAGTCCAACAACAATGGCAAACATATGTCAACATTTCGATTTGTTATTCAAATCTCAGAGCGCCATAAACCAAAACGGAATATGTACCAGAAATTAAACTCTCTGTCGCGGCCAGCTGTGTCCTCCCCCCTGACGAGGGTCGTAAAAGTCAATATGGAACAATGGCGTTTAATTCGAGATCGGGGCGTGAGTTATGAGCAAAGCCGATCATAATCAGCATCTTCGAGATGAAATCCAAAAGATCTGACTAAATCGGCGGCGGCGGCAATTATCATTCAGCCACACACACACATTCCGCATAGTTTGCATAAATTAATTGGCCAGATCATAAATGTACATAAATAGAAATAAATAAAACCCATTTTATTTCCACTCAAAAGGCAGAGAAATAATAAGGAAAATGATTTGCCGAATTTTATTGTATTTCCTTGATTCCGACTATTTTTCGACTGTGTAGTAACGTTCAAATTGAAACCATATATAATATTTTATAACCTCCGATTGTTTGCTTTGAAAATATTTCACAGAAACATAATTCGCCGGATTTCGTTTAGCTTGTTTTGAATGATTGTCTGATTGACTTATATATGTACACATATCGATGTAGATATATGTATGCTATACTTTTTTGATGATTGCTCGTGGGCGTTGTGGGGCTGCTTTTGCTTTTGAAAGAGGAAACAGCTGAGGTTGGTCAATAACAAAGAGTTAATGTGCCTCGATTTCGATTTCAATGGGACTAATATCGCGTTAAATCGGCATGTTTGCCCAGAGATTCGGCTGTCCGTAATTTGTCATGTGCCATTGTGTGACGACCGATCGCTCAGCGGAATAAAACAAACTCCTTAACACCGGCATTAAGTTGTTCGGAATCGGCGGAGGTTTGTCATCGGTCGAGTTCTTTAATTGATGGATAGTACACACTATATACATAGATCGGGTGGGCCTAAGTCCGAAATTGATGCGGTCTTAGGGACCGTCAAGGAAATCTGATTCATGTGCAGTGTGGCTTAATGCTGGGAAGGTGCTTCCAACTCAGTCAGTCACCTGCCAGGTGACAGCTTATCAAAGATAGTTATTAGTAATATAACTTATTACAAACTCGCCCCGATCGCTCACCGCTAATTAGCTATCCAGATTGCACGCGACGATTAAGCCCGCATACAAAGCATTTTTTGTGGCGGCTTCATTCCTCTTTCCATCAGCATTTAGCAACATTCCCGACAACTAGTTTTTCCCCCTCACCCCCTTCTGGAAGCATATCATAATCTGCAATCTCGTTATTCGATTAAGCTTAAATCAAAATGATTTATATGTATACGCAGCTCCGCCAAGTGCAGTTAATTACGAGTCTCATTAATAATTGAGAGAGTTACAGGTTGATATGCATCTGCATATACGGTGTCAGTGGAAGCAGTGTTTCAAGTACAGTGTGTTCTGGCATTAAACGTACAATATTTTAGATACATTTGGGGTCAATTTTAGAGCAAGTCAAAACAACAAAATTTCAAATAACTAAGTTTTTAGACCTGTAGGACAAGCTTATGTCTCATTAGTTCGAATTTTATATTTATAGTTCATACATTTAAAGAAATTAATACATTTTAAAACAATGTAGCACAAAGCTATTTGTGTTTATTGTTTTAAATATTTAAAACAGTTTAGTATTCAAGTTGCGTTAGATATAACATTAATCATTTAAATCATGGAAGTACAATTAGTATTTCTACAAAGTTATGTTTAAAAAGGATTTTATTCCACTGTTTTTCCATGTGTTAAGCACTATAACATTTACTATTGAGTTAAAATTGATTATCAACTTGTATTTAAAGTATTTAAAACACTTACAGAGAGCATTGATAGGTATTTGTATTAAAATATATTCATATTTTTAAACGGTTATTCTTGTTTATTGGACAGTCTGAAGGACTTAACCATCAATTTTCAAATCGAATCATGTTAATTTATTTAAGTTAGACTGGGATAAACAATTGTTTACATATAAATAAAAAAAAATTGATCTATTTAAATACAAGCAATATTCCTTTTGTATTTTGTTTATAATGTTTTTAAGACATTTGACAATTCTTAATTCTTTAAAGACATTACTAACACAACGCACTGTACTTGGTAAACAAAAACTAAGGCATTACTAATCCGTTAAGGTAACAAAGTAACACACACTAGTAGGATCTCGAGACACGGACACAAGCACACAAATCAGCGGCAAATTGTGAACATAAATCTTTACCGTAATAGGAACACACACACTTGTACACACACACATACACTCTGACTAAGACAGAGAGAGTGAGAGAGAGGTAGTGGGAAAAAAGATGGCAAACAGAGCGAAGCGCATTTTGAGTTTTTCACTTTTCATTTGATTTATTCAATTCGGTTGCCTACCTCGTCGCCTTGGAAAAATCTTGGGAAATCGTTCGATATAAACATACATACTACATACATATATGAATGTATTTATGCAAAGCTATCTTTGACAATTTGTCGCACTTCATAAGTTAAGTCCCCCAATTACACCCCTTCAGTTCACCATCGAAAAACCAGTTCTAAACTTGCAACTTACTTATATTTGCTCGCATTTGGTGCGAACTCAAAAATGTATCTCAAACTTGTTTAGGCACGCACAGATACAGAAACGCTTAGACACAAATTAATAACCCAAAGATAGATCATCACAGCTCTGCCAAATTTTCCGAACGCATTAACCCCTTCCACAAATCGCAAATTAAGCTTTTCGCTTGCACTTTACAATTTGATAAAGACTCTTGTTCCATCGATCGATCGGGGGTTCTGGTTTTCCCAATGTGCGCCTTTACAGTAAATCAATACTTTTCGGTTTCCACACGGGGAACTGTTGCGCTCTCATTCCGATTCCGAGGGGTGGGTGTTGTGATATATGGGCCTCCATTGGCGTGGGGCTGAATTTATAACGACAGGTGTGCTGCGCCGACGTCGAGGACGCTGGTGCCAATCATCAGCGGTTCTCCCAGCTCTCCGCTGGCTATGAAATCATAATTTCTTGATATATTTATTTGGCCGATTTGGCCGAGAGTCTAAAGTAATATTTTAATGGCCCATTCAACCATTTCGGCTATCAGCTCCACGGAGTGACACAACGGAAAACCGAAAAGATCTGATAAAAATCGTCAAATATGTGTGTGCTCTGGTTCTATTTGTGGATGATGAATGGGTGTCGAGTGTATGATTTTTAAATATATTTAATGTCTATGTTTTATAACTAAGAACTATCTGTTGACTCACGAAATTCAAGTTTGATTCAAGATTAAATACATTTGCAAAAAAGTTTTTACCTAAAATTCACTTAATAAACGAATATTGTGCTTTATATATAATATTAAAGAAATATCTTGCTCTCTCAAATAAGTTTCATATCATATAAACATCATTTATAACTAAATATAAATAGGTTTTCAAACAACACAAATATGAGATAAAGGTTTCATTTGCTTTATCTTATAAAACAAATTGCACATCTCGATCTGGTTTATAACTCTGGCTTATTCCCTCACCTATAAATTTCCATTTTTTAATTAACCACATTTAAAGATAATCACTTTTCAAAAAGAACTCATAGTTTCACCTATAGAATATTGACATTTCTATAAAGATAATGACACTTACCCGGCATTTAGCGCCTGTCTGTAGATCTCGAGCATCAGAGCCTCGTGCAACATATTTAAATTTTGCTGAATTTTGACGAGTTTTCGTAACTTAGATGAGTTTTGTATTGGATTTTTGTTTTTTTTTTATTTTGTAGCAAACTATCCCTAAAGTTTGCTGGTGGCGTTATAAATTGAAGTACTAAACTTAATTTTAATTTGACACAATATTCATAAATTTGGTTTTTGTTATTTTGAATTTATTTTGTTTTGCACTTGGTACGTTATCGTATAGAATTTGTTGTTGTAGCGTATAACTTTGTTTAATTTTGTGTTTTTATTTTAATTACATATACATATATATTCTTTTTTCTCGTATGGCAGACAAAAATGTAGTTTTAAATATTTGTTTTGTTTCGAGGCGTTTTGTATTTTGTAAGTTTAAATTTAATTTAATAATTGCATTGAATCGTATACTTCGTTTAGGTTTTGTTGATTTGTTTAAGTAACTGGTTTTTACATCATTTATGTGAGTGTAGGTTGATGTGGTGAGCAAAATACCGTTTAAATATACATAAATATTTGTTTCAGTTTCTTTTTAGTTTTAATTATTTATTTTAATTCAATAAATATATATTTTTATGTGGTATATTATTATAATTTGTGGTTGTTTTACGTATACTTTGTTGAACCATTTGTGTTTGGGTTAGATTACTTCTTTAATCGCGTGGTTATTCAGTCTTGATCAAACATATTCGTTCGAAAGTTCTTGTTTTCCAATTTTGACTAGATATGGCGGCTGCTGCTCCTCGAAAAATACTTCGGACTCCTTGACTTTCCTCCGTCTATTCTTTTTATTCCTATCACACTTGGTATTTGTTGTTATTTTTTACGGAACACGCGAATCGCTCTCCCACTTCGCTCGCGCTGTGTGCCTGTGTTGGTTTCATCCGGATTCCGTCGTTACACGTTTGAGAGTCGAAAGGCGAATGAGCGTCGAAAAGCGAATGAGTTCTGTCGGCTGGATTCTTTCGTCACTAACCCCTGGCTCTTCTTCTTTGCGGCGTTCCTCTGCCGCTGCGCTGCCCGCTGCCCGCTGCCGCTGTCAAACTGACAGACAACAACAGCAACAGCAACAACAACGCTGCGCTGCCGCTCTGCCGCAGCCGCTGATTGATACCAAAAAAATGAAGTAGAAGAGGGAAGAAGACGTGACGGTGACGATGCTGATGCTGATGGCGGCGGGTGGAGGCGGACGGTGCGGCGGAGTAGGTAACGAAGGGAAGTCAAAGCAGAGACGCGCGATTGGGAAGCTGCGCTGCTCTTTTGACGAGCGAACACGAAGCTCGCGTTTTTGGCGACGGCAATTTCTGATTCGATTTTGCGTTTAAGCGACGGCTGCGCACTTTCCCACCCACACACGGGCAGACTCACTCACTCACACACACAGGCACGGACACGGACAGCTGGCTGTCACCGTGATTAAATGTGCTGCTGTCTCGCTCGCGCACGCTGGCAGCGCTGCACTCGGCTAATTAATTACCGTGTTTTCCTAAACGCCGCTGAGCTTTTCTCGCATGATCGTACGCTGTAACGGTTTCTTGTAAACTGAAGAGAAAAGCCAGCAGCAGAGCAGTAAAAGCTTGGAACATGAACAGAGAGGGCGAGAGCCAGAGACAGAGAGAGAGAGAGCGCGATACCAGCAAGAGCGAGCCTGCGCCGTGGCGATCATTTCCCCTGCGCGCCAATTGGAATTGTTTACAAGTGAACGCATGGGAACGGAACAGGGGAAATTTAGTGAGCGAAACGAAATGAAATAAAAGAGGGCGGCGAATAGTGCTATCGCGCTCGCACCGAAAATGTGTGAAATCTGTTTTGTCGTTCTTCGTCACCCTTTTTTTGATTCTTGTTTCGTTCGTTTTATACCGATTCCGATTCCATCACTCCGATTAAGATTTATGACAGTTCATGGCATGCGCTGTCCTGCTCCCACACAGTGTATGTTTGCGAATACATTTGTATGGTATGTACTATATACATACATACGAATGTACATACATATGTATATGTATGCAAATTGTTGCCTTTCTTTCTTGCACTGTTTTTTTCGTGGTAAATAAATAGAAATTTTAGCTCGTCACTTTGAGCAGAGCAGCTCTGCCCTCTCGCTCTCTCGTCCTTCTGTCTTTCTGTCAGCCCCCCTTTGACTGCTGCGCTGTCACCTATTGTCCGCTTCTCTGCAGTTTCTTCTCCGTGGATTCGCTCCACTGGACATGTCAGTCTCTCTGTTTTCCTTTTTGTCTTCTTTTGTTTCGTTGCATTGCCATGCGAAAGAGCGTGAGGGAGAGTGAGCGAGAGAGGTAGGGTTGTCGTGAAAGAGATGGGAGATGGGGTTGATTCCTTTTTTCGCCTGGAACCACTTTTCAGTTTTTTTGCTTTTAGCTTTTGGCTGCGAAAACAATTAAATTAGCGACACTTCTGCTGCTAACTGAAAGTCCCTCTCGGTTGTCACACTTTTATGACCTGAAGTCCTGTCTTCGCATTCCGAAGAATTCGCTTTATTTGAAGTTTAATAAATGTTTGATCTAAACTTAAAAGTGCTCAGGAAAATATGTAAGGCTTTCATTTTGATGGTTTATTTATATAGGTAATATGTACTCATACATAGAGTAATTTAATGGAACTTGCGCGCTGCATTTTCTAATAATTTGATTAAATCGGAAAATAAGTATTTAATTCATAAAAAATTATAGTTATTTAGTATATTTATTATGCAACACTTGTGTTGGTAGCACCAATTGGTGAAGCGCAACAAGTTCCCAGCAACATTCCCTGTCACTTACGAGTGGTGCAGAATGTTCCTAGCAACATTTTGTCATTCATCAGCCTTTAGCTCTGTTTATTTAAAGTTTCTTATAAATTCAAGCATAAGTCCATAAACTGAATTAGCTAAGTTCATTTGGGTAAAGGGTAGCTGTAGCTTTAACACATGTTTTATATATATTTAGAAATGTGGGTTGTTTGGGGTTAAAATATTACCAGTAACGCCTCCTTTAATCTTTAACTCCAATGATTCCTTTTTAATAGGTACCGAAGGTTGAGGTTTAAATTGGCGAATGGCTTAGAATCCATTTCAAATTGTTCAATTATTATACTATTCAAATTTTGAAATTAAAAAACCAATATGTACACATAATAAGCTAATAGGGCTACATGCTTTCTTCAGTCTCAATTTATTTTCAACCTTTGCAATATACATAGAGATGTACAAATGTACATAGATATGTGTATGTAAATTATTTGGGAATTGAATTAATTTAAATTCAATTATCGTGTGTAGGAATCATAGGGATTCTTATTTCTTCGGACTTTCTATCCTAAATACTGGCTTCTATAAAGTTTTCCATTAATATTTTGTGTGCAATTTCTGTGTTGCCATTAAAAGTATTCAACAATTGACGATGGCGCAGATAATTATTGGTATTTATTTTTAGGTTAAGCTGTATTTCTTGGCCAACGTCTTATCCAGCTTAATTTAAAATCATTTGCCAAAAATTTATTTATGTTTTTCCTGCGATTCGATAATTATGTATTCAACATGTATTAATCACTCTATATATATATAAATAGTTTAAACGTTAATTTATACGTTTAAATATAGATTTTTTAAATTTTAAAAATTATGAAAGAGTTATATATTTACATTCATTAAAAATATATATATTAAAAACAAAAAATATGAGATGTAAGCAAACTTTCTAGAAAATTACTCATACGACACGTTGGCACGTCTCATTATTTTCAAGAATTTTATCAACATCAAAATACATGTTTTGTTGAATAATATTTTTACGTATGACTTATAAAATAAATTTATACAATAAAACATAATATAGTATTGTTGAAATTAACACTTATTTGTAACCTTAAACTTTATTATATTCATCCCCAAAATGGAGATTTTATGATATATGAATGTACGAATGTACTTATTTTTAATTAAGTATACACTCGGGTATATTTTTCGATCCAGTCATTAGCATTTCTGCGGTTATGTGGCCATTAGTGTTTCTGAGTGAAAAGCGTACATTATCCGGGCTTTAAGGCCGGCTGGTTGACGAATGCCCGGTGGTGCCATAAAAGTGGCCAATCTCGCTGGATAAAAATGGTGGACAACTCGTTTCTTCGGCCTGTTTACCGCTCATTTTATTGATCACCGGAGAATCCTCCGCTGCACTTGTTGCACCCAAAAACGGGCTCACTTAAAGGCTTGGGGAGCGAATCGTAAAAGTTTTACGATCCACCAATTAACCGATAATAATCAAATCACTTCGAACTTCGAGCCACTCGGTGGGGCCAGCGGGGCAGTGAGATACCAACAACCATGGCTTATGTGCTTCTGGGACCCCGTCATCATCCTCATCATCATCTCGGAATAAGAATCCTCGAAGTCCCTGGGGCAATAAATACTTTTACGATTTTATAATTCGATTTGGGCATTTGTATTTAATATTTCTTCTTGCACTGTGACAGAGAGATCTCATCGGGTCGGGTCCCCTCCACTCCAACGTATCTTTTGCCGCGCCGCATTAATTTTTTTATGTGAGCGACCATAAAAATTGCTTTGATAAATTGTTATTTGGAATTCAATGCCAAAGGTATCCGCTGGATATAGGCACGCATCTACGAGCATCGTTCTTGAGCGGAAATCGAGAAGAAATTTGCCCATTTTATAATTCTTTGAAGAGCTAAAAGCTTAAGAATCTAGAATTTTAATGAAGAATCTGCTTCTTAACTAATATCAATTTACAATTTAAAATAATTTCAGACAACTGTACTTGGTATACAATTTATCAGTTGTACAATCTCTTCATTCATAGCTGTGTTTTTAAATCAATAATATCATAAAAGTTATATGTTTAATCAATAATAAATCAATCAACATAATTTCCGTATTTATATTGCTTTATTTATAAGAAAAGTACAGTCAAGTGCGACCACTTGGGAAATACCTCGTTCCCAAAGCACTTGACAAATTAACTTTATCTAATTATGCCCAAATTTAAGAAAACACTTGAATAAACAGTGCGTAAGGCAGATGAGAGAAAAAATGTTGATAGAAACAAGCTGCGCAACATCCAAATGTTGCCAGAAACTTGTTGAGCAACACCAATATGTAGATGTTGCCCATAAAAATGTAAATGTTGCAAAAGTTAATTTTTAATTTAATTTTTTAATTTTTTCCAGTGTTTGTTATGAGATTTTAATGAATTTTGACAAACGATTGAATCGAAATAAATAAGGTCAGGTACGGGTTTGCATGATTTATAATGGCAGAAACTTGATCTGCATGCAAAAAAATTAATGTTTTTAACAAATTTGTTAGTTCTAGCTCTTATAGCCTCGGAGGTCTGTTGTTTTACAATGACGGATATGGCTAAATCGACTCGACTGATGAAGCTGATAAAGAATTCAACACTTTATGGGGTGGTAGATACCTTTTTCTGCCTGTTAAACCTTTGTATCCATAAATAATACAATTTATTTGTTTTTATAAGATTGAAATATAGATAGAAATGGTATCTTTTTTAGAAAATAATGAAACAATTCGTTCAATACACAAAAAACTCATATAGAAATGACATGAAATTAACTTAATGAGCAAACACAGACAATCAAGAGCTTAAAAACTCATCTAGCCAGTGCTAAAATTAATAAAAACAACATTTTAGAGACGAAAATCAAGTCTGTGACGATCGGCATCCGTCATTGTGCGAGTGTCAGCGCTTCCTTTTCAGTCCATTTCGGTGGCAGACGACAACAAAGGCAGGTCTTTAAATGGCACCAACTGATCGGACCTGAAATATGTATCTATATATATAAAAATGCTCTGTTCGTGTCTACATCCTTCATAGACTCGAAAAGTTCTGAACCGTTTAAGCCCAAATTTTTACACAACATGCGTTGAGGTTCCAGCTCGGTTATTGACTACTTTTGATGTTGATAGCTTATCTGCGGTGGCGAATATATCTATTTTTTTAGCGTTTCCAAGTGCCCCTACTGCTGCGCCATCTACAGGCAGCCAGCTGAATCAAAGCATTTCCTGTCAAACATTCAAAACATATTGAAAGAAGAAACTTGAAAAGTTCTGAACCGTTTAAGCCGAAATTTTTAGAGAACATGCGTTGAGGTTCCAGCTCGGTTATTGACTACTTTTGATGTTGATAGCTTATCTGCGGTTGCGAATATATCTATTTTTTTAGCGTTTCCCCGTGCCCGTACTACTGCGCCCTCTACAGGCAAGTCAAAGCATTTCCTGTCAAACATTAAAAACATATTGAAAGAAGAAATTGGAGATACAAATTTTATTTTTTGTTCAGGTTCAGTAAGAAACGAAGTCATGCCACCAAAAAAGTCGAGATTGGGTCGTTGTATTCGCAATACAGAAGCAAAAAGACGTAAGATTACGAATATGACTGACGAAGAACGGGCCTCCTTCCGAGAGACTGAGCGGCTGAGAGCAATGCATGGGAACGCGTTAATATTGCTCGCAGGGGATTTCAGACAAACGTTGCCTGTGATTTCCCGATCGACACCAGCTGACGAGATAAATGCTTGCCTGAAATATTCTATATTGTGGAAACATGTACGTACATTACAGTTGAAGACGAATATGCGTGTCCAGTTACAGAACGATGACTCAGCCGACGTATTCTCACGACAGCTACTGGACATTGGGAACGGAAAGCTGCCAGTCAATGAGACGTCGAGAAAAATAGTATTGCCCGGGAATTTCTGTAATTTAGTTACATCGAAGGAAGAACTTATCCAAAAAGTGTTCCCCAATATCCGAATAAATTATAGGAATCACGATTGGCTCAGTGGACGAGCGATTCTCGCTGCCAAGAACAAAGATGTCTACCAGCTCAATCATGTAATCCAAAAAAGCATAGAAACTGACGAAATTACATATAAGTCGATAGATACCGTTGTGGAGGCAGAGGAAGCAGTTAATTACCCTACCGAATTTCTAAACTCACTTGATCTGCCTGGAATGCCACCACACATATTGAAATTAAAAATAGGTGTGCCGATTATCATGCTCCGGAATATAAATCAGCCGAAACTCTGCAACGGTACGCGACTCGCAGTCAAGAAATTGATGAACAACATAGTAGAAGCGACGATCATAACGGGTCCATTCAAAGGTGAAGATGTCCTCATTCCTAGGATTCCTATGATCCCGACAGATACACCGTTCCAGTTCAAGAGATTGCACTTTCCCATTCGTTTGGCGTTTGCAATGACCATAAATAAAGCTCAAGGTCAATCTCTGGAGTTGTGTGGTCTGGATTTGGATGAAGATTGTTTTTCACACGGACAATTATATGTTGCGTGTTCACGAGTCGGAAAACCAAAAAGTCTTTATATTTACGCGGAGAATGGAGAAACAAAGAATATTGTATACCAACAAGTATTACAGAATTAAATTAATTTGAAAATGATTATTTTTTGTTTGACTTATTTCTTATGCGTTCAACCACAATATGCCACAGAGAAACGTGGCAGTCCATTTGGAGAATGGTCAACGTGTCTATTTCACAGAAAAAAATGTGCAAGAAAGAGTCCTGAATCGGCCAGCGACAACTCTGACTGCCTTCTTCACCTTATGCCAGGAAGATGATTTTGCCAGAACCTTGATGTATTCAGAAGTGCCCTCTTAACCATAATATGCCACAGAGAAACGTGGCAGGGTACAGCTAGTTATTTATAAATGTACACAGATATATAGACGATGATATCCGCCCACTTGATTCGCAATGAGTTATTTGCTGCGCCGTTGTCAAATGGAACGATTCTGCTCAAGATTTTAATCGCGGCAGTGCCACGGATTTATTTTTAATGGAAGATTTCGAAGATTTCGTGCGACCGAGGGATTAACTCTTTCAACCCATGCCATCCAATTTTGAATTATTAAGCGACGTAAATCTCGGTCAGTTCGAGCTGAAATATTACTTTGATGAGCTCCGGAATACAGGGAATATATATTATAATGATCCATAAAGCAATCCACGTGGGGGATTGTCGCTTCTCAAAAATATTTGCGGCAGCCGGTGCCTATTAAACTAAAATCCCGCGTTGATTGCGAAACTCGTCTGCGTTGATCAATATTTATTCATTCGATAAATCAATCAAATAAATTACAATTAACGAAAAGTCATAAAAATGAATGGCACAAAAAGCAGGCAACAAATAAAATCGACATGAATATGAGAAATCAAAAAAAGGCCAGCCGAAAGATGATAAACAAAGCTGAAATACATTAAGAGTTTAAGAAGTTCATTATGAATGTGAAATTTATAGCGCCACTAGAAGAATTCCACAATATTGATCACTATACCCGCTGACATCTCCAAAAGCGAAATCTGGTTTCGTTTTCGCCAAAATCTCGCCATGATTGAAGTATGTATATTTTTTAATGGCCAAAAGCCATACAAATTATGACGGCGACGATCTCAAAGATTTCGGTTCATCGGTTTTAATTAATGCTAAAAAGCAAACTAAACAAAAGATCAATAAAATAAGTAAGTCTCTAGATGTTTTTATGTTTCGTATTTTTGTGCCCAAAATTAAAATAATCCAAAGACGCGTCAGAGAAAGATCATCCAAAAGCTGCACACTTAAATACCAGAGCCTCGTAAATGGTCATAATTAAATAGAAATTTGTTCCAAGTCTCTGGTTTTATTTGTTTCGGGCAACTTGCTAATGACTGGCTACGAATTTAAATAATTGAATAGACTTAATTTATAACTGAAATCGAGAGCCAATCAAATGCCGAACGATTATCTATGAAATCTAGAGGAATTTAAATTTAAACTTAACTTTATTCTTCTGTTTGGTGGGGTAATTTAATAATTTTGAATATAATTTATACTTGCATAGTTTCGTCTTCTAATATATTTTATTCAATATAATAATATAATGTAAACAAATTCCAACGTGTTGTAAAGTTGTTTTTGAATCTGTTAATCCTTGTGGGATCAGTTAACACACTGAGTATTAAATTAAAAGGACTCGCAGCAGATGGTCAGACAATAAAAAAGGAGAACCAGGAGAAATTACTTATGTAAGAAATGGAAACAAAACAGCCAAAAGGGATTTAGAATATTCTGATATTTTATAGGCCGGGATTCAAAAGTCAGTTTGAAAGTTTACGACCTTTATGCTTCGTTTATTGGCGAATTCCGCAGGATTTAAAAGTATGAATATACCACTGACCAATGCCAATAAACATATTTAAATTAATGCAAGAGCTTTCGGATCGAATTAATGAAAATGGTTACGAAACTAAAAGTCATCAGCTAGGAATTAATATATATTAAATACTTTTATTATTTATTTATAACAAGTGAGAAGTGAGGCAGCTCCAAGAATGTTTTAAATCTGATCTTCAGTCCACTTTGCATCGTCAGCAGCCTGCTTGTAAATTTGTTTCGATGGATAAACAAATCTCTCCATGCAGCATCCACGTCTGAAGTCTGAAATCTGAAATCCGAAGTCTGAAGTCGGGAATCAACATCAACAACCAAATCCACATCCTCAATGCCAGTTGTCGATGACATGATGTCGTCGTCTTTGTGCCTGGGACTGAGCCTGGGCCTTTTCTTCGTCATCGCCGGATGCCTTTTAGTCAGGTCTCTTTCTGGATCGGCTTTGTTCTGGGCCCAGGGCGTTATTTATGTGCATCATTATAAAGTTGCCCATTTTATTGGGTCGCCCTCGAATAAATAAGGTTCAATAAAGTTGTTACTTTATATTGACACTTGCAGGCGGCAATCGCTCGTCACTTTCGGCGACCGACTCCCTTCCTTTCCTGTGGATTTCTGGCCTGCTGTTTATTTATGTGAAAGTATCTTTGGAAAGTATTCGCCGCCCGAAGTCGTGTTTAGTGCGATCGTTAAATCAGGAAATGTCTCCAATATGTTCCACTTTTTATCAAAGCCCATCTGGTTATGCCCCGGAATTGGACCTGCTATAGGCCTACATTTGCTATACTTATGACCGTGTAGCTCCGATCTTTACGATCGTGTTCATTTGCCTCGGTCTGGGTCGAAACAAAAGTTGTGATGATTTTATTTAGAGCTCAGCTTTATGATGGGTTTTCCCCATCAAAATACGTTTAGGCTATAAGGGATAGTCTGCTTAGAAAACTTGTTAGTCAAAGTGGTAAAACGCATAAAGATTTAATGCTTTTGTTATGATCATCTATTTCCAGAAAGTCTGTTGTTGAGATGTGTGATTAAACTCTTGTTAAGGCCCTAGAATATAGAATTTACGTTTTATAGATTTATAAGGTGTTTTATTGGGCTTTGGGTTTACTTTATTGACTGGTGATAATAATTTGAATATGTTTATTGTGACGTGTTTTATGTTTACAAGAAAGTACAGGTTTCCTTAATTATTATTTATTATGTCATTTAATAAGCAAACATAAGGAAAGTCTAATTATATTATCATTGAACAATCAACATGGGTTTTCTTTCATACTTAAAATTATAAAGATTCTTTCAATATCCAGTTATTATATGTACATATGTACGTAAAGTATGTGTTTAGGTTCTTTGTGACCTTTAATTTTAGTAAAATCGTGGAATCGTGTCTATATCTTCTCTTCTTAAAAAGTTGTGGTATTAGAAAGGTTCAGTGTCAGCTTAACAAATGATATTTTCTTAATTGCTTCTTTAAAAAATATATTATATTAACTTGAGTGTGTTCTCTTTATTTTTTCATTCAGTTCCCTGAAAGAATTCTTTTCAAGTTATGCCATTTTAGTCGTACAAATACAAATACATTTCACAATCTCATTTATTTATTGTTGTCGAAAAGTTTAATAACTCAGATTTTGTGGTTGTTAAATTTTGACACCGCCATCAGCCGCAAACGCAACAATAATTTTGGTGCGGCACTTAAGGGAAGGCGAGGTGGTGCACAAGCATTTTGGTACGTTGGGTCTAGCGCCGCCAATTATCGACATGCCGATAAAAAACTATGGAGAAAAAAACATCAAAAGAGCTATACTTCACTGTCACGACCACAGGATACCCAGCCCTTAATTTATTTTATATGAAAAATGAACATAAAACATATAACATTTCTGAGGCACTGCATTTAGTTGCATTTACGATTTGGTAAAAAATAAAAAAGTATAGCATACCCATGTGTATTTATTTATAAGGTTTCTATTACTATATTATAGGTTATTATCAAATAATTTTAATTTGGATTGGCTTACACTAAGAGAAAAATGTAGATTTTTGGTCATAAAATCTAGATAATTTGGTCACGAAAGTAGCATTTATCCTATATAGGTCTTATTGTAAAAATTTGTACTACAATACTAATATATTAAACATATATTACATTGTTTTTGCGTTTTAATAATACCTAATAATAATTATTTCTATAATTTTCGAACTTATGCACACATTTTGAATAAGAATGCAAAAGTCGTAAGACTAGTAAAGTATTATCAGAGTACTTTGAAGAAAGTCAAAAAATTTGATTGGTATCTTTGTTATAAAACAAAAAATCTCTTTTCCGTTGTCTGTATTTGTATTTATTTTATTTTAATTTTGTAAAAATTCTTGCCATGCGAACAATTTTAGTATGTATAGAACAATTATATAAAAATAATGGAGCTTTGTTGTCGTATCACAATAAATAGCCGTTTAAATATTTGTTGGTTTTGTAAGAGTGCTCGGAAAGGCTACAAAGAGAAATAATCATGGGATTAGTATGAATTTAAATCAATTTAAGAATATTTTTAACTAAATTTGAGAACTTTTTTATTTGAAGGTAAAATACTGTAAGGTAAAGTACTGTACTGTACTGTGTACAAGTTCCCAAATAAGATAAAAAATCCAGTAATTAAGTTTTTGATACTCTCTCCCAGTCCTAATTCGCTTTTTTGTGTACCTTATAGACAAAGTTGATTTAAATTGCTTATTCTTAGACAAAATTTCATATACATCTCAATATATATGTAGTGCGTTTTGACGTTTTTAAATTAAAGTTTTAAATCTAACTAAGACTGCTTGGGTTAAATTAAAAACTGCAAGTATGCAAATTTTTTGGTTTTCCAATGTATAAGTGATGTAACTTCAATTAGTATTTTATTTTTAGTGGCATCTTAAAGTTCGTTCCCTTCTAAATTAGTTTTTTTAATATTCGAAAAAATCGTTATTGATGTCTGAGATATATACCACATTAATATTGAATATATGTTGGTGAAACAACCAGGAATGCAATTTGGGATCTGGAATATTATATCTTATAAATTTAAACACATATTATATTGACTTAAAATCTATAGTTGTATCTATAATTATATATTTAATTGCTTTATTGGATCGAAAATTCCGCTTTGCCGTGTTACACAAGAATCGATATACTCTTCTGATATAGATTTCATGCATTCCTCGGTTAACTATAAAGTACTTTTCCCATACACTCACTGCTATAATTATGACGTCAGCTCCTGTGAGTGTATTTGTTAGTATTTTTATTTATATATTTATTTATATATATATATATTATTTTTGTTGGCCAAAATGCAAATATCGCCAGATGCAAATCCAACAGCCAGAAAGAGGGGCTGAAATTTCATCTCGGATTATGCGGCGTAGGGCGCTTCGGATGCGATAAATAAATAGATATATAGTATTGTGTATTTGGTCAGTTGGGAAGTGGTAGATGATGGGAGGTGGTAGTGGGTGGTGGGTGGTGGGTGGTGGAGGCAACACCCAAAAATTCAGCCCCCAGATGGGCGCCAGTGGTGCGGCATCGCTCAAAGTTGAATGCGGCGCGAAACCCTTTGATCAACGCTGACTGGCCTGACTTCCCTGACTGGCTAATTGGCCCGATTGTGGGCGCTGCCTCTTTGTAATTGATAACGGGCTCACACATGAATCATACATGTGTGTATGAATGTTTCTTTATGGCATTTTTCTAGCGGCACATCCATCAACGGTCTTAGCGGGTAAATCACTTAATTTGCCTTATGTTTTACGGCGTCCAAAGTGAGTTCTGACCGGTGGCCGAGGTCCGGCGGAAGGTTTAACCATAGGTTTACTGACCAGGCCAAGCCACCGCACTTTACCGCCAACAAAGGCCCATTGATCGATTGTGAATTTGGCAATAGGCACGGGGGCATAGGTCTGGGTTTTGACGGATTAATTCTCGATTCCGGGCCCCAAAGCGCATTAAGATGGATGATAGATGGATCACCTGCGATCGCTCTTTCTTCTGCCTGAGCTTAAGTTTTCGCCCAGTTGGAAAATTGATTGAGCCACGCGTTCAGCATTTAGCAGGTGAAAAAAGAGCGGCGCTAATAATTCATTTTCCTTCCTAACGTTTCTTAACTTGATTGATGTCTCAACAAAGGCAGGCCGGGTGCAAAAGCCAAATGAAACAGGAACAGTAACAAAAACAGAAAATTAAAAACTAAGCAAATAAACTATGAATGAATGGATTGTTGTTTTAGGGTTCGATCGTGATTTGTGGGTAAACAGAGTGCTCCAAGTGGGTGGGTGGCAGTGATCAATTGCCCTGGGCCCATTCAAACACTCTGCCAATCGGATGTATTAACCAATTGGTTCATTTATTTATTGTTCTGTATGTTATGTAGGGGTATTCTCTTGAAGAGAGCGTTTCTTGGTTGCATTAAACTATATATGCTAGCACAACAACATTATTTAATTTCCCTACCATAGTATCAGGTGAGAATTAGATTCCTCCAAGTGCCTTAATCCTTATCCATATCGATTGAGCTACGGACTTCCAATTGGTTATTGGCAGATTGGATCCCTGTGGGTGTTCCTCCATTGATGTTGATTGGACCAAACAGAAACTGGCACAGGTAATGAGTTTAGATCTGGTTCGCGGGGGCACCTATTTATTTTTACTTGCGAAAACAACACACACTTAAAGTCTCTTACTTGGCCTTAAATTTTATGCGCTTTTAATGGGCTCGGAGTAGGCAGCCGCCTCCCCTTGTGGCACTGTGAAATAATTTAAGAGCGGGCCATAAATACCGGAGGCCGGGCTCATAAATCTTTCACTGATTTCTCTGGCCAGCGCGATTCAATTGGATGCTTAGGCCTTTTATTTTTCAATATTTGTTTTGATTTGAGATGCTGTGCATCTCGTAGATACCAGAGATACGGGGCACAATGGCGCAAAAGGGGCTTCGCTCCCTCACAAATCCAAATAGTGTGTCAGTCAACGCTCGCTGCCTGACAATGTTGAGATACAAATTATCTAAATTGTATCTGTATCTGTGGCAAATGCATCTTGTGGGTTTTGTTTGCTTTCGGATTTGCCATCCATCTGGCTTTGGTGTGTTTTCTTGATTGGGCCAGCGTTGAGTTTTTCATTCCCCCCATGGCGTGGCTTCCATTTTCCATTTTCCCATTTCCCGATCTCCAGCAATTACTGGCACTTCAGGCCGTAGCTGGCTCCGTGGTGAGAGATTCCAATTCAAACAGCAAACTGACAGATTTATCAGGTATTAGACGATATATACGTCAACGCTAAGTTCCAGCTCCCAATGCCCTATTATTGCTAAATGTAATGCATGGATATATACTTGGATTCAGATTGGATCACGTGAAAATTTGTAGACATCAAGTTGGCATTGGATTGGGACTTTAAACTATTCTTCAGTGGGTAGAATGCCCTCAGAAATTGGCAATCAGAGCGAGTATAAAAACTAACTGCAGTTGATTGTGCTCGACTTTGAGATACCCTTCCTCCTTTCTTGGTATTATTACACATACTATCAAAATTATACTATCAGAACTAAGCACAAACATTGCTAGGTTTCTGACTTTACAAATTTAGTAACTTTGTGATCCCCTAATATAAGCTTTACCAAAAAGATTTCCGATGAAGTGCACAGCAATTCGAATTTTTCGATTTTGGAGTGTATTAATATTGAGCCTTGAAAATCGATTGAAGAATGATCTTTATGCCTTAATGATTAAGCCTCGACCCCTTACGATAAGATATAATAAGTCCCTAAACTTAAACAACAATATAATAACGTAGTTTCTGTATTAGATTAAAAAAGCAAGTTTACAGTAGTTTGTTTTAATTTGTAGTAGTTTGTTTTTATTTCAACTGAAAGTCGAGTGTTGTAACTATATGACAATGTTCCAGTTCAGTTTAAATAATTTTAATAGAGTTTCTGTAACTATTTTGCACATACTTTTAGATTATCTTTCTAATTTATGATTAAACCTAATCTTTAACAGATTTTAGACGTGCAAAATAAACTTAAACTCTTTTCCAACATTAAAGTTATAACAGACATATGTAGGTTCTCCCTCGAATCGAGTCTGACGCACTGCCTCTGGCTTCCGGTGGTTCAGGTGGATCAAGTGCGCTGCACCGACCCACTTTAGGTGGCTATCTGAATCTGTGCGCCTGTGTGCGCCCAGCCGGCAATCGTCGTCCATCCATCAATCAAAAAGCGCTGGCTGACGTCCCAGTGAGTGACTGACTGACTGACTCTCCTCCACATTGCGTGAGCTTGGATGACGCAGCGACATGGCCGAGGGCTCCCCCTCCGCCCCCAAGGCAGGCGGCTTAATCAGTCGCAGGCACTTCGACATTTGGCCAACTGACAAGCGATCGATCAACCAGCCATCCATCAGTTGAAACATCGCAGAGAGTTGGCTTGTGGCGTTCTACTCTTTTTCCGTTGATTGATAGCTGGGCACTGCGACAACGCTGGACGCAAATTCACTCAATCGCATTCGTATCGATTTCATTCGAGGTTTTGTATCAATTATATATCCGAATAGCGGACACGAAGACAACGTGTCAGCGATTATTTTTGTTTAAATTGGTAATGTGCTCGAGTAGCCCACTTTTGTTGATGAATGGTCGGAGAAAGTGAAGTTGGAAAATATACCAAACTAATGGAATAATATAGCAAAATTTAATAAAAATCAAATGGAGGGTAGTGGGAAGGCGGGAAAAGTGAAAATATTAGTTTCTATGAAGCTTAAATTGGTAATTAATACATTTTAGCATGAGTACGTTTGTAAGTCATTTTAATTTGTTAATATTTCCTGTATTAATATTATATTATATTTCAATTTCTGTTGCATTCTTCTGCTCAAAATAATAATTCTATGAAAGAGTATAAATAGAAACCTTTTGTAATTGAATGGGACTATAAATTAAACCGGCATATATAATGAAACAATAAAATACTCATGCACTATAATGTCAGTCAAATGTCACACCATTTGAATGAATCAAGAATGTCATTACGTATAATAATGATTCCATATAATGATGATGATTCCAAAGGTCAGTTAATAACAGTCGAAAATGTTGCTCAACATTGTTGGACGTTTACTTTACTGGATAACTCTGACGTTGCAATTGACTTCTGTCGCGATATTGTAAAAAGAGAAAACGCTATATTCAGCATAGATTTATGTACTACAAAGTTTTCGTATCTTTGGTTAAAATTGCACTGCTATCCATGGATATTCCCTCTGTAATCTTAATTGTGATATCCGTACATCGCATGGTATTCGAAGATAATATTATGAACTATCTAGAACTCGGTCAGTGCTTTTTGTGGCTAAGTCGTGTATATGCCTTGATCGCACTAATATGTCTGACTCATTTGAAATATTATCAGCGAAGAATTACTGGTATTCTGAATAAAATATTGAATATATCAAAGGATCTGGAAAATAGTTACTCGGAGAAGCACATATCGTGCTTGCTACTTGCTCTACTATTTCTAGGAATAATCCGCTTGATTTTAGACATTAGGATTAAACTAGGTCTCATTGTACACCTCAATTGTACAGTGTTTTACAACACACTCTTCAGTTTTTGGTATTTGGGCTTAGGAGTTTATCTGACCCAAATGGTTGAATGGAGGAAGGAAATGGTTTTCTTCTTAAAAGAGTTTAATGAGAATGAAGGACATCGATCAAGGATTGAAATAGATCGTCTTCTGAGTTACCTGAGGGTAAATTACTCAATTTTGGAACTTCAAATGTGCTTCCAGAAAATCTGGAAAGCATTTTCCATTATTTTACCACTGCTGCTCTTGAATTTTGTGGATCTTTGGAATATTTCTATATCGATACATTTTGTGAGCATTTTAATATTGTGTCATATATCCGATGAAGGAAAACGATGGGAAAATCAATTTTTACACCTTCTATTTATCATTAGTTTGCGATATAGGAAAACTGATAATATATTATCCAAAGCAGAAATACTAATGGTTAGTAATTTTTATTAATTCAATCCTAAATCGAACTAATATAACTTTATTTTAGGTCTACGAAACGGCAATGAATCGGCATTTGGAGTCAATCTTAAGTAAACAACACAATTTCTTAAGTAGAAAGTATGCTTTTTCCCTTAGTATAAATTATATAAAATTTGCAACTTTATATTTTATTATCCTAAAGGCTAATAAAAGTTTAAGGAAGCTGAATCACTTGCAGTTGAGATATGACAATGACGATAAAGAGTCGTTTCTAAATGATTAATTATTATTTTCTTATAAAGTGCATTTTTATAACAATGATGTCTTTGAATGCTAAATAAATGCCTACGTCTTTCACGTTAAATTTAATGATACAGAAAATGTTGGCAACGTTCTTTGGAGGCCGATGAGAATAATTTTACATGTTGCACACATAAAATAAAATTTTATTTTATTCATTCCTCATGTCGACTCCGCCGCCCTTTTCCTCGAAATACAGAAAAATAACAATTTATGAAAATATAGGAAGAAAAAGAAGAACAAAGCCACCTGACTGATGGAATGAATAAATGAGCGGGGGCACATGCACACAGCAGAAGGCATAACTTTAAATTTGTATTAGCACCCAGAGCCCAATGAGGGAGCGGCAACAAAGGAAAAACCTGAATATTTTCCACTTTTGCCAACTCCCCGGACCACCGTTAGCCACCCCCACACAGTCAGCCCCGTTTCATTCCGTCTCTCTAAATGAAATGCTCAAGTGTGCATGGAATTTTGATTTTTGCCAAATACCCGCCCCATGTCCCACGATAAGGAATTTTCCCCCTTCACACACACACACACACACACACACACACACACACACACACACACAATTCCGTCCGTCATGTCGTTCGCTTGCAAATCAATTTAATGTCAGTCATTTTGCCACTAAGTGGGAAATTTTTTGAAATTTCATCAAAAATCCGTTGCCGCCTCACACTCGGCATTTACCCCCTGGTTTTCCGCTTTCCCGCTTCTCCGCTTTTCCGCTCTTACCGAACATATGCTGCTCGGGGGAATTGGCTGCACTGAGGTACTTTTCCAGCGACGAGAAAGACGCTTTTCGCATCTAAGCGAATCACATTTGAATGTAAATTTCCACAGACGCCGCTGCATGTCCATGAATTCTATCCAGGCAACCCTCCCAGGTCCCCAGGACCTCCTTGGAGTTGTGTGCCGCCGGCACGGGGAAAAACAAATATTGTATTAAAATGCTGGAAAGCAGCTAAAACGCATAATAGTAAAATTTTATGTTACTGCCAGTGTGAGGAAAACACGTCAGGCAGTTAGTCAAATAACGCAGCAAAAGAAACGTAGCCGCTGATGCCCGGAAAAGGCGAAAGGAAAAGCGCACACAGAAGGACAATGAAAGTTTAGATGATGACAGACAGGAACAGACATCCGAGGAAGTGCCGAGAGTTGAACCAGAATATATAATATAACATACATACATATGAATATATAGCGATCTATTTGCAGAAATAATGCACACACTATTTAAGAAGAATAATGCTTCAACGAAAGCTATGGGAAATGATTTTAGAAAATGATTCTTTTTAAAACAATTTATCGATATTTATCTCAATTAATAGTAGATAAATATTACTATTACAAGAAATATATTCTGACTTTCTATTTATACCATAATTTTGTGACTCTGCAAGAAAACACATAGGGGTAATACAGTGAAAAATGGCGACTAATTAAACCCGGAATTAAACCTTCGACACATTTTCATTATTTATATAAGTGCAGTATATTTATAAATATATAAAAATTTAGTTATCAATGAATATCTGAGAAGTAGCTTTCATCATTTGTTGATCCATCCTGGGTCGGGAAACCAACTGATACTTATGCTTAACAAACAAATATATAAAGGATGATATCAGTTTACATTTCAAATGACGGATTGGGACTTCTTCTTTTTTACTGTCTGTCGGGTTCCAGCACTTAAAGTACTTTTCCAATACAATTAATATGTATAACATTTAAAAAGGTTGAAATATCGTTCAATCATTATCTGCCAAATGAATGATTGGGGGTCTAAGTTGGTTGACTATAACTGAAGGTATGAAAATACCAACACATTTGTATCTCTGAATTTAAATGTTTAATATTGACAGATCAACAAACTATAATGGGTAGATCGACTTATGTGATGAAAGCTGAGAATTCTGAGCCCGCTTTTACAAACATTTTCTACCAGGGAAAATAATTTCTTAAATTTGAAATTAAATAACTTAATTACTTATGCATAGAAAGTACCAATAAACGTATATTTCTTTTCTTTTATATTTTTTTGTGTAGTTTTTTGATTTATCTCATCATAATTATTATAAATCGAGACCTTCAATAATCCATTATTTCATTGGATAACATTTCCTCTACTGTGTGTAATAGGTCGTATTGAAATGCTGATTGATAGATTCCGGAATACACTAATAAACAATATGTATAGCTTAAATACAGAAAATTAATTTTTTTATAAATCCATGAGGGTCTTATATATATTTTAACCATCTCCTATATTTAATCCTATAGGAAAATTTCTTTTTTATTCATCAACATAAGCAGATCACTTGATATTTCACTTTTTGAACATAATGACTTTTTGTTTTATCAACAAAATATGACTTGAAATAAATGGCATAAGTAACAATTTATAAATGCAACGAATTGCAAATTTTGAATTCTCAAAGTTAACTCTGTTTCTGTTTTATTTTCAAGTTAATCATGATATTGTACATTTAGTATATATAAAAAAGAATAAAATTTTGTTCTTCGAATCTTTTCATAAAACCTTCAGGCTTCAGCTCGAGATGTACGTATTGCCAATTCTCAAATCATTTGCGTTCCATTAAACAGGACTCTCGTCCTCGCATTCAAATGCAGTTGGGGGAAAGCGGAAAAAGGGTCGCTTACAATGGAATAAAAGGAAACACATCAAATAAAATCAAACGCAAAACAAGCGAGAAAACATTGTTTCAAATTGTCCAGAGCCAAATAAAAAAAAATAAGGGGGCACAGAAGAGGGGGCGTGGCCAATGTCCGCCAATTCAGGCGCAACTAATTCCCACACCCACGGCCAAAAAAAAGGAATAAACTCGAAACTATTTCGGGTGAAGGGACAGAAAGGATTCGTGGCTCGGTTCGGTATTTTATTGGGCGAAAAATGATTTTTTATTTTCAATTTTCTGCCCGCTTTGAAATGGAAAGTAAAAGTATCGCATCGGCCGAGTGGTAAAACCAATTCGATTTTGAATACGTTATGAGGCGCAAAAATAAGAAGAATAAAGTGTGAAAAAGTCCGGAAAGGCCGTAAAAATAACACCAAAATCGAACACGGCAAGAAAGCAAACGATTCCGGCAGCAAAAAGGAGCCTGCGAGTGGCAATTTTCTGATTGTTTGCCAGCCGCACTAAAAACTAATGATTTTCATATGTTTGCTCAATGAATCGAACGGGGATCAAACCAAACCAAAACCCTTTCGAAAACAATCCCATGCTCGCTCCACTCCCCTTGCACTAAATCCCTTTTTGGCGAGAATTACGAGTCGGTATAAATTGATTGGAATAAAAATATGTGTCCAAACTGGAAACCCTTTTACACTAAGTACGTACAGATTATGGTGTTTTTTTTTGCTGAACACTGGGGTTGCTTTTGGGAACAGAAAGGTGAATAATTGAATGTAAAATGGTTCAGGATCATTAGGTTTTATATGCGCCGATCTAAAATCAGCTGCTATCGGTAAATTGGATATAGATTATTAAAATATAAATTTAATTTGACATCATTATTGCATAGATATATTTTTAATATTAAGGGGATTGACCCATGTGACGATAGTTTTTTAATTGTTTTTTAATTGGTTTTTTTTACCAGTTAACTAGTAATATAGTAACTAGTAGTATTTCTCAATCTATTAAATTTGAAATATTATAAAATTTACTAGATGCTGGGTGTTTAAGTCCTACACTAAAAAATGGTAATGTCAATGTGTTTCCAAAAATTTAAATGTCATTAGCTAGAATATTTTGAAAATATTTAAAAATAACAAATTTGCGTCGCTTTGAATTTTCGCTTTACATTTATTTTATTTGTGTATAACAAAAAAGCTACTTGACCTATCCAAAATATATATCCTTATTCAAGCGATATATTCCTGTTTGTTAAACATATCGTATGAATTTTAAAGACATCTAATTAAATCGTTTTTCAGAAATCGTATTGAGAACTTTTAAAGGAGTGGTTTCGAGGAAAATAAATATTTACAAATTTTCTTTATGAAAGGTATAGTTTTCAGAAGCACGTGACTCCCAATGTCAATAAAGGAAATTGAAAAGTTAATTTGATATCTCAAAAATGTAGTATTCAATTTTTTAAAAAGGTGTTTTGGGATATAGGTAAACGCCTTGAAAGGTCCCACTCATTAACGACACCGAATATCGCAAAATCCTTCTAAACACTTATGGTTAATAAGTTATAGAAGCGATGTATGGAAAACATTTTAATACAACTTTCTTTAGCTAATAATTATTACTAAAAGTATATCGTTCTGCTAATTATTTTTTATTAAAAATTTAATTAAATTCCAATTAAAATCAGAATGAAGATTACTTGTTCAGGAAACCGGAAACTCATTCATTGTGGGATCTTTTCCTCAGACTTCAGAAACACAAATCGAACAAAATGGCGGCCATCAATAACAGTAAAACATACGAGTTCGGTGCGAAAAACAAGTGACAGCCGCATGGCATGGCGGCAAGGGTCTGGGGGAGGGGGATGCGAAAAAAGAATGGTGTTTTCGGAATGGCGTCATAATGCAATCGAATGGCTGAGTGGGGTAGTGAAGGCCAAGGGCCTGGCTCACTGACTCACTGCGTTCGATATTTTAATGGGCCAGACGTCATTTCGGGGTCCGCCATTTGGAGACTGGCTGCCACCACAGCGCAAATTTATGACAACATAACGAGCCAGACGATGGACAGCGGACGGGTGGGGCGGCACAGAGCTTCGGCTTGCATTAAATGCGACATTCAGAGTCGAAAATAACAATAATCATAATTAAGGATATGCATATGCAGTGTGCAGTGTGCAGGGATATCCACCCCCAAGTTGTACACGGGGGAAAATTCTCCAAGGAAATTAAATAAATAATTAAAAATGATAAAGATCTAGTTCTGAAAGGGGGAATACCAATCTAATTTAAAAATACATTTATTGACTTTGAGATTATACAGATTCCTTATATTAATGGTTCCAAGAGATGGTTCTTTGAAACTATCCAAGAACCATTGCAAATTGCATTACAAACTCTTTTAAAATGTCAAGTACTTATTTCAAAATAATTCAACATTTTCTCACCGTGTGACTTGATCCTCTCGTCGAGGACAGTTAGTGAGAGGAGTGGGTGGGAAATCGATCCATTTACAATGTCCAGAGAGAGAAGCCGAGCATTCCGCACGAATGATGATGTCCCTGTCCTGCAATGTCGGCAGTCAGATATCACTGAATAATGACTGTTAATACCCTTCAATGTGCGCTGCTCTGTTCCTCCGTCCGCCAGCTCCCCGAGGCAGTGACTCCGATTTGGCCATCGCCAATCGGATCAGCCATCGCAATGAAATGAAGTGGATTTCAATGCACTGCCCAGCCATGTCAAAAAAGGAACGTAGGCTGACCGGCTCGTTGAGGGAGATATCCACGGACTGACTATATATGCATGTATATATAGGAGGTGGGACTTGGGACATGGAATGTTACGAGAAGAGATGTGTGCGGAAAGTGCGTGAAATAATATGCGAATTGTGCGAAAAGTTCGATAAGGCATTGGGGGGTACAAGAGATGTGCACCATTCAGTGGACTGTGGGTCTTAGTGCGCATAAATCCTTTTATTTAAAGCTTTGATGGATGTTATGTATGTTTCACTCCGAAGAAAAGAGGATCAAAATACAGTGAGTATTGTTAGTTACTTTATATTAAGAGTAATTATTAGATTATTATCAATTATTTTTTAAAATTCAGTACCTTAATTTCAAAATTTAATTAGTTGCTGGTCAAAGTAGCCTAATTTAATTTAGAAAAAAAATCTATAGATTATTTGTCAGAAGATAGACCAGGATCTCTTTCGATTCCATCATAAAGATAGTGAAAAATCATTAGGATCAATAAATCAGATTATTATTTGATATTTTAAAACATTATTTAACAAAAATATATAATAATTACCAAATCTTATATTATACACAATTAGAACTTCAGGCTTTATAAAAACTAAGCTGTATGGCTCTTGGTTTAAATATGCTAATTGAGAAAGGCTAATTTGGTTGAAAAGGGACAGACGGATAGGTGGACATGGCTAGATCGACTCGGCTGTTGATGCTGACCAAGAATATGTATTTTATAGGGTCAGAAAAGTCCCCTCCACTGCGTTGCAAACTCCTGATTAAAATCATAATGCCCTGCAAGGGTACAAAAAAGATGTCTCCTTCAGCTACGAAAATGTATAACATATTTCGGGTCGATAAATAAATAATTTAACTAGTTCTTAATTATTCATACTATGAAAGTCTTTAGTGTTAGGACTGTATTTTTTGTCTTTTTAACAACAGCTTGTAGAATAAATGTTAACATTGAAAAATTAAAACTGCTTTTTTTTTATTTATTTATTTTACATGGGCATTTTGTGGAAATTTATGCATTCTAACTGTATGGTATCTCATAGTTATGGAAACCCGACTGTTTTCCTACTGGTTTTATATAATTTTAATTTTAAATGTCATTTAATTGAAAATATATCCAGAATTTGTTCTATCTTAGTACCGAAAAATATTTTACAGCTAGTCTGGGTCCTTGTCAATTTTAGCTCTATAGATTTATTTTTAGGGTGTATTTTTATAAATACAGAAAAATTGTTTTTATGCGTGTACATTGTGACATTTTCTTTATCTGTTTAGAAACAGGTCCTGAAATTGTGAAGAATTCACAAAGTTTTTTATTCTGAGTTTCTGCATTGAAATGCGTTGATTAATTGGGGTAATCGTATAATTTCTTGTCTTTTGCTTGTCAGTTTACACCTATATAAGTGATCTTGAAGGGGTTCAATAGATAAGGGTAAGTATTTTTTTAAATAAAGTTAGAAACACTTTTGAAAATACCAGCATTGCTACGGCTTTCATCCTGATGCAGGACTTGTTAATTGATCAAACTTGCAAAACACGTCTTATCCCCCTAATCAACTTCACTAACAAAAGAATTTGTGCTGTGTGTATACCTCGGAATTCATAGAATATTTGGGTATACTATTTTTTGGTCAGCAGAGAGAACTTAGAGAAGATCAACTTAATAAATATCTATATATTCGAGAGTCTGGTCTCCTTTAAAGCAACTAAATCGGGATATTGTTTCCTAAAAAGTCTTGATTCTTGTGATAGCAACACAGATCACACTTTTCACAAGATTCAGTTTAGATTTATTTCATAACTTTAACATGTTAATTTAATTGTAAAAATGCAAAATTCTAAATATGATTCAATATATAAATCTATTAAAAATGTGTAGTATTTGCTTTTGAGAATTGTAGTCCTAGCACCAGGTATTCCATGAGTCCAGAGTTCCTCCTACTTGTTTATTTTGCATACCAAAATGGAAAAGCTGTGAAGCGTTTTACATTCAGAAGAGGTAAAGAAAGAACGAAATGAAAATTCGACAGCTTGCACTCAGACGCATTGTGTTCTGTTTTCCGGAGATGATTTGGAAACAAGAAGGGAAAACTAGTCAGAGAGGTCGAAGTTGAAATATCCTTGAAACATTCATTAAATTCCTATTAGTTATTAAACTAATAAAATGCAACAAATTATTTATAAAATGTATAAAGAATCCACAAAAAATACCTATATTTAAGTACTGAGGTTGGAACATGGATATTGATTTTAATTTAAACTGATCTTTATACAAACTGTTACTTGATTAAAATATATATTTCA
This sequence comes from Drosophila serrata, assembly GCF_035046125.1. Classification (NCBI taxonomy): domain Eukaryota; kingdom Metazoa; phylum Arthropoda; class Insecta; order Diptera; family Drosophilidae; genus Drosophila; species Drosophila serrata. The sequence goes on from NW_028257143.1 coordinate 3,770,471, forward strand.
AGAAACAATACTCATTTACTCTTAAGATTTAAGTAAGTAAGTATATTCATATTTATTTAATTTAATTTAATTTACAATTACACATTAATATAACTTTGCTTATAAATTCGTGCATCTATCGCTGTATTTATGCTTTTCTTTTCTAATTTTCACTTGATGTTTTCTAAATATATATGTATATCGTCTTAACTGATTTTTATGAGAGTATCACCGAGTCTTGATAGATTGAACTTGGTCTGAGGAGAGCTCAAAGGCGAAAATTGGTTTTAATTAAATCGAATTGAGTTTTTTTCTTGTGCTGTCCTCTCTCTCTTTCGTGCTGGTACTTCCCCTTCACCGCTGCTGCACACTTTGCACATCGCCACAATTCAAATGAAGTGAGTGAGTGAGTGAATCGCATCTGATGTCAGGCCCCGGAAACTGGACAGGGACATGGCCACGGACAAGGCGACGGACCCGGAACGCATTGAACGCTGACGCAGCGGGTTTTATGTGGGCGCCATCGGGTGCCCCCCCCCCCACGTTGGGCGCCATGGAGCAGGTCCCTTGCACGGTCAGTCCTTTGATTGAAATGTCGGCTGGCACAGTGGGCCAAGGGGGGCAGGACACCGGGCAACGGGTAAGGGGAGGCATTGAAGCAGTTGAAATGTCGGCTGGTTGGCAGTCGGTTTTTTCGTGCACATTGCACCAGCAAATGCTGCACCCTGACCGTCCAGTGAGTGAGCGCCCCATGGTCATCCCTGCGCCCGGGTCGGGGTGATGTATGGTCGGTCAGTTTGCGGACATGCAGTGGACACTGGGATTAACATGACGTAATTGATGCGGAAAGTGTTGAGTGTGTGGCAGCTGCCACGACTTCTTCCCCCCGCTCCACTTGCCTCAGCCGCCGACAACTAGACCAAAATGGAAAGGAAAAACTTTTGTTCAAATTGATTTTCATCAGCTAATCCCCCAGGTGAGCCGCTTTTTGCGGGACAACTTTGGGTGATTTATCATTCATGGGAACATCGGCCTTTGTTGAGAGAAAAATAAATATAAAATATTCCGACTTATTTGAATACTTTAGATAATTTTGATTCAACTACCAAGTAAACCCCCAAACCAGGCAATACAAATTCAAAAGGTCCCTTTAACATCCACCGATCGAATTTAAACTAAAGTATTGTAATAGTTTTACATTTAAAATGTCCCACAATCACCTTAAATAATGTATACCCATTAAAGTGCAGATATAGAGTGTTAAAGATAAACAATTTGTCAAAATTACTACATTGTTGACAAGGCTATAAATTGAAATAAATTATTGTAAAATAGAACGCGAACTTCAATTGTCTTTTTACAATCGATCCGTATATGATCTGTCATAATCGGAAAAGTCTCAAAGTACATATGTATATTATTATATTATATATTAATATAATAAATGTTATCATGCTATAAAATCTATAATTATTATTTTAATATATGACAGAAAAACAAGCTTACAATAACTTTTAAGACCTTGGTAGAAAACTATCATAAAAGACCTAAAATACTTTCAGTTAATTAAAGCACTGAGTAAAACTGACATAAATACACAGTATTAATATAAATCTATAAGAGTTTCAATATTACCAGTTAATTTTTCCAAATAAACAGGAAGAAGTATAAGGTGTAATGTACTGCTTACCATTTATTTGGCTAATCTATCCTGTAAATTTATCAGTAAAAACCAACTCGAATTATTTAGATAAACAACGATTGCTAAGTAATGTTACAATTCAAGATTGTAGGTTTAACAAACCAAAGTAATTGTAAATTGCTAAATCGAATTAAAAATGTATAATAATGCATTTCCACAAAGTACATACTGAATATGAACTCAATATCCATAAATACTATATGATAAATACAATACAAAGTTGCAAGGAATTTCGTTATTTTCGAAGAGGACACTTAGTTGGCTCGGATAATAATAGCCGTTCTTGCAATTTGACCTTAAAATTTGTTTATAAACATCAAGAAACTCAGACAAACTTCTAATTGCTAGTATTGATGAACATTTAAAATAATATATTGATTTTTTTTTGCTTAGTATAGTACTACAGGCGGCAACATTGACTGAACTGTATTAAACATATGGTTATGAACACGAATCTGATGCACTTTCATCACAGTTGAATACTAGAAAACCTAAATACCCATTTAATTTCACTTTAAAGTCCAACTATTTCCTCATCCAAGACCGTTTTCAATGGGCCAACATTCGCAGTTTTTCCGTTCCACCAACATTATCCACCTTTCAAGGCAACAATTCGTACTGTCGAGTGCACTCATCATCATACTTGCAACTCGTGAAAGGAGGGGAGCGGGGGCAGGAGGTGCCTCTTTATTGATGCCCACCTGCCAGGAGGCGGGTTGCATTGCAAATTTTTGCAGCCGAACATGCAACCTGCATTTGGCAGTCGGAACAATATCCAGAAAAGGACGAAGCCGAGAATATCCTGGGAATGGGGCTGCCTCGAACGCTGCCAATATTGACTGAGCCAGAGTTCTCGCTTCAGTTCCTTTTTTCTTCCACTCAAATATATACAAGTGTGTGGGGCATGTGTGTTATCCTTGCATTGCGATGCGATGCGATGCGATGCGAGAGTATTTTTAATAAAATAAACCCAGAAATGTAATCAACATAAAGGATTTCACACAAGCATATATGAAATTTTCTGCTGCTGATGCTAGCATGGAAACGCTTAACGAGATACCACGTAGATATCATTGACGATGTCCACCCACCTTGCCCAGCCCCACAGCCTCGCACAGTGGGATCGAACTGAAAGTTATGAACTATTTTAAGTTTAAATTTATTACTGATTAGTATCTATATTGTTTGAATATATATGACCTTGTGACTGGAAGATGTCAAATATATCTTACTATTGGGTTTCAAAGTCCTCAAGTCAAGAGCTTAAATATATAATAAATCCCATTTAAAACAATTATAGTTCATGGAGTAATAATAATTTTTTTTAAATTTTTATATATGTATATTTTGTTAGAGTTGTTACATAATGACCTAAAATTTCACCTCTTTTCCCATTGTGCACAAAACTAAACCCACAAAAAGGGAGCAGAGCAAAAAGGATGGAAAAATCGTAAGCGCATAGGGCAAACCCTTTATGAAATGTTGTCCAAGGCGAACGTCAATGCAGTCAGCTGTGTGTGCTCTTTGTGTGTGGCCCGGTGGATGTATGTATCTTCGAGATACATTTGCAATTATCGTGACTGGAGGATGCCAGAGCGGGCACCGGACAAGCCGCAATACAAGGCTTGGGTCACATGTTGGTGACAGTTTATTAAATCGATTACTTTCGTTTTTTCTCCATTTTTTGTGTTGATATTCTAAATAAACATATTTTGCCCTCCGAAAGCGAGTGCCATGGAAGGCATTCGTCCTGGCCACTGACCACAATCGTCCCTGCTGCCATTGTTGCTGTTCCTTGCTTGTCGACTGCCAATGATGAGATTCTTCGTGGAAAATGCACAAAACCGTGAGAGGAAATCCACTGAATCCTTTGTACTCCGACTGTCTGGACAACTGCATGGCATCAGCACAACACTAGTTTACTGCTAATCAAAAAAGATGGCTAACAATTCGAATTTTGCATTAAATTGACTTTACAATTGACAGCGTTTGGCAAATGCTCGAAAAGTGCATTTGTGACGAGCGTTAGAGGAGGAGGCAGCAGGTGTAACGAATTATTTGCAGTCTGATTTTGACAATAGTTTGAGACACTTTGAGGGGCTTTAGAAATTGATTTTTAATTCTAGTTTACAAATAGAATCAAGTCGAATTAAATCCAATCCAAATGTTAAAGAATTATTTGCAAATGAAAACTGTATCAATATTGAATGGTGGATATTGTGAATAGTGGATAATCCTCTCCTCTCCTTATATCGATTCCACCAAAGGAGTCTCAACAAAGAGGAGTTGCCTCCAAGTCAAGGGACCACATGTGGTGCTGCCTGAGGATGAGGTTGAGATGGCGGCTCAGCGATTGCGTGCACATGATGGGAACGGGGTCCTCCGCTCTGATCTTAACATCCGAGTACTTTGATTGTAAAACGCTTCTGGGTTGAGGTCGCAGCAGCTAAAACAACTGCCGCCACAAGCCCATCAGCAGGGGAACAGAAATTTACAAGTCCACAAACTAGAAAACAACAAGATCTACCAGTCCCCAGGTTGGCTGGCAATGTGCCCAGGTAATAATTTAAACAATATTTTGAATAATTGACCAGGCACCGATCCTGCTGGCGGCCAGTCGACAGACATGCAACATTTTTCCAATCTTATAGTAGATGTAACACAAAATCAAAGCACTCGATTTGGTGCAGCTCATAAATTAGTCAAGCTCTATAAACTTTTCAATAAAGAAAACCCACTGAACAATCGAGAGAGTATTTATGGAGGCGTCAGTGTGTGGATATAACATGTTCATCATGACAAACCCAACTTTAATAATTATAATAACAAAGAAAGTCATCCCATCTGAGCCATTATGACTTATATATAAACAGCAATAGCAAAAATACTATTAATTATGTATCAGTAAGATATGACAAACGGACATGGCTAGATCCACTCGCCTGTTGATGTGAATTAAGAACTAATATATTTATGAAATGAAAATTGCAAGCTTTTGCTTTTTATATATGTACGTTCTTGATTCGGTTATAAAAGTATAAGTATCCCATTCATCGAAGAAATTTAATTTTTGATCTAAGAAGCTAATGTATATTTTAACAATATGCCTTCTCTTGATGCTTTGAGTATTTTTCAAGCTACTACTTTACAAAGCACGTATGTATGTATTTTTAATACAATAAGTCGTTCATTAAATTACTTCCTAATTACTTAACACAACAAGATAGGTATTTATAATTTTATAGTATAATACATAGTCAATTTCTGCCGCGATGATGTATGTATAGTATCCACATATCTCGTACATCTACCAAATACTTGACTAATTGATTCTGCGTTACAATTGTCTGGGGTCTCCTGCAGTTGAGCGGAATGTCAATGCTAATAATAATCATGTAAATTGCTTCTGGAATTAAAATGGTTGTGTCTGGAAGTGTTTTCATTTGGCTCGTGCCCAGCCCCCTCTCCGCCCTAGTGTGTGCGTAAATTCAAACATTTATAATCCATCAGAACACTAATGTCTGCCTGGTGACATTTATGGTTTGCCGATGTCGCCTAAACCCGTTCCGTCACCGGACTCTGCGATCCGGCTGTGCCTTTGTGCGTAGGTTGGGACAATGCAATTCCCGCTTGGCTCAGAAGTGAGCTGTGGCTGCAAATATTTTCCCATGGTGCCAAAGCCATATTTTACAAGCATACAGGTTTCACGTATTTTTCCCCCAATGTTGCTAATAATGAAGCCTGTCAATGCCATGAAACTATGGGGAATTCGTTCTCCTTTCTTTAATTCATATCTGGCTTTCTTTTAACATATATGTAGATATCTATAGGAAGCCTTGGCCATCTTAAATATATAAGTTCAAAGTCTGATTCTGAATAAAAATTATACGGATTAGACAAATACATATAATAAAAATTGTGTAAAATTCAGGATAACTGCTTTGGGAACTTAATTTGTTATATATTATAGAAATTAAAAATCGGATTACTATTTTCTATACAATAGAATACAATAGTTTCTGTACATTGAAAAAAACAAAAATGTGCTTTTTTTCAGGCATGTAATAAAATAATCAAATAAAAAATTCTGAATTTGAACTTTTTTTTACTTATTATATTTGCAGTCAAACATTTTCATCTCAAATGCTTTTTATGAAAACAACTTTCAGAATTTAAAAAGTGTTATAGATAAGCACAGTAAAAGTCTTAAGATTAATCTTAATCTTAAATATCCATCAAACATATAGTTAGTGAAATAACTCATAAATAAAATAAAATAACTTTAATAACAAATTAATTGTACGTTTGGCGCTAAGATATAACTTCTTAAAATAATCGAAGAACTCGTTTGTAAAAGCAAACGTACGTAAATAATTTTTTTTGGTATCTTCAAACTTTCGAATCGAACTGCTTTTATCCCGAACTTAAAATAATTTTTTAAAATGTTGAAAAAAAAAGCAATTTTATTATTTACCCGACTTAACATTAGTGAATGTGATCTGAAAATAATGAAAATTGTGATTTCTTCCAAGGATTTTGCAACATCAGCAACCGCTTCAATCTAGCCATATCCGTCTGTTTGAATCTGTATAAATAATCAAACATATATGTTTTTATTGAAAATTTTCTATACACCTCCTTTGATTAATACCTTGGGAATTTGTTTGTTCAAATTTTAAATATTAAGGTTATACAAATACATATATCCTTTTCGAAGTTATCTACCTTTCTTCATAAAATTGTCTTAATAATACTATAATAACCTTTATAATAAACTCAACTGGACTTTTAAGGAACATCATATATTGTTACCTAGTTGTTTGTCTTTTTATAAAATACAAGACGTACCATAAATAGATTCCCTCTGTTTTTTTTAAGAATATATTATTTTAAAATTTTCAATGAACTTGTAGAAAAGTACCAAACATGAAGCTGTTCGTTTTAAGAAATTTAGTTTGCTCCCTTGCGCCTCTCCCCCCTTCTAAGCAAGTCGATTCAATCGAAATTTGTTCTACATTTTAATTCAAAGTCAGGCATTTAATATTGATTAATTTTCGCAGCCCTCACACTTTGCGGCGAGCTTGTGACTCTGCTTAATAGCTTTCGGCACAGTGTGTGTGTGGTTGTGCGATGGAGCGATGGAAGAGATACTCGATTTCAGGCGAAACGCACCGTAAATAAATATAAACATAAATCAGGAAGGAAGCAGAAGAACTGGCAGAGAGGTATGGAAGAAATTCATTGAAGACAACATTCCCAATTGACGGTAAATCACTCTATCGATGTGGCCCGCCAGATAAGAAGTGTTTCGTCTCGTTTTCGCACTTTTACAACTCGGGGCCATCGAACGAGCTCCGGAGAAGAAGCAGTCAGGAAAACGGTCCGGAGAGGAAGGACACAAAGCGACGCAGTGAGCAGTGATATATCCAGGGAATGGGGAATGGAGAAAGGGACATAATCATGAAACATGCCAACTTGACGTCATCGCAATTTAAAGCTGAACTTGTGCCGAGCAACGCACTCGATACAGTAGACATCGCCAAACAGGCCCCCAAAGTGTCGAAATCAAATCAAACCACCTGAGACTGAGACTGAGTCGAGGGAGAACCCAGCCCATTTCCAATCCCAACGCAATCGGACCCGAGACCCACCCAACTCTCAAGATGGTCCTCGACCAACTTGAAGAAATCCAATGACATACAAGGTTTGATTTTGGCTTAGGAACAGTGGGATAATCACATGGAAATGATTAGAAAATATTTGAATTGGATATTAGCTTTAATTTATTTTCCATAACATTAAAAAGTTTTAATATTTATATTTTAAGTTCAAGCTTAAATTTAAGTTTTAATTTAAATATGTTTAGTATGCTTTTCTGGTCATCTATGATATTTTAAAGTGCTTAACCTTTTTTATACGTATTAAATATACATTGTTTATTGGCATCACTCTTTATCTCTATATCATAGCTTCTTAGGATATATACTAACTGTCGTTTCCCAAAAGAAAATAAATAAATAAGTAAATTATTAAAAACGGAAATGGAAATTATTAGACATTAAAATTTCTTCGTATATTGAACCTTTGCAACATATAAATTTGAGTTAACAGCACTAAAGAATGTTGCTAACACTTGCCTAGCAACATTTGTCTCTATTGAGGTGATTCGCAATATGTTCCTAGTAATTGTCAACATTTGTTTTCACATATCAACATTTTCTTCTGCCTTTCGATAATTTAGTTTATGTTTTTTATAAATTTAATTAGAATCAAACAATGTGAGCCACTTCCATGTTCCGATTAATTTCATCCACACTGTATCGGGTATAACTTTAAAAGCTGTACTAAAAATACCCCATTTTGTTTGATATTTTCAATGGCAGCTAACATACCTATGTAAAAGTCCCTTTCCGAACTCTTTCTACTCAAGATAAATGCTTTCTTCGTTCGCCCCACTGTGCCTTGAAGGTTCAGCTCGGCGTAGGAGAAGCTGAAAGCACACACCACAATGAAATGAGTGATTTATTGGCTGCGGCAATGAATTGAAGCTGATGGCTAAGGACAGAGATGTGGAGCGTGAGCGGCAGTGAAAGAGGCATGTGTCTAGAAGCGAGTGAATAAGATGTGTCAGAGCTGACTAAGTGCCAGACTGACGCCATGGCATCCGAACATGAAGTGGGTAAAGGGAAGGAAACGTCCAAATGCTAAATGTGCAAAGTGGTTTGGAAGAAAGGATCCCGAGCCCAGGCCCGAAGGCGATCCGATCCAGAACAAAGTCGATAAGCGCGAAATAAAAGCAAAATGTCGTGAGAGGACACTGATATATCACACGCAACATTAAATCAAACCTGAGCAATGGCTGAACTCGCAGGATAGCAGACCGGAAAGGTAGTGGTCGAAATTCCTCTTACTTCTCATGTTTTTTCTTTCCCTTTCCGCCTCATTTCAGGGAACTGTCACTTTGACAATTTACTGGCAAAGACGCCGAGGGAACGAAGCAGGACGGGTGAAGGAAAGCATCCCTATAGTTGATTCCCACTTATCTGATGGATTCCTTGCTGCTGCCCCCTCACATGTTCTGAAACAGTAACGAACTTTCCGGGTTTCAGTCTCTCTCTCTTTACTGTACGGTTTTGAAAGCTCAGCAATCCTGCGGGGTGTTGGGTTGCAAAAGGGAGCATCGCACCCCCGAAAGAGTGAACGAGAGGATGAATAATATTTATGAGGATGAAATGTTCCCAAATGCGACATAAATATGTCCACAGCACCCGCACATGAGAAGAGTGCCAGCCAGAAGTGCGTTGAAATGCCAAGGACCATCAGGGTTGGCCGACCATCATCTGTGGGAGGTGAATTTACCGGGAGGTCCTCGAAACGAAATGGGAAATTATAAAGGTTTCTTGGCGAGCTCAGCTAAAGTAAATGGTCCTTCCATGAGTATGAGGAGGTTCACATGTGCGGTAATTAAGAGCTGGGTCCTCATAATTTGTACTTTGAATTGAAACTTTATTATGGAAGTTTAGATAAAACAATTTCTTTATTACATGTATGAAATCAGTATGAAATTTACATTCAACCACCATTCCCTGGATCTTGAACCAATCAATCAAATTAAGGGGATGTGAATGAGGCCATGATTTTACAGAAACTACCCTTACAACTTGATGGATTGCTGTCATTAAGGTTCAGGGCATTAGGATTTCACATCAACTGAATAAAAATGGATGAAACAAATCCGAAAAGACTCTAAAGGTTTCTATTGGTTAGTGGACCAAAAAGGTCCAAACCAGTTTGTAAGACATTTTCGGTAACCAAGGGAAGGAGATAAATTGGTTTACTTGAAAAACTACTTGTACTACTTGAGGGGTGATAATATAAAATATACTAGAACAAAAGTCTTTTAACACACATTAAGGAAGATTGACTGTGCTTTGTTGCATCATTTCAACAATTTTTCAGTGCTAGATACAGACTGGATTCTTGAAAGCTAAACTTGCGTGAATGAAACCTCGACATCCGTCCACGCTTCCATATATGTATATATATATGTATATAAGTTTGTAGATGTCTGTATGCCAACTCATTAGGCGAGCAAACGTAAATCATTTCGATATCGATTAAGAAATCCACCAAAAAGGGGCCACCGCACGCAACTCAAGCGGTGGAGCTGGAGCACCATGGAGCACCGTGGAGCACCGTGGAGCTCGTGGACCGACAGTGTGCACATCAATTAATGAACCTGTCGCACCACGCGTAAATTTGTCGCCAGTCGACGGTGCCTGCAAGTCACCGACCGTCGCGTCACGTCGCTTTGCGGATCGGAAGCCTTAATGCCGATCGCAGATTGAATTGACCTGCTTGTCAATCAAGTCCAATCATTTTGGCGGACATTGGAATTCGCTTTAGCTCCGACTTCGACTTCGACTTCGGCTTCGGCTCCAACTCTGGCTTCCACATGACTGGGCACACCTGTCATAATCAATCACAGCTCGCCCCGCGATTTGAATGCATCAATTATCATTTTGAGCTGGACCCGTGTGAACATTCTCCTGCAGTTCCCACTGCCTGCACACCTCAGCCTCGATTGCCGGGCCTCTAGAGATCTCGGTTGTCACTATTGATGGACTCTGTCTCCAAACTGGTCTCTCGAGAAATAAAACTTAAACCGGTTGGAGTGTAATAGGTTGCACAAAGTTTAAGCAAAGTAATTGATCTTAATCAAGGCAGTCAGTGAGTAGTGATGTAAGCGCATACATGACTTTACAAATTACCCAATAATATTATTATAAGTTAATGTTACGGCAATAACTAAATTATTGTTGCAAAAGATCTAGAAAATTACTTAAAGACGGGCAGTTTTCAGCTTTAAAATAATTAATTTCGTAAATACTTCTCAGAATCCTTCAATCGATCCTATGTAAAGATAAAGACTTATACTTTGATACACTATTATAATTGTAAAATAATATTTTGGAATCATTTTTAAAACTAGCATAGCCATAATGTAATAAAATAATATAATAACTTTGCTAATAATGCTATTTAAATATATTTTACTTCAAAAAGGATGTTTTTCGATGTTCCAACAAGAGCTTATTATGATATGGGATTTTCAGTTCAGATATTGGAATTTAGTAAAAACTTCTTCAATTCCAAACGAACAAACTTGTTTCAAACCAAGAACTGTTATTTAAATATTTACAAAATAGTAAATTAGTAACCTAAAAATTATTATTTCCTTAAAACCATTTGTAGTATAGAATTCAAAGAATAGGTTTTAATAATACAGAAACTAAAGAGACTATACACCAGTTGAGAACTCTAATCTCAATTTATTTAAGTTTTATATTTGACCAATTTTTATACTTTTAACAATGTTTATGGTTTTTAAATATTTTCAAATTCAGAGTATTAACGAACTTAGAACAATGTTAAGTAAAGCTCTTTTTCTCCAGTTATGATTCGTTCAAAACATAGATCAGGATAATGGTGGCTGTGACTCCATCTTGGATGTTTTATAGCTAAACCAACTTATATTTGTTTTTCATTATGCGCCTATATATTAAAATTATTCTTTTTCTATTAAAAAAAAGCATTATTCTTAAGAGCAATTGATAGCTGTGTTGACTTACAATTTCAAGACGAAAAAAATTAAATAATTTTCTGGAATCAATTAAAGACTAAATTATAGAATGAATATGTGTACCTAACCATATGACCCTGTTTGTGAATTTTAGGTCCCATCGAAAAAGAATCGAACCTTAGTGAAGTACAGCAGCGAAATTCCTTCAACCGATTGAACTTCAGACAACTTGCTCCAGATTTCTCCGCGATTCATGCAGTTCTTTGACATTTCTCTGCTAACTGTTCTTTCCCTTGCGGGTTGACAAGAAATTTATATTAATTTATTACAGTTCAGCTGACAGAGAATTAAGCGGCAGACAATTTATGGCATTGTTTGCAGCGTATTAAGCGGGCAAGGGCTGGGAGGGGGTTTGGGGGAGTACCAGCATTTATATAAATATGCATATTGAGCTCGGCGTCGTTTTCTTTTTCCGTCCCATCAATCGCGTAACGCGAGCGAATTCACTTATTTAGCAGATACATAAATTCACACATATATCAGTCAAGATCAGATCTATCTTGCTGATACAAGGACAAGTGCTACCCAATGACAGGAACGGTGGCAGCCGGAGGAGACAATCCAGCGACAGCCACATTTTGTCGCGACAGTTTCTTCTTTTCGGCAGCGACGGCAAATGTCGGCAACTGTTGGCATTCGTCCCGCTCGCCTCTCCTCCCGCCTCCTCGAGCTGGGAAAAAGTTGTCGCCTGATTTGGGTACAGTCAAACGCCACTCAAAGGCACAACACAAACACACACACACCACACGCTCTGTCGCACTTGCTCTCGCTCTCACTCTCGCTGGCAGCGTCATCATCATTAGCAAAAGAGCTGTTGGCAGCCTTGTCGCTGCCTCCGCTGTCAAAAGTTGATTTACCGTTTTAATTTTAAGTTAAAAACCTGTCAAAAATAAATCATTCAATCCGCTCATCTCCACTCGTCGGTTTCTCTTCTGTCTAGCTCTCGCATTTGTTTGCCTCTCTCGCTCCACCACCTCTACCTCCACCTCAGCCTCGGCCTACCACTACCTCCCTCTCCCCCTTGCGAATTTACGCATAGACATAGAGACAGTGACCCAGTTGCCAAAACTCTCTGCGAGTCTCTTCTTGCCGCTCTCTTTGCAGCCTCCGATGCATCAAGGCGGAAGCTCGTGGGGGACAGGAGGTGCGAGGGGCTCTGGAGAATGAGTTGCAGAGTATTCTCATTCATAAATCGACCGAATGGCCTCCTCTGTAATTGATGTCCTAGACGAGTCTGACAGTTTTTAATTATGCCACTAATTCTACGTCTGCGAATGTGCCAAGTGAAGAGCTCCCGTCGTATCGGGAGTTCCCCCCATTGGGATCGTCGCGAGGAATATAATAAGCAATTAGCTTGGAGGCTAATGACAGTGCTAGGCAAAAGCAAATCCCATATATTAATTACATATTTGTTGGGAAAAGGTAATGATTTAAAGCACATTGTTTTTAATTGTATTAACTGACTATATAGTACAGTTAATTGGAAAAATCCAATATTATTTAATTAAAGGTAGCGGCAGGGTTCCAATTTAAAGATTCGGATGTGCCTCAACCTTGACCTGATATATAGATTTCACCTTGCCACCTTCCTCTTTAAGAAATTTCACAAGTAAGTCTTCGTAAATTGTTAATTTCTTACTTACCATGGTGCGCCAAGAAATACTTTGTAGATATTTTTGCCCCGTGTTCTATTATTAATTAAATTATACACAAATCACTAGTTTTTTTAGCTTTAAAATAATAATACATGTAGCGGAACTAGGGATGACATTTCCATACATCAAAAAAACAAATTGTCAGAACAGTATTTTTAATTGAAAAAAACTTAATGAAAGAAGTAAAATAAACAACAATGACCCAATTGTCGCATTTATTTTCGATAATATCGATATATTAAAGGTAAATACGATATACATATCTCGATATTTGTACGTTCTTATATAGATTCTATATATTTTATATGACAATTAAATGAGCAATTTTTGTCTATATATCATACCGAAATTTTCATCTCGATATGGATCTTGCAAAGTAAATCTTACTAATATAATCGATTTATAATGTATTTTATAAAACGTTATGACAAATGATGTATGAGTGACACACCTAACCAGAATTCATCTGGCACCCCAATACTCCTCGAGGTAAGTGCTTAAGTATCATGCTTAATGTGTTGCAATGGAAATTAGGGCAAAACTTACAACTTAAATGAACAGACTTCTAGACTGATCCAAAAATCGTAATCGAGAGCAGGGCATAGCTCACGCTGACCCAAGACAAATTAGCCATAAATTTGCATTAGCATACACACCAAGACCTACTCACAGCCTCTAGTAGTTCCGTGCCAGGCGGGCCATAGGAATAATCTTAATATGAAATCAAAAGTCACGATATGGGTATTTGCTATATGTAACCGAATAGACTGGGGCCCAAATTGGACCGGGGGGTACTGGTACTTAGGTGATCTTTTAACACCGGACGATGGGAGATGGGAGATTTCGAGGTGAATGTGAAGAGACAAGCAGCGACATCCAACAACCGAAGAACCGCGAGCAACGACAACGACGACGACAACAATCGAAAAATGAACGACCAGCCGAGGTGAATAAATCAAACTGATTTATTGGCATCGACGACTGAGGAGCCCCCAAGTCACTCGAGGAGTCCAACGAGCCCCGCAACAATGACAGTACGGATGAAGGGGTGCCAATGTGGTGGGAAGACCACGCGTGACAAATCTGCGGACAGGAGGACAGGAGACAGGCAGCCACAGCTGCAGGATGCACTTGGCCAATTGGCTTAGCGGAAAAAGCGAACGATGACTGATCATCAGATGCTGATGTGACCTGGCAAGTGACTGACAAGACACAAGTGTCAGGGGTACTTGACCCTAAAAGTAAGGATTGTATATATAGTTTTATACTGTTTCTGGTTACTGTAGAGTTGACTTTATGATGTATTAGAGTGTTATATAACATATCTGATATATGAATCTAAATGTCTAAGCAGCATTCTTCTGCAGGACAAATTCTTGTCGGGTTGAATTAACAATTTCTGTGACTTTAATTACATTAAAGTTGCAGTAAATGTACTATTGATGGATTTGATGATAATTTGATAGCTTATATAACTAAATTTATAGTTACTATTACGTACCAGTTTGTGTCTTTTTTTTGTTAGTAATGTATTATATATGTAAGTATATGTTATAGTAGTTACTGTCAAGTTTAGTAGTAAATACAGTACCTTTTATTATCTCGCACAAGTGCACTTACATTTCCCAATTGGTTAGAACATACTTCACAGAGAGTGACAGCTTCCGTCCAAATTTTTAGATATGTTTATTCTGCTGACGATGTAGCAAGACTCTATTGAAATAGTAAAAGAAAGTATTGAAACCAATTTGTTTGTTAAGTGTTACAGTAAAATTATTTCTCCGTATGTATGTAATACAAAGTACTATACTAATAATTATTATTAAAATATATAGTAAAATAATATAATTTACAATTTATGTGAGTTGGAATTTTTCAAGCAAATTCGGGGTTGATTTCACTGTTGATCAGTCATATGTTTTAACACAGAGTGCAATGTGCTTATACTGCCTCTTACAATAAAATAAACCAACGATTGAGATTTGCCGCACTAAAACTCTAGAAATAATTGAATCGCACTATAGAGATAATTTAACATAAATCAAACATACAACTTAGCAAAAATATTTATAGCGGTAAAAAAAGACCCTGTTTTATATTTTTCTACGGGATATTCACTCATATACTTGTATTAATCACAAAGCCTTTTTAAAGATCTACAACAAATATATCACAATAAGATTTTCCGCCAAGCAAATCGTCAGAGAACCTTTTCTGGGTAAATTATTCCACTTGCCTAACCATTTCTCAATCAAAATCCCCCCAAAAAAACCCCATCTAATGCCTTTCTTGTCCTTGTTGTTGCTGCATTTATGGGAAAATCATGAGGTTTCCAGCTGCACTTGCTCGAAAGCCAGGCAGGTTTTCAGCAAATTGTGTGTCTGGACTCGGCTCCCCAAGAGCCAGGGTCCAGGGTCCACCCATGGGCCAGGAAGTGATATTTGGCAACGGCATCAGAGCCCAGCCCACGAGTCGAGAAGGGGGCGTGTCATTGGTGCATCCGTGATTTGGTAGTCGAGCATTTCGGTTTTGGCATTTATGTGTGCCACTAAATCTTGCTCACTCACTCAAATGTGCTTCTGTGCTGGTCGGTCTGGTCTGGTTTTTCGGTCCGTGCCGAAATTAGCTTAAAAACCGAGCTAAACTTTGAGGGCCCAGACCCAGGCCCCATCCCCAATGGCACACGCATAAATTCACCCGCAACCCCACAGCACACAGCACACAGCACACTGTCCACATTGCACAGCCCCACAACCCTTGGCCAAAAAATCAAAATCGAGTGCAACGTTTTACCAACTCAATCACCGGAGTGAAGCCGGGTGAGCTGGGTGAGCTGGGTGAGTGGTCCCCATGGCTCTGGTAATTATTTTGTGACGCCAAATGGGAGGCTAACCGGCAGGACCTGCATCCTCGAACCCCCGGTGGCATTGCTAGGCCCAGTACTTTGGCCGGGCAATCGAGTTTTTGGTGCAGCTGATGCCGCCGCAGTCGGCTCGTAAATATGCACGCATGTCCAGGCCCATGTTCGATGGGTGGCTTGGGCTGGGTGACTTTCGGGGAGGTTTCTCCACTCGTCTGATGTCCTGATCGCTGGGGATGAGGAGCCAAAGGGGGGGACAGACCAAACCGGGTGCAGCTATTTATGCGCTTTATGCATCGTGCGTGCCCTGCCCATTCGGTTGCCGTTGTGAAATCTGTGCGCCAGATAAATTCCAGGCCCAAAAGGTTCATGAAAATGCAATTTTATTTTCTAAACACAGACACGCACATTCCAACACATGCCGCCCACAGGATGCCAGACATCAGAAAGTCCCTTTCTGCCAGGGAGTCGGAGTCCGATTGGATTGGGCTGGGCTGGTCGGTTGGACGAGTGGTTGGGTTGACCAACGTCGCCGTTGTCCAATCGACTATGAAATGATGCGTTTTAGGCCAGGACGACTAATCGGGAAAGTTGGTTTGGTGCTTTTTTGGAACAGTGGATCTAATCAGAGAATCGTCAAAGATTCCACGAGGAAAATATAAAGAGGATGTGCTTAATTCATGACTTTATAGTAAATATCAGTCAATATTTTACAGAAGAAGTATAGAGTTTACGTACTTGATTTGCATATATTTACGAAGTAAACTTGTAGTTTAAATTGAAAAACAAACCTATAATTGAAACAGTATCAATATGCAGAGATATTATCTATATCAGCTTAAAATAGAGATACTTTTTTGTGGCTTCACTTTCTTCTAGGACTTGGACCATTGTACTCTCTGTTCTCTGTGAAACCCATAGAGTCACCAATGGTGAACATTGCACACGGGCACTTTTTCTGCTGGCCAGCACGCAACACGATTGACGATTGGAAGCATCCTGCGAGTCCCACCACACTCACGGAATAGTCCCGGAACCCGACTGGTCGGCTTTTCCACTGTTTTGCAGGTCTCCTAAATATTGGCAATCAATGACAGTCACTTGTCCAGCGAAATTAGATTTACTCCACGGAAAATGTTACGGCTTTTTACGGAGCCAAGCAGGAAGAGAGCGGGCATGGAGTGCGGTCAGGACACACAAGCCAGGATGGGGCAATCCCCATATGGAGCAGCTGGAACAACTGCAGAACGCTTCGACCATAATTTCATCCTCGTCCTCAGTGTAGTTGCAATATTTGCGAATTGAATTCGATTGGCTTGCTCGATGGTCGCAGGATATCAAGGGAGAGAAAAAGGATGCTTTCTGCTTCGGGGAATTGAAATTGAATTTGAATTGAAGCCAACCAGCGAAAAACAAAGACCACTTCGTTTAATTTTGCCAGCACAAAGTGCTTTGTTATGATTTCTGGTTGGCTTGGTAATTGACCGAGAAAATTGTATCAATGATTGGAAATATCTTATTATGGTAGAGAGATATATTTCCGCGAGCCATCCTTTGAAGGAGATCAAATTTAAAATATATAAAAGAAAAGTGCAATACGATTTCCTTTTCCTATTTGCTTTTTAAAGTATCATGATCAAGTTATAACTCTCTCTCTCTTATTATAATTATTATTAGTATTATTTTGTTGTTTATTATGAAGTGTTTAGTGGATACAGTAACAATTACATACATAAAAAATTCAAGATGTTATTCAGTTCAATACATTCATTTGTTGTAAGGTTTTGATATAGTCACATTTTCTACGATTGTGATTTTAAAATAATACGAATGTACCTTTAGAATTAGGAAAAGTAAGACAAAGTTGGTCGCTATTTCTTAAGCAGCTATATAAAGTTTATATGTAAGAAACTTAAAAGTTATTATGGTATTGACTACGAAGCTATATTGCTAAACTACAGGCGAAACTGGTGATTCTAAAAAAAAATCCGATAATTTTCCTAAGCTTTAGGATCTGGAGATATCGAAGCTAACTAAACCTCAACATGTTATTATGTTAATATAGAAAAAACACAAATAGTGTTATTATATACATATACTTTAATAATTAAATCAAAATCTATGAAGATTGGCAAAACTTCTGTGTTTCAATATTATGTTTTTATTTGATCTAAGCCTTGAAGAATTTCTTTATTTTTTCAGTATATTTAAATATCTTTTTAATTTCACTTTTAAAACAATTATCAAGTTTCGGCTTGACCCGGCTTTGGCTTCCGTCATGAAAAGCAAACAGTGTTAATTTTTTCTGTTGTTTTAAGCAAACATTTTTTATGGTTCAGTAACGGCGGCTAACTGGAGTCTGTCCATGATGCCTGGTTCCTGTCCCACTCCCCGATTTTTTCATCATTTTATCAGCGAACTCCAAAGGCCTGTCCTACGGTGTGTGCGAGCCCCATTTAAAATCACTTTGCGGCTTCGCCCTCGCCTCATGTTATGCATAAATAAACGATATATGAAGGGATGGAGGCTTGGTCCTCCTCGTCCCTGTGGTGGCACCTTTGGCCTCTCCGAAGGGCCCACTCCTGCGTCCAGGTCGCTTGCTTATCCTTTTGGACCGACTCTCGGCGCTGATTGATGGCAACTTTCGGCGCTTGCCAAAGACTAAGTGGCCTGACGTTCTCCTGCCGAGATAACTTTATTGCTGTTGGCTGTTACTGCGGCCTGTGCTGAGTTATGACGTGTTAATAATGGCGAATAAACACCCAAAATTTGGGCGTCACCTGGCTGAATTTAAATGACGGATACGAAGGCCGCAAGTTGAAAGATAAAACACACAGCCAGGGGCTATGCTACTTGAAAGTGGTAAGGAGCTGGGACAAATGAATGAAAATTTAATTATTTGCAAAACCATGGATAACTAACCAAAGCCAAACTAAATAACATTAAAAGTGGTATTTCTTTTGAAGGCCTAGTTAAATTGTTTTGTAATTTAGAAATCATTTAAAATTGTCATATTTCGAAGTAGTGCAAGACATGTTTGAATAATTTCTTTGACAGCCATAAGATATGTTGGTCCGATCAGGCTTATTCCAACATATGAACTACATGCAATAGAAAGAAGACCTTAAAATTGAAAGAAAATGTTTTATTCCGATAACTCTAAAAGTGAGAAACAAAACTAAAAAAACTGGTAGAACGACTCGGCCATTTGTGCAGATCAAAATATAATGCAATTATTCCTTTATTGCTTGGCAAAATTAAGACAAAAATAATTATAATCTGCATGGGTGCTCAACAAATTTATTATGTTATATTTATTAATATTATTTTAATATTCATAATGCGAATCAAATGATGTAGTACTTAGAGCATTAATCACAAAACAAAAAATCAATGATATATGTTGCACTAAAACTTAAATGAGAATTACAAAGATTGTATTGGAATGAGCATAAACAAATGTTTTTTACTTTAACCTATTATAAACATTAAAATAATGTAATATATTCTATAAAATAATTAATAAAAATATAATGCATTCATTTCTACTACAAAATAATTAAGACATTTCAAATAGTATCATCCAAATAGCTTAAAAACCGGGAGACTATAGTTTCTTTAAACAATAGTTATAACAAGAAACGAACTAATTTTGCTAAAAGTGTCGAAAAGCGTTACTATACAACAAAAAATATATAAATAAAATATATAGATAAAGATATAAGTTGAAGAGAGACTAATATATGAATAGGTTTTGTTTGAAATATTTCTACACCTTCATTTCATTTCATTTAAGTAGTGTTCCAAACATAGTCTGTTTTTTTTTATTCACTCAGTTAAAATATGTTTACATCATAGTTGTGGCATAAACCATTAAATTTAACTCTTATGAATTGTTTATGCGCTCTAGTCCTTAACCCATTTCCATAATCATTTTCGCATGCCGCAAATAGCCTGGGGCGAGTGAAATTCCATAAGCTCACATGGGAGGATTTTCAACTAGCCGGTTCACGCCCACAAGTTCCTCCTCCTCTCCAGGACATGGTCCTGGGCCTTGGCTCATCACTAAAGGTCATGGAATCACCTCCCACTGATCGAAGTCTCCTGGTAAACTATCGTGTCGTTGGAGGCTATCAAAATATTTGAATCGTGGATTACGGTCTGTTCATTGGGGCTGCCGAAAAGTTGCAAAGATTTATGAACGTAATAATTACAAATTTGCTAATTGATTTATTGTCGAGTGCATAAACACCTTTCGCTTAATTTATGCCGCTGCCGTCTGAGCCGGGCGGGGATGTGGCTTTCGTTCCTCTTTGTATCGTTTGTGTTTTCTTTAAATACCTGTTCGGAGTCAGGGAATTTATGCACTAGAGGAGCAACCTGTGAGCCGAAGCAATCAGGCCGAGCATCGGACAGCGAGCATTGGGCGCGCTTTTCGGGATGGGATGATGTACGACGAATGCCCTGCCACAATCGAACATAACATACACATAGGACCAACCATATAACATATATATGCTGGCAGACATGTACGGATACTCAAACCGTTCATTATAAAGGAGTCAGGTCGTCAGGTGAGCTGGAAAAGAGAGGCCGACAACCGCAGGCAATCACTGGCAAGAGGCAACGCAAATTAATTATTAATCAACGGAATGAACCGATGCAGCTCCGGGGAGGGGGCTCGGCGGTTGGCAGATCATTCCACGGAGGTGGAGTCTACCAGCCCACCACAGCCCCTTGCCGCATGATCAGCGATCTGCGATCCTTGGGCCTCGGGAGAGTGATTTATGCTCGCGATCTCCGCTCCCAAAGCTAACGAATCCCAGGCCCTGGCCCTGGCCCAAGCCCATGCCCAAAACCTCAAAAAAACCAAGCTCAAGCTCAAGCTCAAATCCAAGCCAAACTGACGATGTTGCTGCCAAGATGGTCGATGCACATAATGACGACGGCGATGCGATGGAGATGAGTCCAACAACACCGACAGCCAGAAGAAGACGACGCCAACTCGGAGGCTCTTCACTCATGCAGTGCAATCAAGTTCTGCCAACACTCACCGAAGGAGTTCTTACATATCCGGACAGGGTCAATCACTCTGCTGAGGTAAAAGTGTTCTCAGTGTCTAGCTTCGAGATTCATTTGACCTACAGTACTTGCAAGAAATAAAAATTGTCCATATTACCTAGTCCAGTATCTTGAAACGCGTTTTTATTTATTATTATATTAGTATGTTTTTATTTTATTTTATTTGACATTGTAACCACTTTAAATACTTAGGCAGTAGTCTTTTGCGTTTGCAAATTGTGGAACTTTACAAAACTTGCGATCTTGAGATTACAACAACAAATCACATGCATTTTGCAGAACTGACTACGAAGGCAGTACACCGATGCTCTTCCCGAAACATCTCGTGCCCATGCCTGATTTAGGTAAAATGTACAAATACTAAAAAAAAGTAAAAGACATTTCGTAGAATCGCTTTATATTAAAATTGTACAAATTCTTACATTGAAAATGGTATCTATAAAAACCTATCTAACCAAAACACGGGAGGATCTATATATTAAGTATTATTTTAAACTAAGATAAATTATTATAATAGAAGAATTTGGGTAAACTATTGTAAAAGATGCTACAATATATTAAATGAGCAGAAACAATAATAAACTATAAAGCTCCTTAAAAAATTATTGAAAGGCAGGGAAACAAAATTAATTTAGAATGCCAATAATCACTTTTACTTAGATTTAAAAATATTTTTTTTAAATACTAAATTTCTTTACACTCATTAGGTTTCGAAAAGTTCAAAAGAAGTTTAAATGTAATTAATATAGGTATGCATTTTTTTATTAAAACTTAAAAAAACATCACCTCTTTAAAAATTTTCCCATTCTAGCTAGTATTAAAATCTACATATCTTCTAAAATTAAAGTAATCGTATGCTTAAAGTAATCAAAATATTCATGATTTATTTACAATTCTATTCTGTTTATGTTGAATGATGGATCCCTATCATTCCTGTAACAGAATGAAGACTATAAGTCAATCTACAGAAGCTATTCAAAGCCACAACTAAGAGACTAGTTGACTTAGAAACCGACTTATATCCTTCCCCCATAGTTAATACATCTTCTGAAAGTGTACTCACTCGTCTTAAATCTATTGGAAAAGCACTGAGTGCACAAGGCTGAATGGTTTCCAGGGAGATGAGGTCCACCGGGGCACTTTTGGGTTCCACCCATATCAGTCAGCCCCCAAGTACGTCAGTCAGTCAGCGAATGCGAGCGAATGAACGAATGTTGTCCGCTTGTCCGTTGGTCCGTTTGTCCGCGAATCTGGCCAGGAGGTGGTCCGTCGTCCGTCTGGCTATCCACATGCACATGCAATGGCCCTGGCTTCGCCTCTCGGTTCTGGCCGGGACTGGATTGGCATGCGATGCCCGAGACCGAGGCCGAGACCGAGTCCGGGTATTGAAAATGTAAGGGGGGAGAGACGGAGGGACTGGATCTGAGAGGACTTCTCGAGTGCAGACACCGGGCGAATCAAAAATGCCAGAATTGAAATCGCATTTTAAATCATCTTCCGCTCCTTGCTCTCTCCTCTCTTCCCCCATCCTCGTGGTTCACAGTCACAGTCACAGTCACAATCGCCTCAAATCTCGAATAACAAATCGCATAATTACGGGGCAGCGACCGTCCATTGCCTGCCCTCTCGCTCGCACTCACACCTTCTTCCGGTCGCGGGAATCGGTCTATCTCGCTCGATTCTTCTGCCTGGAAGCGCAGAGAAGAAGGAGCAGAAGACCCGAGATGGCAGATATGAAATATTTTAGCTAAATGGCAGCCAACGAAATAAAAATGTGGGATTGAAGCGTATAAATCAGCGCGAGAGCTGTCTCTATCTCTGTCCTTCTCTATCTCTCTCTCCTTGCCTCCTTGTGAGCCTTCATTAATATGTAGATATGTGTGTGTATGTGAAGCATAAAATCAACCTGAGGCGATAAATTGAAACGATTTTTGCACTGAACACGCAATTAGTTCTCCACTAGTGCCTGTCTCCCCATCCGTCTCTCGACCACCTCCTCCCTCCCAAGTCCACCTCCGGAGATTGAAAGAATAATCTGAAATAAAAATGATCCCAATGACATCTGAGAAATTGTTTTCATTCTGCGTTGCAAAATGAGAGGTTATGATTCTCCTCCTCTATGGTACTTTTAGGCCCGATGGCTAATAACACGGGAAACGTTTAGAATTTTATCGAGATTACTATGTAGATATGTATCTTGAATTGATTAAAATTGTGTCGAATTAATATTCTGTTAATTACACAGCTTCGGTGACATAGCCAGGGGGCCACTGAAAAGTTAAAAGTCAAGGAAACTTTATACAGTTGGTAAATATCAAAGTTTTAACTTATTTTTTTGAATTTCTGTTTAAAAAGCTAAATATATGGAAAGTATTTGATTAATATTTTATGCATGCTTTAGTACAGAGCCAGACGTTGTATTAAGAGTAAAAGAAGGAAGAAGAATCAACTTTTTAAAAAATAATTATTTTTTTTTTGGTGGTAATAATTAATAATTAATTAATAATAATTAATAGCCTTCGGCACGCCGAAGTTTATATACCCTTGCAGATAGAACTTTGATTACTAGGAATTATTACAATATAATTTATATTTGTTTATGTTAAACTAACTAAATGATATAGTAGTCTGATTTTTTTAACATTTAACACAAAATTGTAGAATTATATGAAATGGCTATATCTCAAATTTGATAAAAATGTGTTGAAAACTAAAAAAGTTATAATTTTTAATTGTATTAATTTCTCGATCGTTCCTATGGGAGCTATGTGATATGGTAGTCAGATTTTTATAAAATTTTACACAAAATTTTAGAATAATATAAAATAGCTATATCTCAAATTTGATTCTATTGAAAACTGAAAACGTTATAATTTTTTTTTTTTAATTTCTCGATCGTTCCTATGGGAGCTATATGATATAGTCGTCCGATCCGGCCCATTCCGACATATATACGAGTGAAAGTATATAGAAGACTAACTACAAAGTTTCATTCAGATAGCTTCAAATCTGAGACAGACGGACATGTAGTTTTCAAAACAAGGGTGTTTATCTTAATTTAACATTTTTAAAGAAGTCCAATTATCATCGGTAAAAGAAATTACCTTAAAAACAAAATTACTATGAAATTTCAAAATCATCATAAAATATTTTTAAACTCGAAACCAAATCGGGATAAGCCTATGTATGTATGTATATTAACATTATACAAATTTGTACATACATATATAAATACATATGTATGTTTGAATATCTTGATCAGCATCACCAGCCGAGTGGATTTCGCCCTGTACTAGGGAACTTAATTATTTTATCTAAATGTAATAAAAAAATAACAAATAAATAATTTAAACAAACAATAAATTAAAGCCACAAAAATATTATATTTGGTCTCAAGTCGATAGATAAGATATAGATATATATATATATATATATATATATATATAGATCTTAAAGGCTGTTTATTAAATAAAAAGAAATATATATATATTCAAAAATTTATTTTAGTATTCTATATAGTAAAATGTATAGTTAAACAAAATATATTATAAAAAAATAAACATTTACAGCTTTTTTATGTCAAAATGCATATGTACATATAACTATTTAATTTAATTAATTATACGCATTCGATTTATAGCCCAGTGTAAATTGTATTGTTTCATTGTGCTCAAGACTCTTCACTGTCGAATGCCACAAACTGAACTCATTCGAAGTCAGAACGCACTCAGTTTTTCGAACATTGCTCTTCACTCAAAATGCGCTCTCTCACCAAGGGACGCGCAACTTCGAAATTCGAACTTGACTGAGAAATAATGCCATGACGTATGGTTGCTCGTGAAAAGTGCGCTGTGAATAAAAGAAAGGTTTCTTGTTTAAATTAAACGATAGAAACAAAACACCGCGATTCAGTTCAATTCAACATTTAAGGAACACATCAAGCTAAATCTGAGGTTTACAGAATTCGTTAATTTTCTTCAGGTAATTATCGCATTTTATTTCAATCTGTTGGCGTCCAGAGAAAATCAGCTGTTTGCTTGTGGCTGCAGGCAGTGGCGCTGGCATATTTTTATTAAAAGGGTTCCGTTTAATATTGAATTAAATGCTTGTTAAACTATTTTTGTAATAAAACATAAGGACAAAATGGATTATTATTAATCGTGTATGAACTAAAATCCGTTTTGCTTAAGTTGATTACATCCTCTGGTTTAATAGCGCCTTCTTTCCGCACGCCACTGAACATAGCATGTCTCGAAACTGGTGAGCGAAATAGAGAGTAAGAGAACGCTGAGAGCGGTTCTAAGAGCGTTTGAGTGAGGTCGCATCTTCTGCTTGTTCGAACTTCGAACTACGTATGTTTGTGTGTATGAGTTTGAGTAGAAATTCACACACGACGGCCGTTACAGATTTAAAAATTTTTAGTAAGTCATTATTTACCTAGTATTTATTAATTTGTTCGCAAGGATGAAACTTAAAAAAATGTTTACAATGTGTAAGAGATTTCTTAATGCAGCAAATAATGAAGTTTCGCAATCAATTAAATAATTATATATTATTGAAATGAAAGGTTTAACTTTTGCTTTATTTTTAAGATGGAAAGATCTAAATATATGCTTTTAGAGACAATAATTTTATAATATTAATGTTTTTTTGTTGTAATAATGTTCCTCTAAAATCATTGAATTTTTTTTTTTTATCAATTTAAAGGTTAACGTTGCATTCCAAAATTATCAGACATTATTAAAAGCCAAGATTGAAATGTTTAGAGAAAAATTAAAGCTTTTGAATACGAAATAAAAAAATGATAAAAAATCAATATTTCGGCTATGTGTGTTATTTTTTAGGGCCTTTTTATAGATAAAAAAAACAAAGCAAATAACCAATATTTTGCGAAACAAATAGAACTCGCGTCAATTTGTTAGTTTTTAGTTAATTAGTTTTTTATAAATTTTTTTAGTTGTATATTTTTTTTATAAAGATCAGCCTACGATCTTCGAAATCCATTGTTTAATTAGAAATGTAGGCGAAAGTTCTAACGTTTTTTAATATCGTGCCGTGGAGTCAATGACAAAACAAATTTAGAATTTATCATATTACTCAAATTATTTGTTTTTAAGATTTCTAATATATGTTTTTGTGTAAAACTTGTTGAAATGCTTCCAGTCCAAATTAATAGCAATTTATATGTATTTATAATTACTACACATACATATATACATATGAAAACAAAATAAAGACAAATATACATATGCACATAAATTTAAAAATCCCCGAAATAAAGTGTTTGAATTTAAAGAAAAACGGAAAACTGTTGTTTTTTTAAGAGATCTGGTATAAAAAATGTGAGAATGACACATTATCAGAGCTTTAATCAAATAAACAAAAAATGTTGGTCAAAATGATAAAAACTTGTTTTACGGTTGCAAGTAATTTTAATTTTAGTCAGAAATTTGCAACGCAGTAAGAAGTCATTCTCGTTTTAAAATCCCTTTGTGTATATCCGTACATTTGCCGTACATTATCCGTTAATTTGAGTTGTTTAAAATATAAAAAATGGAGCAACAAATTTAATTCTTTCACGAATAATTAACGATTAATTAGCGGCAAATTTTGAGCAACAAAGTTAATGAAGATATTTAAATTTTCAGGAGTTGCCCTTCTATCTTGATATCAAGGACATTTAAAAAATTACTGTAAATCATTTAAACGGTAATTTTTTTTTTCGTTCATGAATAATTAACGGAAAATTATGGTATAATCAATGATTGGATTTTCCTTGCTAACTTGATGCACATCGTCAACAGTCGAGTTGATCTAGCCATGTCCGTCTGTCTGTATGTCTATTCGACTGTATCATATACATACATACATATGTATCTGCCATAGGAACAATAGCGAAATTGAAAGAAAAAAATGAAAACTTCCCAATGTTTTAACAATGTTTAACCACTCTAAAATATGGACTTTATGTATTATTTAATTTAATTTAATTTTGTACAATTTGACTATATATATATAAAGGTGTCATAATGTGTAATTATAGGGAAAAATTTAAAATGTTGTAAATTTGCTTTTAGTAACCCTGGGATAAACGTACTCTTTTATTAATTATATTAAAAAAAAACTTTTTTATTTAATTCAATTGAAATGGATTGATTCTCAATGATCTAATGGAAAATTGCGAGCGTCGGCTCACTTTCTTATATATGTACATACTTATATATAATAATATGTAGGTATTATTTAGAAGAATTAATACGTCCATAAGATTTGTACATACGACTTATTTTTCGTCTATGTCGGGGCGGAGCAACGACTCTCCAGCGTTCAGCGCAAGACGAAGATAAAATCCAAAACCAACCCGACAGAGAACAAACAAAAACGTCTATCTCGCTCCCACATCCGCCTGTCAATCAATCACCTGTCACAATGGCCACGCTCACTATCCCTCGAGAAGCACACAGACATTGTGCACTCTGAGTACCCTATATACAATCATTTGAGATGGAAATCGACCTTAAATTTCGAAGATCTAAGTACCTTATTACCATGTTCAGTGTTTAATTTCTCTTAATTCTTATGTCATGAACTAAAATTATTTTTATTTAACAAACGAACAAAGTCCATTTAAATACTTGTTGTTTCCTATTTTATTTTTATTTTATTCCTAACTAACTACTATATAACTATTCCTAATTTAACATCTGTTTTGTAATAATGTGTTTTTTTAATGAGAATTATCGGTTATTTCATTTTAATGTTTAAATCTAATACGTGTACTCAAAAATAACTCGTCGTTTCATTAATTTTATATTGGTAGTGTAACTTTTTAAGAGCCTACTGTTCATATATCGAAATAATTAATAATACTACAAGGTGTTCCGCAGTATGTATTATTATAAATAAAATATATAAAATTCGAATAATTACATATATTTCTTTTAAAGGAAGAACTGCGAAAAAAAATAGAATTGACTTCAGAATATCCTATTGATTAAATTAAAATTCAGAAAAAATTTTCTTAAAATATTTGGTTCCATATTGCGGACGCTTGAGCTACTACGTATTTACTTAAGAAACAATCAGTCTTTAGCTATTTTCAAATAAACCCTATTGAGATACTCCGTTTTAAGTCAGATGCTTCAAGGTTAAAATATTTGTTTACTTTGAGCTTAGTTTGTACTTTAATTTTGTATGATAGATTGTGCTTATACATATGTACATATAATTAAATGCATATATATATTATTTTATATTAAATATGCACGTAATATAGATTTTGGAAAAAAAGAATCAATTTTGAGAAAGAGTTTAAAATATTGAATACATTTCTTTACCTTAGTATGTTCATATTATACAATCTGTTATTCAGAGTTCATAACATCTTGTTCCAATATGCTATTCCTCTTTCCAGATGAGAAGCAAATTTAAATAAAAGAGTATTGGAAATTGAAATCAAATATTGAGGAAATGTTTTTAAAATTTAAATAAAATTAAATTTAATTTAAATCCTACTAATAACGTGACTCAGTTAAACTACAAACCAAATGAAATGCTTTACAAATCGAAACCGTTTTAAAATTTGAAGAAGTTACAAAATCGAAGCTAATAAAAAATTAAGTTGGGTAACTATCTTAGAATACACAGTATTACAAATTGTGTGCTTTTGTTCGAAGAATTGATAGGAAAATAATATATAAATTCTTTAAGAATTTAAATGTAGAATCTCACAAAGATGTTCTAAGTGGTTTTTATAAAGTAGTTATTCTTTGGAAAGTTTATTTGTGACATTTTCAAGCCAACAGAATGCTGGTCAAGAATATAAGTATATACTTTATTTAATCGAATCTATTTTCTCTCTTTGTTATATACATTTCCAAAAACCGTACATAGTCCTTTGTCTTTGTCTTGGAGTCTCGCATGTAATTAGGCTTAGGACTCTGAAGAAAAGGCCAACAAATGATTTCAAAAAGGGGTGGTAAAGGCGGGTAAAAGGGTGAGTTTGGGGGTTAAAACGGGGTGAAAGATGAAAGACACGAAGGGCCATTAAAAAATGTTTAAACTGCCAGCTGGTTGAGCTGACTGACTGGACTGACGCCTCCAAGGCCAAATAAAGGGGAGCAGAAAAAATGGGGCGGCAGGAGGAAAATTGTGTATACTTTCTTGGTCCTTACTTGACGGAGATCCCTGCCTTTGTTTTTCCACTGCCGAGCGCCTTACTGCTTTTGTTTCTCATTCCTTCCTCTTCCACCCACGTTTTTCCGGGCCGGTAGGAAAATCAGTTTGAGTTGTGTGATTGTGTACGTGAGCATAACGGCTACAATGGCCAAGGCCGGGGCCAGGCTGGGGGCAGTTGGGCCCAATGGCCACCCCCCTGTCAGAATTGATTGATTGAATTGCCACTTTATGAAATTTGTGAGTCTTCGGAGATGTGCGTGGAAATTCGTGTTCTCGTCTCGGCTCTTCCCTTCCTTTCCCCCTGGGGTGGCTTTCCTCGGTGGGTGGGTGGTTTGGGTTGCGAGGGGCTCTTGTGCGTCCCCGTGCCGTGCGGCGAGGGTTGCTCCTGCTGATTTGTGTTTGTGTGCGCTTTGGCTAACAATTTGCAGCATAAAATACATAAAATTATGTGTTGCGCTGAGGCGGCCATTAAACTTGATAGATTTATGAAAAACAGCAGCCGAAGCGGTATCCAAAAGCGTAGACGAAACTGCCAGGGGGTTGAACTCTTGGGGCACCCAACCCCCGCAAAGATACAGCTGATTAAAATTGCAAAATTGTCCAAATGAGATTTGGCAGTCAGACGATTCTGGTGAATGGCAAAGTATCAGAGCTGTCCAAGGGGAATGGTATTTATATATATAATATATATATAATACAAAATAATTTCTATTTAAATACGATTTTCATACTTCTTTTATATAAAGTCAGGATACGAACTTCATTATTTTTCCTTACTGAAAATAGGCAATTAAGCTTTCTTCTGTCTTCTCTTCCATTCATTTCGATAGTTATCTTAGGATGAACTCAATATAATTTATTCCCTTTCCCTCCTAAGCTCCACACAAAAGGCCTAATGAAAAAATATCCAATTTGAATGCAAAATGTAATGGAACAGAGAAGGCTTATTAAAATAGATTGTACAAATTAAGAGCCTGGCAAAAGTAAATGAGTCCAGGCAGCAAAGTGAAGTGCTAAGGCTAAGGTCTAGATACCAACTTGTTCCCATTCATTAAGTGCCTCCCTTTTTTGGCTCGCAATTACAAAATGATTGAATGGTAATTTTAGCGGGAAAATTCAGCTTCTGCCCTTTGTATTTTGGGTGCGTTGGTCTGTTGCGTGGCATAAATTCCCATTATTTATGGGGGGCTGTAACTGTTTGTGATATTTTATTTCGCGCAAGGATAGCGAAGGATAATTTGCGCACCCAAAACAAACGGCAGGAGCAAAAAAATCTCACCGAACTTAACAAAGAAAAAGCGTCCTGAATGTTTGGAATTAATTGCCCAAGCTCCTCCAATCACAAACAGAAGATGGAGCCAAGAGAAAGGGAGGAAAAAATGTTTTAATTAATAAAATTGAATGTGTGCGAAAATTGAAAGGATTTTTCCGGCCCCTTCTTGGTGACGCCGTTGTTGTTTTTCCTCGCTGTTGTTGTTGTCGCATTCATCTTCGACGCTCACTCGCAGGCTCCTCTCATTGGACTCATTTTGTATGCAAATGATTTATACCAGAAAGTGTCCTGGCCGAAGAGCCGGGGCCAAACACTGGATTAGAGAGTGCCAGCGCTGGCTCATTTTATTTCCCACCCGCCTAAACTTTTCCACCCGTCGAAAATGGACATGGCCGGGAAAGTTTTTTTCCCGTCTCCAACCCGCCCCTCCCTCAACTCGGGCAGGGTCGCCTACAATTTCTCAATCGCTTGAGGGGTATCTCTGCTCGTTTTGTGGGAGGTTTTGTTGTTGTTGTTGTTTTTTTTTTTTGTTTTTTAAATATTTACTTAACATCCTATTATCCCCATGCGGACCAGGACGGGGACTAGCAGCGAACCACGACGCAGGCTTGTATCAACATAAACAACGAAAAAAGGACATTGTAGAAGACCGAAGTTTAAAGCACACTTGCAGGCGAAATATTATTTCTAAGAAAGTTAGAGTTACTTGAAATGTGGATTTAGAGATATACACTAATATGGTCTGTCCCTATTTTATTCTGTATATATAAATATAGAATCAAGCAGATGTTTTATTAAGGACAAAACCACTGATCGAAGACTATTTTAAACTTCGTTGCAAATGTCCAGCTTAAGGATATAGTAGCTCAGTAAGGGTATAACAACGATAAACTTTCCACACTCACACACACACCCAAGCAGACAGCCAACCGAGAAAAATGCAAAAAGGACGAAGGACACGTCTTGTCTGTCACACCAAAATGTCACCGCGGGGTGAATTACTGGCAAACCAACAGAGAAAAAATTCTGAACAACAAAAATATTTGTTTTGCTTGGAAAGTAAGTTGAAAATGGATATACCCTTATAAAATAAATACTCAGAACATCTAGATTATAAAATCAATATGATTTTTTTTTAAATATATTCTAGAGCCCTATTTTAGTAATGTAATGTAATGAGTACGAGGTATCCTTTCGATCAAAAATCCCCCACACCTAACTTTCAGTGTATTTAAGGTCGCGGTCAGAGAGAAAAAAAGCAAACAGAACAGAACAGAACAGAAAATCCCTCCAAAACAGGGCGCTTCTCTATGTTTTAATGTGAGCAGGACAACACGAGATCGGGACACGCGCCCCACAAACACAAACACAAGCAAAGCAGCAGGAAAACAACGGTACTGCGACAGACAGAGACAGAGACCGATAGCGCGAGCGAGAGAGAGAGAGCTGGCTGGAAGGAGGGGTGGAAATGTGCCAAGCGTGTGAGTGATTTATGGCGCTGCGAGTGACGAGGACGAACCAGAATTCTTCAGGATAATGCCGACATAACGAGATTGTTTTATGTACACATTTTCTCCTTGTTTGCGCCGTCGTTTCGTTGTCGTTTGTTGGCTTTCGGATCCGGATTTCCAAGAGTGTTGCGGGGGATGGGGATGGGGATGGGGGCTTGTAGGTGGAGTCGGAGTCGGATCTGGATCCTTTATATGTACACATAATGACACTTTTCGCTGACTATTCCCATTCGGTTGTCGCTGTTCTTGGTGTTGTTGTTGGTGTTGCGCACTGGAAATGGGGGCGAGATAATGTGCCTGTGTCTGTGCTTGTATGTGTGTGTGCGCCTTATCTGTGTACATAACCTCGCCGCGTCTGTGTGTGCGCACTTATACCCAAAGGACCTTCAATCACATCCGTAATCCTCGCTCAGCGCGTTAATGAGCTCCACATTAATTTGTCACCCACAAGGGCTCACCTGATATTATGTTTATGCCCCCAAAACAGGCAAATCGAATGAAGGTTTTCCGAGAGCTCGAAACATACCTAGATATCGAAATAATCTAATTAAAGGCATTTCTTATTGTTGCTATTTTTTATTAATGGCTTTAAGAAAGAATATATAAAAAAGGAATTACAATATTTTACGAGTTGCATATATCATGATAATTCCTTGATTGTTTACTTTAAAAAGAAAATCATGAAAGATAAATAAATGTTTCCGGTTGAAAATTATAATCCCCTAATGTATCGGCACTGTATCAATTTAAAAGTTAAAAAGCCATTTGTTTTTAAGCCTTGAAACCTTTAAATAATATTTAAATATACTACGTAAAGCGAGTTAGAAAGCTAAAGTCCAGTGTGACCGAATTTTAAAATTATTTGATCCATCCATCTCATGCAACTCATATTTAAAAACTAACAGAACTATTTAAAAACAGCTTAAAACTTTATAATATATATTAAAATTTATGCTTATTCTCATCTAAACTATTGATATATGGAAACAAACTAAAACCTACCAAATTATATATCTAACTAAAGGCATTAAATTAGCATTAATAAATTATATACTTAACCCAGTATCTCTTGTCAACCCATAGCAATTATTAAAACGAAAATTAAGCAAAACTGAACACAGCATAAATAAGTATGAATGGTTAAGTGTACAATTTACGACTTTTGTTCAGCTTACTGGCGCAATTATATATTTATATGTAGTATATGGTAACAAGCCCAAGATGCATGATTCATTCCATTCATGGCTTTCTTGGTCTGTGTCCCTTTTGTCCTATGTGATATATTCTTCATAATTTCTAATTTCCGGCTAAAAATAATTCTAAACATTAAGTAGAAATTATTTGAAAAACTTTTTCGGTCTGGCGTCTTGTTTTTGTAAATTTACAACTATACTGAGCAGCCGAGGCACTGGGAACGACCAAGGCTGGAAAGCGGGAATCCCCTTACCAACCATCCCCACGACCCACGACCGTCGATACAAACAAATTCTCATTAAAGGCGAAGGCTGTAGTTGAAACCGAGCTGAGAACTGAGAGCTAACCCAAAAATTGTACACTTTTAGAAATCAGAGTTGGAAATTTCTATAAAATGTCAGGAGAGAGGAAACCTAAGTTCTGGGATCCAAAGCTTAGAATACCTTTTAAAAATTGTCACATTATTACCAAGGATACCATTGGAATAAACTTATGTAATCGTATATAATAAAGTATAACTCTATATTATTAATTTATTAATCAAAAATATATATATTTTCATAATTATAATATAAACAATAACGAAACCGTTCTAGTTTTCATAACTTGTTAAAATGGTTCCTGTGAGGGTAAACGATTACTAAATAGAGGATAATGGTGTGAAATGTTAATTGATTGTTGTAAATTCCAAAGATCAAATTGTCTTACATTTAAAATAAGTTGTGATGTACTTTTTAAAGCTGTACATATTATGTGTGTTTGTTGTCTACTATAGACAATATCTACAAACATATGTAGATAGTTTCAATAACTCTTATAAGGATTGGAGGGGAAAACTCTATTGGTCTTTTGGTAAAACTTATTACTTATTATAATTATTTGCAAGTTTTAACATGTAAGTAAAATAATTTAAGATTTTAAAGCACTTTCATTTAACTTAGTATCACACAAACGATTGTCTTAACATTATTTTCATATCGAATTAAGGTAAAACATAAATTCCAAAAGCTCAATTACAAAGCCTTAATGCCAAAAGACATACCCACTTATGAAATACTATGGAATATTTTTCCCAGTGTAGACGTACCAAAATTTTAAGCATGTAAATGAGTCGAGCTTGGGTTATCAGAGGAAAAATGGAAGTGGGTGGGATGGCAGTTGTTAGCCGGGGGGTGGTGGTGTACAAAATATGATTTTGACAGAAAACAACAAAACAAAATCCATAATTCAGGATAAAACATAATTCCACACAGCACACAGAGCGATAGAAGTGGGAGGAGCAAGGGAGATGGAAAGGGAGAGTAAGAGCAAGAGCATGAGCGAGAGGGAGAAACATCCCACACAGATGCACAAGGAAGCAGAACGGTCTGGATGGAAAGCGGCGAAAAAAGAACAACAACAACATTATGAATTACGGTAAAATGGCGGGAAAAGGCAAATGAGCATCGCAAAGGGGCGGTGGGAGCACAGTTGTAGTGGGGTGAGTGAGAAGCAGTTACAGTTATTTATTAAATCCCTTTACGCATTTTCATAACAAATTCACAAAATATTTCAAATGCGATGGCGACGTTGCTCGGGTGTTTGTTTTTTCTTCATTCTTTTTCCTCTTTTTTTTTTGTTGCGGGGTCCTTTTTTCCCTTTTTGGTAGCCGCGTCCGCCTTGCATCGTGTGATTCATGTCACTGCCTGGGTGTTTTGTGTCATTAAACTTTTATGCAAGATAGCAAACATACAAACATACAGCTGAATTTTATACAGTAAACAGCGAACAGCACTCATCATAAACAGGACAAACGAGCGTAAATTTAATCCCTTTTGGCACAAAGAAATCATATTTTTTCTCGTTCTCAGCGGAAAACTAGAGGGAACTGTACCGACCAAGGAGTATCCATGCCTCCAATCATTGCCTACTTTCGGGGGACACTAAATCATTAATTCAAGAAGGGAAAACATATTCTAAATGATGTACATATATATATGTATTTATTTAAATATATTTTATTTATTCTTTTTTTTTATATACAGTATACAGATTAGGATCAATCGATCCGAATTAAATATGTTTTTTAACATAAAGGACCTTTTATGATTTCACGATTCAA
This sequence comes from Drosophila serrata, assembly GCF_035046125.1. Lineage (NCBI taxonomy): Eukaryota > Metazoa > Arthropoda > Insecta > Diptera > Drosophilidae > Drosophila > Drosophila serrata. Next base: position 3,805,649 of record NW_028257143.1, read on the forward strand.
CCCAATTTAACACCCAGTGTAGGGTATTTGCGAGACGAAATGCGTTGAAGGTGGAGAGGGAAAATGAAAATGGCAGCACGAAAAATAATTCTAATCTCCTCATGAATATTCCTTTTGCATTTTCATTTTGCAAAGAGCGCTTGGTAAGAGCGTAAACCGTCAACAAAAGGACAACGCCAGAGCATAGTTTGGGGTTTTTGGGGCCCGATGCGTAAGCTAAAGAAATACGACGGCGCCCGATGGGTATCCTGAAGCGGAGGGTTCGGGGGAAATCAGGGTGAAGCAGTTGGCTAAATGTACAATGGGAAAAAAGTGTGTATATATAGCCCAGGCAGCCGTTTGTTATTTTATTTTATTCAAGCTCGCGCTACAGCGACACTGCACTTGAAAAAAACAACATGTACTTGTCTTTGCTTGAGCGACCATCGTCGGCTTGACTTATTAAAACTTAAATATTATATATGCCGGAACACATAATGATCTTATCTAAAGTCAAGGAAGCTTACCCCTCGGATTGTATTAGAATTCCCAACTAGGTATTTATTTCATTTAATCTCTTCTCTAACTCTATGTTTTATCATATTGTCGAGATGTACAAAATATGGTTTCTGCCATAGCTTTTTTTGGAAATAATATGAAAAAGAAATCACACTAAGAGTCTTCTACTTAATTGTTAAAAAGAACTTAGCGAAAACTACTGTGTATATAAAGTTTGACATTAAAAATAAAAGATCGTTGGAGTATTATCATTTCCCCTTAAACCATCCAATTTTAAAAATATGTATATAAATTGTTATTAATTCCTAATGAAACCGATTATCCTCAGTGTAGTCGAATTTTATCGCCCTTTTCTCTACTACTCGACTCCCTTATATACATTCCATTCCATTGCCGGGTCCGGCATTTCACTGATGGGCAGTCGTCGTTCAAGTGCCGCAGTTGCCGGCCTCGTCGTCATCCTCGCTTTGGGTCTGCCATCGAAATTATAAACTTGGCTGCTAAAGAAGGTTAAGTGATAAATTAACGCCACTGGCCCCGTGCCTCTTTGGCCCCTCGTGTTTCATTCTGGCCAGGACTGGAGCTCTAAGCGCGGATGGGAATGCTTTATGCACGAGTGGACCTTTTAGTTTATTGTTATTTTCAAAAGGAACCCCCAGCTAAAAAAGGAGCTCAGCTTGAATCGAATAATTACGAAAAGTGGCCCAGAAATTAATCAGGGGTGGGGGAAGAGCAAGCTGTTCTTAGTAATATCTGTGCCTACTGTACATGAAGGACATAGCAACATATTTTGTATAGAAATAGAAACACGATATTACCTAAACCCAATAATGGTAGAGTATTAATTAGTAAATTTTCCAAATAAATCCATCAAGTCACTATGGTTTCAGGCAAATGACATAAGGCCTTGACTCAACTGCTCAGCAAACATATATTTTAACTAAAATGTGATAAGCCTTTTGATTGGACATTTTAGGTCCGATTCCTTCACATACATGTCTTCCTTTCAAATCCGTCACGATGTCCGGTTCGAGAACCCACTTCGTCAGCGAACTGACAGAAAAAAATGCGAGTTAAATATGCGGTGCCTTTTCCTTTCTGCCTTCGCACTTTTCACCGCAGGATACTACTTCATGGATGTGCTTGTCGACTTCAGGACCAACGAGGAACAGCAAGTCGTGAAGAGCTCCTCCTTGGTGGATAAGAAGGAATGTCGACTCTTGACCCTTACTTCGGACGACCGCAAGTGGATGTCCCTGTGGGGCTACATCCGGGAAGATTTTTGTGGCAGCCATATGCATCTCACGTCCTTCAGCACGGATGACGACAATTATCTGAAGAGGCAGATAGTCCCGGATTTCCTCATCTCGATCTTTTGGTCCGAGAGCTTGCGGAGCTTCGAGTGCAAGTACCATGTCGTAGAGCGGCAATCCGACTACCACAATCGGCCTCTGTACACCCGGAAGTTTAACCTGATGAGGGAATATATTACGGTTGAACCGACTGCGGATATCATCCGGGCCGAGTGCTACTTCAATGGGACTAACATCTACAACGGAGTTCACTTCTATCTCCGTCCGCAAGATATAAAGCTACGGAACTCCCTGGGTCTGCCCCCCCTGAGGTCAGTCTCTGATTCTCATAGTTTGTCGGTGTTGATTGTGGGCTTGGACTCCATGTCCCAGCCGCACTTTGCACGGACTATGGCCCAGACCGCCAACTTTCTCTTCTCGCTGCCCCACGTCGAACTGAAGGGCTTCCATCGATTGGGAAGCACCTTCGAGAGTCTGATGCCACTCCTGAGCGGTTTGAGTGGTTCCGAGATGGCAAAATTCGTATCAACTCTTGAGAAGCTGGACAATTGCCCCTTTATTTGGAAGGAGTTTCGAAAAGCCGGCTATGAAACGGCACTGGGTGAGGATAACATAGACAAGTCAGTGTTTCCTGGGCAAGGATTTGAGGAGCCACCCACGGACCACTACCTTCGGCCGGCACTTATTGAGATGTGGCTGAAGACGAGACGTGACCGAGGCAAAGGCATTCACTGCAACTCAAAGGACAGCTACGCCATGGTCCTCAGGGATTTCTTCTACAAAATAATTCCCCACCATCGGCGACATCGTTTCTTCACCTTTCTGCGGTGGACGCAGGGTATCGATCATCTCTTTAACTATGGCCGGACGTTGGACACCATGTTCTTGGAGATGTTTCGGCATGCAGCCCGCAGTGGCCTACTGAAGAATACGCTCCTTTTGGTGGTGTCCAATCACGGGCTCAATAGTGGATATTTCTACGAGACGGTGCAGGGCAAGGTGGAGGGGAATCTGCCGCTGGCCCTGCTCTGCTACCCCAAATGGATGGAGGAGAGCTTTCCCCGAGCCATTGCCAACCTAAGGCAGAATAGTCACCGCCTGGTCACTTCATACGATCTTCACGCGACGCTCCTGGACTTGCCCAGGTTGACCTCTATCGAGGATAGGAGTATCGAGCAGCGCAGCTTCGGTCTTGCTGCCCAGGATCTACCTCGGGGAATAAGCCTGTTCCTGCCAGTGCCAAGCACCAGGGACTGCAGCTCAGCCCACGTACCCTCAAAGTATTGTCTGTGTCAGGAGCAGGCAAAAGTGTCCCCAACGGAAGGGTATGTTTTACGGGCCGCTCTCCTGGTTGTCCGAACCATTAATAGGGCTCTGCAGAAGCATATTCCACCATGTCACAAGTTGGAACTGAAACTAGTGTTGGCCGTCGATGAATGGAGCCCACCGGCGGAAAAGAACTACGCGGAGCTCTTGGTTAGGCTGGTAACCACTCCTGGCGACGGCGAGTTTGAAGGTGTCGTTACGTACACGGGTCATGAACTTGCACTCAACGGACCCATTCTGCGCAAAAATGAGGTCGGAAATGACACGTACTGCATAGATAATTATCTGATTAATATGTATTGTTATTGTCAAAGGTCCTTAGAACCGTAATATAGCTAAGCTTTAAGCTAAACAAAATCACCAAGCCCAAGGTATTCTATGGTCGAGGCCTTAGCCTTCGTCTTGTCTGCTTTTGTTTTTTATATTTGTCAGCTGCTGTTGTCAATCTAACATAAATCACACGTCATGTGCAGGACCACACGCCTTGAATGTTTTGCGATATTGGACAGAGGGTGAGGTCCATAAATCAGTCAGGGAAACGCATTATAAAGAAACTATAAATACTGCTGTGATTGACGCCGCTTAAACATAAAAGTGGAATTAAAAAGACGTAAAAACTTCTACCGCATTTATGAAGAGTCAGCAGCAAAACACACCCGCCCTCGTGGGCTGGCACTGGCGCTGGCGAGGTCCTGCTTTAAATGTCATACATACTTTATCTGAGGAGGAGCGGGTGTGACTGCCATCATAAAAAGCATAATTACGGGCATTTGGGCTAATGTGATTTTCTGGCCGCAGGCCTTGGCGCTGGCAAAACATTTCTTATCACGGCGGCAGGATGTGATGTGAGCGGGGAAGTGGAAGTCGGGCGAAGGAATAATGCAGGCAGGCCGGAGTTAGACTGCTAGGCAGGCGCAGGCTGAGCTCGCGCATAAATCACTCATGATGAGGCGTAATTAATGCGACTATATGGCGACCTAAATTTTCTATAAATCATCAGATTAAACCCAACGCCAAGCACTCGTCGTTTCGCCAAGGAACATATGATGTGGAATCGTGCGACTAAACAGGATACGCTAGTGGGACTGGGAATAGATAACCACAAATCTATTGGCAGCTCGACTGAAGAAACGATGTCTATTAAACAATATGGCGGTCTTACACTGCAGTTCACTGGAAAGCTTGGATTTTTTAAAATTTAAATCTATTAAGAACTAAAAGGAGACAATCATAATCCCTTTTAAAATGCTTATTGATCTATATATAAAACTTAATAATTAAAAATATTCGAAGATCACTATAGAACTAACTAGCAAAATCTTTATTTTCAATGATTATATTTGTTGGGGCTTTAATATAGCCAGAAATTTCCATCTCCCGAATCCTGTCATCCTGAAATCTGTTGCCATTGATGAAAATAATGCCTTCTAAAAATAGTCCATCAGGAATAAATGTTCTAAAGTTACCCTTTTCCGTTTAATGATTAGATATATCATTGAATAAATATAACTATATAAATATTATAATTAAATAAATTATATATTAGTTATTAAAATACATAAGAAAAGCTTTATTTATATTTTATAAATACAAAAAAAAACCTCCAGTTGTTTGTTAACACAAACCGTTTTGTAAAAACCTATCAAAACTCAGGCTTCCTGATTCAAGACCTAATTTAATGTTAAAGAAGATTTGTCTAACAGGAACATTTTGAATCATTTCATTCCAATCCAATGTAATACAAATATATTTTTCCAATTGAAATATAACTTAAATTAGTTCTACGTACAAATGCACACAGCAATCTGACATTGTGCTTTTGCTGATGAAAAAGGGATTTTATATTTTTATATATGTAACTTTCAGTTATAATATTTTCATACTCATCCAAAGGTAGAAACAAATTTACCATAGGAAACATTTGCGAACTCTTACTCCTACTAATATTATTCATTGCCTTGTTTAGTTTTCTTTGCAATAATGTCTGCCAAATCAACTTAATAATCTTAATAATGGCATAGAGCTCATAAAAGCGGAAATGCTTTCCATCCGCTGTTCAAAGAGTCGTTAGAGTCGTAAATTCGGTAAACGCGCTTAAGTGATTTTCACACTAAAAGCCAACGGGTCACTTCGAGTCGAGTTGACTATTTCAAATGGTTTCTTCTTGCTGGCATTTGGAACATAAAATTAAATTTTATGTACATATAACGCTTACGGGGTCGGCGGAACACAACTCGGCAATTAAATAGCCATAAAAGTCACTTTGATTTGATCCTTTGTGGTTTGCCCAGCGTTGTTTGGTTTGGTTTTTCCCGCTGGCCAACTTTAATGGCCATCATCATTGACAATTTTTTGACAACTGACAAGAGCGGGTCAGCGTCAATATTGTCACGCCCATTTTGCGGGTCTCCTGGGCACCTGGTCCGGGGTTTTGCTGCTTAACCTTGTTTACTGTCAAATAATGACAGCCTCGTAAAACCCCTAATTTTACGAGCATCTTAAACCAGGTCGTAAAGTCTTAGACATGTGAGAGGAGCTCAGCGGCCCAGCCGTCTTTTTATTTAATTATATATATATATTTTTTGGCTGGTTTTGCCGCCAACTGTGTTCTTAATCATTTGTCTTTACTTAGATTAAATCCACTCGGACGACGCCCACTCGATGGCTTGTGAGAATGCAAATGCCTAGCACTAATAAAAATTTATGGCACTCGACCATTTAGCGTCTCGGAACCCCTCAAAAACAAGTCATCGTATATAAGCTCTGGAGGAAGTGCGGGGAGTGGCGATCCCACGCGTCAAAAACAAAGGGAAACGGAAGCACCTCGACCATTTGACGAAGTCACCCAAAGTCACGAGAGTCGGTCGATGCATTAATGGGAGCCACTTAACTGGGATTTATCACCTCCGCCCACAGAACTGTATGGAGTCATAAAGACCGCCAGAGCATAAGGATGCAGGCCGAAGAAGCCGGACTTGTTGCTCTTGACTTGGACTGAGCCTGTCCTCTGCCATTCTGCACAAATGCTAATTGATGGATATATTGATGGGCTCTGAAGTCTTTATCTGTTTCAAATTGAACGCGAGCGCTGCGGCAAAGGGATTATTTTGTGATCACACCACCATAAAGATGCTTAACAATATGATTGCATTGGAAAATATGAAGATCTAAACTATCTCAACAACGCATTTCTTAATGTCCATTGTATGCTCAGCTTAACATGCCTAATTGATATTGATTTTCATCTGTAATAGGAAATCTTCAAAAATATTCATTTGTAAATATATTCTTTTTAAGCGGTATGCTAAATATTTTTATGATACCCGCAGTAGTAGGACATTCCCCGATACCCTTTTCAATTTTTTGCAAATAGGCGCATAAAGTAATATAAGAAAAAATGTAGTACTTCGTTATAAACCCCTAAATGTACGCATATACTCAGATTGGACTTTTTAGTTTAATTGATACTTTTAATGTTCATACGGTATAGCGTTACTTAACTAATTCCTAAATAATTCTAATTGAAAATTAGATATTACACTTCTCCAAAGATCGTATGCGTTGCATGGCGCTTATTTATATCTGAAGATGAATATGGTCGCGCCTGGCCTTATTTCCTTATGATTTTTGCAGTATACTTAGGATCTACATTTTATTGAAAAGTTGATTTCCGTTCCGAAAAGCCACATTTGTCCACAAAATGTTTAATACATACAAGAGTCCAATGTGCCACTATGTAAAACTATTTTAAATACTTCCTTCAAGATGTCAAAGAGTAGAGCGATTTTTGTACTGAATGCGAATAAGAAGCATTTTGTTTTTTTCTCGTTCTTTTAATGAGGAAAAATTCTTTTGTTTCTATAAGAACTATAAAAGATTTATACAACACTAATAGCATCAAAAATTATAGTTAAACTAGTAAAAACAGCAGAGGTAATAACCGACCATGTCTATTTGATAGCGACAAGTAATCAAATTTAACTATCACAATATTAAATATATTTTGTTAAAACGCAATGAAAAACGTTGTGTTTTATAAACCAACGACCAACTTGAGATATGTTTATTTCTTTTCAATCAGACATGCAAAATATTTCAATTGAATGAGTTTCCTGTCCGTCTCTTGAATCTCCACCGGATGAGGCACTCTGCCAGATTAAGGACTAGAATGGCAACAACAACAAATTCCAAATCATATTTACGGTCCCATAATATTGCCAGGGCGAGGGAGGTAGACAGAGGAGAGGCAAAAGCAATCAGAACACTAAATCTGATGTACACCGCTAATTGCGCATAGATTACAAGATGCATGAGCGATAGTACAGAGGCGAGGCCGCCCAATTCCCATCTTGAATGGGGTGCAGGAGGAAGGCACATGGCCAGGAAACGAGGCATCTTCTCCTGGATGCAAACAGGCGACAGCTAGCTCACTGCGAGGCTGCGACACAGACAACTCTATTTGAATCCCGGCAACTACGAGGGAGCAGGAGGAGACTCTTGGGACTTGCCGTTGCTTATTTATTTCGAATTGACCCATTTGGTAATATTCATAACTTAGGAGCGCACGAAGGCCGCCGCCTGTTCGAACTGTTCGAACTGTTCGTACTGTTCGAATGACTCGGCCAGCGGTGGTTGTTGCATTAAAAAAGACCCATAAATTCTCGCTCCGCGCAGATCAGTTTTTTAGTGTGGCGCGCCATTTGAGTTTATTTGCGACGGGCGCGCTGTCATAAGTTGCCGCCAAATTGTTGCATTGTACCTGCTGCGAGATGCTGGGAAATCAGAGTTAAAGATCCCACTCGGCTAGCTAGTAACTCAGATATCATTAAAAAAAAGTGCGAGATACTTTATGAATTCGTCGTGGGCCGAGACGCGGTTTCCACGGATCGAGCACGGATCGGGCGACGTCGACGGGCGATTGGCGTGAAATATGCCCATTAAAATGTACGATCATCGCCTTGAATGCAAACCACTTGGCCACCACCGATCCCGATCCCGATCCCGATCCCCATCCTCCTCGGACGATGAGCTGTGGAACTGTGTTGAGCTGACCGCTGAATTATTGTTAACGATTTGCAGTTAATTTCTAGGCAAAGAGATTTCGGTTCGATTTCATGGTCGGCCTTTTATACTGCTGAATGCTAATGGCTCCATTCGTCCATCAAAAGTGGGGTGTCCTTGATATTGGATTCATATTCAAAATATTTAAGGATATAGTGACTTAATTCAAATACAGGTAGTGGTATTTTCCAGTGTTTTTTTGTCTCAATGAGGCAGCCATTACTTGGCCGCTCCTTTCATTTTGAAAACATCTTTTGAGTGAGTTTTTATTAGGCCCAATAAGACCCTTCGACCGAAACAAAGAACTAATTACACTCATTATCGGATTAATGAAATCGATTAGCATATTCCCGTTTACGATGCACAATAATTTACAATATCGAATTTATTATTATTGGCATCTCTTGATTTCTCCTCGTCAGCTGCCAGGCATTTTTAATTTCCAATCGAATTCCTTCCCCCTCGCAGTTCTACAGCAGATGGACCTGGATCCGGGGATCCATGATCAGAGATCGGGAATGACCAGGGCCTACCTGTTGAGTGGTATCCGCCCGATTGGCCTGCCGGTCATCAGGTTTATGTGGCATATAATTTTTTTTATTTGGTCCGCTCATAAGAGAGGAGTCGTAAAATTTTTTGATGACGTTTGTCAAGATGCCAGGAAGGCAGGAAGGCATGGCAATGAAATTTCTGCAGTTTTTAACATTAAATCGATATATTTATGACACTTTATTTAAGCTCCGTCAGATGAGGTATTTTAAGGGGCTTGACCTGTTTTCTTTGATCTTGGTGGATTCGATATCGAGGTGGAGACATGCCATATTACCATATTACCTGATCATTAGCTTTTCTAATGTTAAAGATGTTAAACTAATATAAAGATTGTACATATTTACTTGTATTCTGTAGGTTTTTTACTTATGTTTTCGCGGAGACTTTTAGTTTTTTATATCATAAACTGTATATCATATGGAAACCCCCTTGGCTTGCTCTGCACAGTGTCTATTTGCTGTTCTAACTGACGTCGATGGGCTGAGTACGGGATAGACAAACAAACCCATATACCCACTCCCACACCCTATAGCTCCCTTTTCCCCTGAAAGTGTGTGCGTTATTTCGCGCTTGTGGTACTAAATTGGGTGATAACTCCTTTTTAATGGGTGCGCTTTTGCCTGGCTCTCTTGTTGCTGCGCTGGTGTTCTAAGTTTTATTTTTTTGTCTCGCTAAAACTCAATTTTCGAATCAAACAACCACGAGGATTTCTCGTCGCCGCTTTGCTCCATCCTCCTCCCAGCATCCCAGACCTCCTCGATTCCTCGATTGTGTTGTACAGTGTTTGCTGATGATGCCCTCCAATAACAACAACAATATCAGTAACAACAGCGGCTATATCAACAACAACAACAACAACATTGGCAGCAACAACGTTGTCATGTTATTTGTTGTTACGCTATTGCCACCATTGCTTTTATTGTTGTTGATGACGCAGGCCCTGACGATGACTCTGGTCCGGATTTCCCTGGATTGGCATTGGAATCGGGATTGGGTTTGGGTTTGGGTTAGGGCTGGATCTAGGTCTGGGCGGGGGATTGTTCCGTCGCCATCGTTTGTTGTCACAAATGCAAATAATGGGACAATTGTGCTGTGCAGCTTTTTAACTGCTTTTATTATTTAATTCCTCAATAGAGAAATAATGGAAATTAACTTGCACACATACGACTATTACGACTATTATCGGGAGACATACATTTCATCGGTATATTTAACATACATATATGTATATATATATATATATATATGACATTGCATAAGTCGGGGAACATCAAACTTATTTCTAACATTTTCAATCGAGCACAAGTATGAACTCATTAAATATTTTATCTTTTTCGGAGTTATATATTATTTCTTATTACAAAAATATATACAACAATTTGTTTAAATTGTTTCTCTTGAAGCTATTTAAATATTAAACTAAAGTTTTCTTCTAAACAAATTCTTATTTATTTATTAAAAATATAATTCTTTATTACCGTATTCCAATCATCTTTAAAGTTTCTTTTTAAAAATGTGCACAATTCATTTAATTTATATACCCATTCATTTATATTCTTTTCTTACTATGAATAATATAAGCTAAAATATAATATATATATTAAAATGTAAATATATTATTAAATATGACTCCATAGTATGCTTGATAGAATTTCCTCCCTTCCCTACTTGTATATACCATTTTTTTAAATACAGTCTGATTTACTTTCGGTGAAAGTGATGTCTGGTTACTGTGATTTTTTTTTTTTTTTTTATTAATTGAAATCTTCTTTGATATTTCATATAATAGCATTTCATAGATATATATGTATATGTATGAGTGTCGATTTTCATGAAAAGCTGAATGTTATACCACATATACTATGTTAATGCAATGAAATACGTGAATTCTTGAATACGTAAAATCGAAATACCCGATGTTTATGCGACACTCACAAAATTCATGCATTCAAAGAGATGCCATAGCTGAAATAAAAATTAATATCAATATAAATTAATAATAATTATTAAAGTCAGATGTGTGTTTAAACAAATAAACTGAATAAATTTGTGCCCTTTACATGGTCACCATCACCCGACTATTTAGAAAATCGCATGTTGGTACAGCAATTTCCTTGATTTTTGACATTTTTGCAGAAGGTTGCCACCTAATTTAACCAAAATTCATTTGGTGTAGCCACACCCACATTCGTGTGTTCCCATAACCATGAAATGGCTTTTAAGCACACGTTTTATTCAAATTCATAATTTAGATACATGCATTCGCATAAACACAGTAATACAAGAACTAATCGCACACTTTCAGAGTGTACAAGTATAATTTAATTATTAAATCTTACCTTTAAAACCATTGTTCTTGGATGGTCTCCAACTCCTTTTATTTTCGTTTGCCAAACTCGAAATGTGTAATGAGCAATTATCGTAAATCAGAGACATTTGCGTGCTCCGTTTGACGTGGCAAGCTTCACCACCCTTTCAAACTAATTAGCGCTATAAAAAATGCAACGGCTGCTGGAAGTCTAAAAATTGTCAGGACTACGGACCCAGGAAATACGGGAGTGGGCGAGGGCTGCTGTTGCCAGGACGTTAATTGTTAAACGAATGTTCGTTTATCACTTACAAAAACAACACACACGGAACGCGGAGACCCACATTGTCCTTGTTTGTTAGATGAATAAAGGCGGCATTTGCGGATGTTTGCATGGCTCATCGCCCATACAAGCCGTATTGCATATCACACATTCCCACTTGGATCCATATCATCCGGGAATGGCAATGAAAATGGGAATGAGTGTGGGTATGAGTATGGGTATTGCTGTAGGAATGAGCCTCTGCATTGGAATTGTTATGTTTTTCGTATTTAACCTCAGACATGGGCCTCGTTTGTATAAATTCCAGCCAACTGCTGCCACCTATTGTTGTTGCTGCAAATGTGCGCTGAAATTATTAACAACCAAAGGACGACACACCGGCGGGAACAACAGTGGCGGCACAACATCACAGTTCCCGGCGTCAACGTCGACTTCGACGCATCGTTCATCGCGCTCACATATGGCGGAAATGACACTTTTACATTTAGCATCGCGAACGGGGGCCCGGAAAGGGATAATGGCTGCGAACCAGGGACAGAGACAGACTTATGTAACATACACACACACATGCATACATGGGCGCAATAAACTTCATTTCTGACAGGCCGCAACACGGCGTATACGTAACGGGGGAAGCGGACACGCAACACAGGGATGCGAAAGAGGACACAGCCTTGTCAACGCAGCGGTGGCCCATGACTGTTTGCCAGGAGGACACAAGGATTGAGGATAGCGGAGTGGCTTTCCGGAACTTCTAATGAATAAGTCCCGGCTTGAAATATGGCCAATCGGAGGCGAGAACAGTTCATTTTGGGTTACGCACCACTGGGGGAGGGTTAGAGAGACTTGATCTAATTGAATGATATTGGGATAGGTTTATCTAAATTGTATATTGAAAAAAACCCGAAAAGGTAAGGGTGTGAGTTTGGGAATTTAGCAAAATATTTAGCATTCTATACTAATTGAGAAAGTAGAAATTTGGTCTTGTTGTTCTTAAACTTCGTTGTAATCAAATTCCTCCTTTAATCTCTATTTATAAAGTTACACAAAATGTCATTAAAAGACAGATGTAGTTAGTCACACCTATTAAAACCATGCTTAAATTTATCTGAACACATTTTAATTCCATGTGTTAGATCTAAATAATCGGACTTTGCATACATACAATTCCAAAGAGAGAGATTCAAATCCAACACAAAGAGCTCAAAATAAACCTTTTAATCCCAAATCAATATTACTTTAGTAACTTAATAACAAGAAGAAGAAATTACAAGAAATCTCTATTATCCGTTTATAATCTTCGTAGGGCTTATTTTCATTAAAAAAAAAAAACATTATTAAGGATTATTATACTATACTATTTCTAGGCTGCCATTATGAACACCGACGATCTTGAGGACACCCACCTGTGCATCAAGTGCAATGCCACGATTATGGGACTCACCAAATACATTGAGCACCGGAAGCGAAATTGCCTGATGACGGTGAAGCCAGAGGGTACACCGGCCACAGATGGATCAGCAACCAGTTCCACTTCCACTCCAGTGGTGTCCCAGACGATCATCCGTCGCAGCAGTCATCTGGATCACACCTACGATGGCTTTCACTTCGCAGAACCGGAGGCCCCAAGTAGTTACCTTCGGAAGACAGCGGCCAGTCATGGGGGAAAGGCCTCCAAGTCTCTGACTGAAGCCTACGATCTCCCCTACGAGTTGGGAGCTGACCTGTTTTTCTCCTCGCTGCAACTGCAAAGTGTTTCCACTGGTGGCAAGACTGGATCAGTGCCTCGCCAGGATAGAGCCAAAGAGGAGTCCTGGACAGCCCCTAGCGGCGATCCTGTTCTAAAAGCAGTGAGGGGATACCCTGAGGCTGTATTCAACTTTGACCATGACTCCCCAGAAGCGAGTGACGAGGAGGATGATGATGAAGAAGCCGACGACTTTGATCCAGAAGAGGATGAGGAGGATTATAACGTGAGCCGTCACTCCCCGCCCACAGTGCCCGCCACCCACACTGGCGGTAAATGGAAGCCCGAACACCGTCCCCAGCTCCGGCACCCGCATATCGAGAGAATATCACCCAGCTGGGATGAGCCTCCCGAGGAGGCGTACACTCATCCTCCGGCGGATCACACAAAGGGCAAGTGGGTGCCGGGCAGCAAGCAGCTTGAGTACAGGGAAAACATAGACCTCACGAAGCTGGAACAGCCGGGAATCAGTTACTGGTGCAACATCTGTTGCCGGCGTCTCAAAAGTCGGTCCAACTACGAGCAACATTTGAGGAGTGGCTACCATCTGAAGAGGGCAGATGCAGAGTGTCAGTTGGAGCAGGCTACCCTCGGAGAAGAACTCAACCTGAGCAAGGACTTTGCTGTGGAGACCAGCGAGAAAAAGGAGGAGCTGCAGCTGCATCCCGCCAAGAGACAGCGGAGATCGAGTCTCCTGCGATGCGATCTCTGTCGCCGCAGGATGCCCAGGCATTTGATGGGCAAGCACTTGATATCCCATTATCACTACCGTCGCTTGCAGCAACAGAATCCGCTAAGGAGGCAATTATCCCTGCAGACCATTCTCAACCACATGGGCAGCATTGTGAGGCAATCGCCATTCCAATGCCTTCCGTGCCGATTCTACGCCAATACAGAGAGTGCCTTCCTGCATCATTGGCAGTCTCACGAGCATTTTGAGTTAACCCAGCGTCTGGGTGGATCCTTTTGGTGTGGATACTGCCAGTTTGAGTGCACTACCAATGAGTCCATGTGGCGTCATCTGCTCCACGCATCTCACAAGGAAGTGCTCTTAGTCCTGAATCGATCGGTACCCATATGTATTGCCCAAAGGCGGTCCATCCAGTGTCCGTATTGTGGACTGAGCGTGTTGTACAATTTCCAACTTCGTCACCATTTCGCTTCCGACCATCCCGGCCTGGCTCCTTCTGGAACGGCAGCTGATGAATATCAATGCAGATTTCGATGTGGATTGTGTGGAATACCACAAAAGTCGCGATTGGCACTTCAGCGTCACGAGAAGCACAAACATCACCTGGCAAGGTACTATTGTGCCATTTGTCGCTTGAACTTTGACACACCTTTGCAGGCGCGACGTCATCGGAGTTTGGTGCAACACAAGCAAAGGGCACGAACCAAGGCACCTTCCTCCACATCCCGACCGGATAAGGAAATAGAGCACATGCTCAGGGAAGTGCTGGAAGAACCCATAGCCCATAGTCCGCCTGCCAAAAGGAATAAATTGGCCGAAAAGAAATGCTCAAATTGTACAAAAGTTTTTGATTCTCCACAAAGGTTGGCTCTGCATCGAGCTGAAGTGCATCCAGACGACAACCATGTGTGCCTCAGCTGCGGATTGAGCTTTCAGTCTGCCCAGGCCCTGGGTAGGCACACACGAAGCTGTCAGCCCCTGGCCAGCACCTCAGGTGCCTCCAAGCCACCTGTGACCAATACCTCATCCTCTTACTCCTGCGACAAATGCAGTTTCCAGTCGCAATATGAATCCGATCTTATTTACCATCGCTTCTTTCACATGAGACCGGGAACGATAGGAAGAGACGAGTTGCTGCAGTGCCCGCTCTGTCCCAAGCACTTCAAGAAGCACTCCCTCAGAGCTCATCTCAGAAACCACACAGATGAGAAGATTTTCGAGTGCCCAGAATGTCATCAGAAGTTTGCAAGGAGGCACAACCTCAAGAACCATGTGGCCACCATGCACGGTCAGGGAAAGGATACTCAGAAACCGAAGGAAGATTCCATAAAAGTGGCGAAGCCCAAATATCAGTGCGGAACCTGTGCCAAAGTACTGTCCAAAAAGTAAGTATTTTAACCAAACTCCTCTCTTCGATAACCCTTAAAGCTAGTCTTCCTTCCACTGTGTGTGGTTCCACGCACAAAGACCGCTAATTAGAATCTCGGAATCGCCCCGGGCTATCGAAGCGGTATCCTTATGAAAATGTCATGCAAATTAATTGTAGTCCCCGAAAATCGCCCAAATAGTTTGCCATTAATAGAAGTCTCAAATAAACAACAAGAAAGTCGCAAAAAATGGTTGGTTTGGGAATTCCTGCAAATGAAATCCATGGAACCGCGTGGCGAACTCATGCTCGTGGGTTGCATTAATTAAAAATTCCAGGCTGCAGTATGTGAGAATAAGTAACCGAAAGAGTACAACAAAATACAACTCATTAAGTGCGGGGATTCCTGCCTTCTTCCAAAAAAAAAACAGTAAAACGCGAGGGGGAATCCCCTCATGTTTGTGGACTGCAGTAGCCACAAAGTATGCAATGCATTCGCAAATCAAGCCTCTGGCTATTCCACCGAAAACTGCAATTTCCATTTACACTCGGGTGTAAATATTTATGTACATATATGAAACAAAGATGAAAGCGGGAAGGATAGGAATGTCCAGTCCCAATACCCAACTCATTCCTTTCTTTTTTTTTTGAGGTCCAGAAAGGGGGGAATCATTGCATGTGTTACACTCGTTCTCTTACAAATTTATCTCCATTATTTCCGGATTATTTCATAGTACTGCTGTATTAAAGGTTATGGTACAAATGTGGATTACTTTTAGCCCACTCCAATCAAAGCAAATCTCGAAGAAAAGCATTTCAAAAGACGTCCAATTTCCGTTGTTCCTCACAACTACTCATAACTTGCTAAGTTTTTTCCACTCCACGTTCGCCTCTGCCAACTAATTCCTTAAGCAAACATTAAGTTGAATTGCAAACGGAGACTGAGAGTCGTCGCTGGGGTAAAGAATTTTCCACTTTTCAAGTGATTATTTGAAAAATTTATTAAAATGCTCATTTGAAGTTATTGTTGTGCCCGCTTGATGTAGATACTTTGCTTTTACGACTAACGAGACCAAGTGGCCAGCCAGCGAGCTGCAGCGGATTGGGACGAGGCTCGGAGCTGTGGAGTGTCTGAGCTAAGACAAACTTTCTGAGAACGCCTCAGTCCCAGCTCCCGAAAGGAGGCGACGGAGGCTACGAGGACGAGGACGACGACGACATCGTCGTCAGTCATGTCAACAGTGGAGCGCTGCTACACACGCTTCCGGAATTCCAGACTCCAGCTAACTCCCGTTTTACGGTCGCCTTTTTTCAGATCGCAATTTTAGACGGTGGGAGATGTTAGAGATGCGAAAGAGATGTCCTTAAGCTTGATTTTTATAAGCTAGCATGTAGCTACTAGCTTGGGGAATTTTTTGTTACTTACATTAGTTGATTATTTCTAAATGTATTTTACATTTAATTCGTTTTTATGAAAACGCAAGCTTTTGTAGGCACTCATTAGGTACAATTGATATTCAGAATCAATAAGTCACGAGTTATTTGTTGTTCTTCAAAATAAATCCATTAACCTTTTTTTAATCTGTCCACGTGTTTTGTAACTGCAGCGAGCATTTAAAAATGTATTATTTTAAAATATAACAGAAGTATTCCGAGGACTCTGAAATAAGAGCCGTTCTTCTGTGATCCTAAAGTGAATTCTCCGAAATAACCAAAAAGGCAACAAAATTAGTTCCAAAAAATTATTCCGGAAATTTAAAATCTTGTACTAATTATATTGTATAAAAAATATTAGTCTTGTCGCGGACGTTTACAATAATTTACTTATTTTTAAAATTTGGAAAATCTTTCCTTTAACTCGGCAATTCTAAGATTAATCTTTCATCGACTGTAAGATATTTGATACGAAGTATAAAAATACTCCTTTTATCATAGTGACTGAAGTTGACTGAGTTGTTCACCAAATTGACCCAGTGAGCATGTTCCTTCCTAATTTTTCATTTCTGTTGACGTGTTCACTTATGTTCTCAGTTTTATTCATTTTCTTCTTTTTTGCTTACCTGATTAGATGTGAAAGGTGCTAGGTAAAAATTCTCTAGAAGACGCACTTAATAATTATTAAAAGTTTTTTGGTTTGATAATGTAGTATTATTTTAGGTGTCATATAATTTTTGAATAATATTTTTATCATTGTTTTAATCCAGGGCTCAGTAGTCTATATAGTGGGCACCTGAGAATCTAGCAGTGAGCAGAATGAATGAGCTGCCATTTTTAAACAAATGAACAAGTGAACATGTTCATTCACAGTCAAATTGAGTATATTTTTATTATCATTATAAGACCAGACCAGAGATCTGGGTACAGTTTTTAGGTTTCAAAAATAATTGTAAATATCAGTATTCCTTGTCTTTCGCCGTGTCACGTTCCCATCGTTGACTAGTGTCCATTTCGGATTCTTTAGCCAGGCGCTGCGGATGAGGGTCCTCCTCCTGCAGCAGGCAGAGCCTGAAGTTTGAGGCGTCCTCTGACGACGACGACGACGACGTCGCCATCGCAGCGTCGGGCAATTCACTTTTATTGAAATGGCGTGCAATGTTCTGTTGGCTGCCTCCGCGAGTCGGGTTCGGATTTGGATTCGGTTTCATCTCTTTTCGCTCGCCATCCTGCTCTGGCCCCCGGCTTTTCCGATCCGTCTGTCGTCGTTTTCCCGCTGCCCTGTTTTCCCCGTCTGCGCTGATGTTTTTTCCTCCCATTCGTCCGCTCGCTTTTCCCTATTCCTTTGGCTTATTTTATTTTGTATTTTAAGTCATCCTATGGTGCATCATTCGTTTGCCGGCAGTTGATTCTGTTGATGGCACAAAGTGCAGTGCAATTCATTTTAATGGCAGCCGTCGTCCTCCAATGATCTCGGATGGGTGATGGTGAGGGTGAGGGTGAGGCTGCTCTCCCGAGCCCAAGGAGTTCCATCACTTGAGAGTCAATTCCGCAAAACTTGATTTTTCATTTCCTACAACTCCGGTTCGCTTTGCTATATCTGACGATTTAGGGATTCTGCTGCCACATTGCACTCATTCATTTTTATGAATCTGCGAAATTGAGTCGGACAATGTTCGGTTTGTGGTCGCCTGGCATTGGCACAGGCACTCACTGGGACTCACTGACACTGGAACGGGTCGTTCGAGTACTCGTTCTTATGTCTCAGTTCGCAATCACCCATCTCACTGCGGATTCTGGCTTGTTGTTGATGGCTATTGGCAAGGGCTTCGTGCATGCTTTTTTCGTTGTTTGGGCCACCAGAGTTCAGTCAGTGGATTGGTTACCTGACTCTCACATCTCATGTCAGTTATGTCAGATTGCAAAAAATACACATCGTACTCTAAGAGTGCAGGAGTACAGTGAGGTATTGTAACTAATTAGAAAGAACAATAAACAAATGAAATCATAAATTGTACAAAACATTAATAATAGCTGGCAATACTGTTTACTCTAAATTCCTAGCAGCGATAGTTAATTATAGATACATATTAGATATAGTACATGAATAATTCAGAGCATTTTTAAGTACATTCAGTGATTTTGGGTATTCTTATTATTTTAAATGGAATTTAAAATAAGCAACAGTAATAATACATTATACATATATTGGTCATAAAATCGGTAACAAACTAAAAACTTAAAAACTTTATATTGAGGTGATACAAAAGAGATTATGGGACACCTTCAAGTATAGTATATTTTGCGACATTAACAAAGAGAGTTATATGAATTAATTAAATTTGAACAAATTTTTAATAGGGCATGCGGGTAGTAGTATTTATTTTAGAGGTTAAATCTTTGGAAGCTTAGTGCCAAAAACGAAACTAAATAAATTATTTACAATGCCAATTGAATTGAATTTCACTTGCACTTTCATTAACAATTCTTCAGTAGCAATTTATTTTACCAAATTCAAAGTATGTATAATCTTTTCCTAAAGCAAAACCTTTTGATGTGCATTTTTCGAATACGATTATACTTTCTACGATCAATCAATCCTAAGATGGTTGTAAGGTCATACAGATTATGTAATACTTTAAAGTACTTTAAAAATGTTTGGATGTTAATCTTGGGGTTATTATACATTAAGGTGATTTGTTTCGATCAAGTCTGAACATTGACTTCGAAGTAACGAGGAGATTCATTCAAATAAAAACGAAACCCATTTTATAATCAAAAGATAAAATCTCTTTTCGTGAAAAATATATATTTTAAGCTTTTTAAATTTCTTCTTAGCTTCCATAAAAGCAATAAAACATCATGAAATTAAGTCGCACTTTAGCAAGATATTTATGAAAAATATATGATTACAACATATATTCAAGAGTTGGGTTTCACAACCCATACCTTGCCATAAGGCTAATTCAAATAGACGGCCGAGATGAACATTAAAAACTTCACGTTAATACCCGGCGAGGCATTAATAACAATGCCAAAGCCAAACAAAGTCAAGAAAGTACACACACGTATCGCTAAAAGGGGTTAAAGGAGGTTGGTGGGCGTGGGCGTGGGCGTGTTCCGCAGACAAGTGCAAGGGTGACATTTAACGGTAATTTCCTGCAACGATTTTTGTTTCGCTCAAGTTTGCCAGATAAGCGCCACGGAGTCGTCCCCACGACGGGCAATGGAAAGGAAAGCATCCGAGGCACTTCCCTAATTACACATGGTGTGTGTATATAAATGCCGCCTGTGCGTAGGACGGTGTTGTGCGGTGCGGCTGCAGCAACTAATTTCACATGCAGCACGGGCCAAGGCATCAAAATCCTACTAATGTCGCGCCAGCGAAGAACAACTCCCAACTTCTGGGGGACAGGACAAGAGGGAGAGGCAAGACAGGACTTACGTACCAATTACATACATGAGAAGGGGCAAAGGCTCAAGCTTGCGGTGGGAGTCCCCCGTCAGTGTTGTCATTAACACGAAGTGATTTTTAAATTTAACCCGTTATTTTATATATTAAAATTATAAATGTTAATATCTAACAAAATTGTTAAACAATTTTTGAACGAGTGAAACCTACCAAATTTATTTTTAAATCATAAAAATCATGCTAAACTGGCAGTATACTTTAATTGATTAAATAGCTTACAATCATCATGAAAATTAATAATTGATCAGCATCACTAACCAAATCGATTTATCCTATCCGTCCGCGTAAATCAACATATCTCAGAAACTATAGAAGCTAAGGCTAAGAGATTTTGTGACAACATTCATATATGTTGCATTCGATTCTAGATTTATTCAAAATTATTAATATTAAATTAAATCATTTAAACAAAAAGTGACTTTCAATTTAAGGCTTGTCACTGTTATTGAATTTATGACATATTGACATTTGCAGTAAAATCGGATAATAAACAGTACCCAATAAAATGTTGGTGTATTTTAAACACATGCAACATTTACAGTTGCGTTAGAAACACAAATGGGTGTTGGTCAACATGTACCTAGAAACATGTGGCTTTATATGGGGGTTCCGCAGCATGCATGTCCTATCAACATATTGACTGCCTTGTCAACATTTACTCCTGCCTTTCCCTGTGTTTAATTATTATCCTTATGGGATAATAAGATCAAGAAAATTATTCAAGTACATGTTCCTTTAATTTCACCTACAAAGCTTTGTGTAACGGGTATTTCAGAGTCGGTCAAATTTTGATAAAAACGGTTAGGTAAAATTGGAAACAGAAAATTTTCGCAAATACACAAATACTTTTCGAATGCTTGTTCCTTTCTTAACCGAAGTAAGAGTAATCTTTTTGAAAGATGCGCGATCTAAGTCACATTGGCTCCTTGGGCAGCCCAAAGTAAACGCAATAACGCTTTGGGTTCGGATACAGTAGATAGCACGGAACGTTTTAAATAATTTCATATATCCCAAGATGCTTTCAACAGCTAATAGAATGCCCTTGGTTGGAAACGCTTTTTTCGGGAATCACGCCAAGTTGGCAACGCTGGTGTGCGCACACATCCCGGTGACTGACACCGGAAGCAGTCTGCATGGGGCTGACTTGACTAACACCCCACGGCAGAGAAGAAGTTTGCGCCCAAAAGACAAGACAAGACAAGAAAGACGCTGTCATAAATATTTATGCGAGTTTTGGGAACAACAATGCGAGCGCACCAAGGCAAACATTCAGCTGCTCCAAACTACACATGCGATTGTCTAAGACAGCCACAGACAGGAGTCCTTCTTGGGAGCTTAAGCCCCTCCCACAGGCGGCCTCCGCGCATCCTCGTGCAGCTGACAATGAGCAGCAGCAGGATACATTTTGCACCTGCCACACCCGCAACATGTTAGCTCAGCATTTTCTTGGCGAAAACGGGGCAGGGAGCTTCCGCAGAGGGTACGTTCCTCTAATGGATGGCGTGCAAAAGTTGACACAACACCCGACAGGGCCAACAGCATCGTCTCGTGGCCTGCAGCAGCTGCACTCATCCCTGCCCCCCTAGCATCCCTTTTAGAAGGGTGTTGATGACAACTAAGCCCTAGCCCCATTCCCCATTGAAAATTGGCGCTAAAAAGGGCAAAGTTTTCTTCGCAAGGCGTTTCGTTTTCGTCAACAAATCGGAAACGAAGCTGCTGCCAGGAGATCCCAGGATATGTCCTCCTCTACACTTCTTCTATCATTAAAGGCATCCGTGTGAATTCAGTTGGTAGTTTTGGTAGATTTTAAATGTTGATAATATCCATAAGAAAAAGATATATTCCAAAAACGTTTTAGATATGTATAATTGAAACAAATAATTCAGATACGCAAAAACAGAAATAAATCATTTTAAAATGCAATTCAATAATCTCTATACCAAAGAATAATTGTAATACATTCTTTTATGATTCAGAAACATAAGGACAGCTGTGAAAGTTATAACAATTCTGGTCTGTAAATCTTAAATCTGCTATATAACAATTTCTGATCAGCCAAAATACTCTTTTAATTTAGTTTTGCTAAAAATATATCACTGGATCAGCGTTTAGTTATCCAATATCTAGCTTTAACTGATGATCTAGTTTTTAATGAGTTATTCGCGGTTTAAACAATGTAACATATACATACATGCGCATTGTTTCTGTCTGATCATAAGAATCTCTTTTATTATTAATGTCTCGGAATCTTTGGGGTCCTGGCATTACCCTCGTAGCATCCTTGTATTCAATTCAGGATAAGTCTGGTCTGGACACTGGCTTGGGAGACAAACTTATTAGCGAGACAGACGGTTATGGCCAAGTAAAATCAAGAACTTGCCGGAGAAGTGGGGAAGTGTGGAGAATGAATTTACGGAAATAAAAGTTAATGTTGGATGTGAAAATACAACTGGGAACTAGGGAGAACGAACCAAGCGCGAGATAATTTTGTTGCCTGGCATTGTGCTCTTGTTGTTGCATCTAATTCGCTTTGCTTTCTTTCAGCGTTATGTTGCTGTTCGCCGCCACCATTATCCTGGGCAACGGGAGCCACAGAAACAAGAACAATTTACGGCAAACTCCTTCAGGTGAAATGGCATCCTTTTGTCAAGACCTGCAATACCTTCAAGGAGTTGCTTGCCAGCCATCCGGCTCAGTGTTCCTGCCTTCCCCCTGCCTTCCTCCTGTCTTCCCCCTGCTTCCTTCCCCAGCTCGTCACCCGGGTTGGTCGTCGTCGTCGTTGTCATTGTCGTTCCTATTCAAGCTCTATACAAAGTGACGTTTCACATATCAACGACGCCCGTGTCCTTTTCTGCTTCTTCATCTTCCGACTTGGCGATGGCATCATTAGAAATGCATGACACTGTCGCCTCTCCACCGTTACCATCCACACCACCACCTCCTTCTCCTCCAACTGGCCACGCCCACTTCGCTTAACGCACCCCACAGCCCCAAAATCGGTTGTTCGGTGTTTGTCTCGTAACAGGAATTTAGATTCAAGATTGAAACTTTGCTAATGTCGCGCATTATTAAGAAGAATCCTTTGCTGCCTTGAATACGATAGAAGCTGGGGAAATTACTAAAGCTGGGATAAGCAGGAGTTCCTGGAGTACAGATTAGTTTTGAATATTTGTGAAAACAGCGAGACATTTTGGTAGGATATAATCGGGTAACTAGAGAGTAAAAACAAAAATATTAAACTTGCATTTCCTTGAAAAACGTAATTTTTTAGCTCCTTATATTGAATAAATATTTAAAATTGTTCTAAAGTGTTTAGTAATGGTTGAAAGATCATTTACACTTCCAGAAAAACATATGGTACCATATTTTGAAAGAATAGATAAACGGTACCCGAAAAAGGATAAAGCGCAAAAAGAATATTAATATTAATAAAATAAGCTATTTTTAGTTTCTATCATCTTTAGGATCTATAAATGTACCATAATTAAGAACATATGGTACAATCTATAACCTCCAAGCTAAACTAAATCATAATGGGTTGCTACATCTTCAGAATACTAGGTTGAAACCCTAAAGGGATCTTCCTGATCTATATCATTCAAATCTTCAAATCACATTTTATTTAAAAAAAAAGTTATGCTGGAAGCTTGCAAGTTGATGACATTGAATTTAAGACTAATTCAGAGAAATATACGACCTATTTAACTAATTCAAATCATCAAATTCAACCTTAACTATTCTTCACAAAAATGTACACTCACAAAATTGACTCACCTCGAAAAAATCCAATTCAAAGCATCCCTTTAGATTATTATCTATTTACAACAGTATAAGTTCTTTAGATGATAATATTAAAGTCAGATTAGTAATGTTTTGGCCTGTCCTATTTAAATGCCAACTTCCCTTGCCCACTGTACAAAATATCCAACACCAAAGAGAACTCTCTCTCTATCTCAGCTGTTTCGATTAATTAGCATCCGTAATTGATGTACCGAAAAGTTTTGCCTAGGGGAGTTTGCATTTGCATTTTGCGGGTCTTTTTGACTGAAAAGCTGCTGCTGGACAATTCGTGGACATGGCTCGCAACCGGTCAGGTTGGATCTTTAGTTTGGATTTGGATTTGGATGTGGATGTGGATGTGGACGTGCCTTGTGTCATTGAAACGTGACTTTGCTGCGAATTTCGTTTGCATTGATTTAATGTAATTAAAAATTTTAGGAGTTCAACAGAAAAAAAACGAAGTTTTGTGATGGGGAGGTGGTGCCTTAATAAAGTGACCGACAGACACATACATTCTTTAATTTTAATTTAACATTTCGAACTTTTTCAGGCATTCCCTTAAGTTGCACGAGTTGAGTCACTCCGAGGGAGCAGAGCGAAGCTTTCGATGCCATTTCCCAGGCTGTTCGTATGCAGGCTTATACCAGGAAAACCTCAAAACCCACCTCATCTCCCACTCTCAGGGTAGGCACAAGTGTGACCGGGAAAACTGCAGCTATGTCGGGAAAAGTGAACTACATTTGAAGAGGTAAGTGATAATTTAATTATATAAAAAATAAATTATTACTAAAAGCAAAAGAAAGGAAAACACGAAATATAAGGAAAAAAAGAAGCAAGACAGTAAGAAGTCAATATTATTAACACCAAGGGTAATTATTGCTAA
The DNA here is from genome assembly GCF_035046125.1 of Drosophila serrata. Classification (NCBI taxonomy): domain Eukaryota; kingdom Metazoa; phylum Arthropoda; class Insecta; order Diptera; family Drosophilidae; genus Drosophila; species Drosophila serrata. The sequence goes on from NW_028257143.1 coordinate 3,830,363, forward strand.
GTATATATGCATTAATTCTACAATTCTACGGATAGTTATTCTGGCAAGTGTATATAAACACCATTACTTATGCTAAAATATAAATTTTAAAGAAATTCAAAGGTATTTTAAAACAATCGTATACTGATTAGGACTGTACCAAATATTGATCGATCAAATTTGCGATTCTATTATGTAGGGAAAATGTCTATTATATAGGGAAAGTACCTTCCGTCCATATTATTTGCAAGAGTGTTGCATGTAGTTCTCTACCTTTCAGTCTCCAAAATCTCGTTATAAGCACTGGCTGACCAGATTAACAAGTATCTCAAAAAAAAAGGTTTAATGCTGTACCTAATACAAAAATTGAGAACTATAAATAAAATAAAACAGACATTTTCTACACGAATTTACATTTCTTGTTTAAAAAAGATGTAAAAATAAAAGGAAATGTAAACTAAATTTATTTGCCTCGACTATGAGATAATCGGTACATGAAATAATCAACATTGTTTTGCATTTTCTTTACATATCTCATCTATTTCAGAGAATGTCAGATCTTAACTAACTAAGCTTAAGTGAGCTAAATGTGATTTAAAAAATATTAGATATCAAATTCCTGATTAGCCCTGAATTTACCCCTCTACATGTTCTGTACTAATGTTGCTCGGAAACTGTGTTCGCTTTAGTTTAAGTTCGTTGGCTGTAATGTAGGTATTTATGCAAACGAACATGTCTAGCTCGGCTGTTTGAATACACTTCCCACCGAGTCTCCAAGTACTTGGTAAAAAGGTATAAAGAAAAGAACAATAAGAACACAACGTCATCCATAATTGCGAACTTTGAAGGGCAATTGCATAAATTGATGGAAGCAACAACAAGAAGCCACAGAACCGATTCGAGAGGAGCTTTGGCCAAGGAGCATAAGTTGGAGGAGGACAGTCGAAAGAGTCGCCGCTCGATCCCAAACCGAAAATCGTGACTTATCGATCGCCTTTGATATGCGGATTGAATTCTTGTAATATTTCCCCGGCCCTCCTCCGCTTAACTCCGCCTCCTCGCTCCGTCTCCGGGAATCCCGACCGTCAGTTCAGGGCCAAATTGCCGGCAATATGTATGGCAGTGCCACTGTTGGCCAGCCACTGTTCCCGCCCGCCACGAGGGATCGCGGCGAGGAGGAAAAATGGTAATAAACGGAAAACAAGCTGCAGTCTGCTGCAGTCTGTTGCAGTGGTAAGTGGTAGCATTGGACGTGGTCGAAGGGTTTGGTGCTGATTTGAATGCTGACGCAGTGGGATGGATAATGGTTAGAACGCCTTAACCTTTGGCTCCCAATTTTTCCTATTTGGGTGAAGTAATGGATATTGGATCAGTTTGTGGGCATATTTATAGAAAACGAGTATGTATGGGGAAGATGAGATACTCTGTGTTTAATATCACTATCTTTTTAATGTATAAAGAGAAAACAAAATAGTTGGAAAGTTTAATTATACTATTACTATTGTAACTATTAAAGCTTAAGGGATATAATATTCTGGTAACATTACCATAAAGTTTTACTGTTACTGCAAAGGAGGACGCTAGTACAGAACCTTGAAAAAGGACTTTTACTCCCATGAATCCCCAATCATTAAGTATATTTCCAGTATTCACAATGTTCCATTTAACGAACTTACTCACTCACAGAAAGAAAAAAAAACAAAACAAAAGGTTCGCCTCATTAAAAATGCGAAAAACTTGACCTAAGTTGAGAATCGGGGATTGCATAAATCTTGGCCAGAATTCCGGACTCTGCGACAGAACTCCGTGATGCGCTTAACTCACATCCGAGATCTTCAATTAGCTATCAAAAGGCAGCGCTGGTGATCCAGGAATTTCAAAGCGCAGCCAAAAAGGCGTTCGCCCAGCACATCCCCGGCTTCGATTTGCGAATCTGTATCCGCGAGTTTTTGTCGGCATTCGACTCACAGAGATGTAGGCAGAGGGCCTCCTACAACTCGGGGCTGCCCCGGAACGATCTTGAAGCTCCATTACTTGCCGCTAATTAAGCCTACCGAGGCGCGCATGAGACGCGTCCGTCTGCAGCGTCCAACTCCTCTGCGTCTTCAGTTTTCAGTTTATTCAGTTTGAGCTTGAGATTTCACACAGATTCCGATTCCGGCGGCCCGAGAGTCCACTAAAAAACATTGGCAATTAATTGTGAGTCTTCGGTTTGGACAGTAGCTGATAAGTGGAGTGGACAACACACACACACACACGAGCACTCGCAAGAGGACTCCTTCAGTATGGCTTTGGGGAACAACTCAAGGAGCACCGGGGCGTAATTGAAGGCGCGTAGCTAAGATAGTGTGGGTAAGCTCTGCTTCCTTGGAAGAGCATATCGGTTTTCATGATTAATACACAAATTAATGAAAAATTTGAAATAAGAAAATTGTAATTAGTTAAAAGTACTATTGATTGATTAAATTATTTCAATAAAGTCAGCGAAGTACAAAGAAGATTCCTTTATTTTAAAAAGGAAAATAATTTGTAAAAATACCTTATGGTCAGGAGTATAATTAAATCTTAAGGTTCCCTCTCCTACATATTTTTTTATTTCTTAACGCATTCACTGATATAAAAGAAAATAAAATAAATAAATTAGAAAGCTACCTTACGTGAGTACTAAGGTAAAAATGAAGAAAATAACAGTATAGTTTTACCGATAAGATAAGATACCTGTTGCCTAAAGCATTTCAGGTGAAATTGAAATGAAAATGAAAATGGCAAATTTACTTTACCTAATTATGCTAAAATTTAAGAAAAACTCAAATAAAACAGATCGGAAGTCTGAAGACAATGTTGACAAATGTAAACAACAGATAGGTACATGTTGATCAATAACCATTTGTATTTTCATACGTAACGGTAATGACCTAAAAGTGGAAGTACAAAATATTAATATGAGTAACGTTATATAACAAGAAATCAAACAGATGTTTGAACACATTTATTTTTATCATAGGCCTTCGAAAAGTAGCTCACTGCGCAGTCGTATAGGCCAGACCACCAATTGTGGTTTCGCGCTCTTTGTCCAAAAGCTGATCGCCATCTAAGCCAAGTCTGGATTGGTTGGGTTTGCTGCTCATTCTGCGGTTCCTGCTCCTACCACCGCTCCTCCCACTGGCCGAAATGCAATTGCCAATTGCCAACTTACTCGTATTTTGATTTCGAGCGTGCGATTCGAATACGAAATTAGCAATTAGTTCTGACTTCGGTGGTGGGACAAGCCGCCACTGGAATTTACCGCCTAATCAAGCGTTGAGATTTTAAATATGGCTTCGCTCAAGCTCCCTCTCTTATTTCCTCCGCAGGCACCTCAAGTCAGCCCATTCCCGGGAGGGGGACGACGCCCGGGAGTGGTTCTCATGCGATCAGTGCGAGTTCAGGACCCGCACCAAGGGCCACCTCCGCCGGCACTCGCTTCGCCACTCGGGACAGAAGCCCCACCAGTGCCCCCACTGCGACTTCCAGTGCAGCACCATCGATAATCTGCGCAAGCACATCGTCAAGACGGGCAAACATCCCGGCAAATTCATCTACGAATGCCACAAGTGCTCGGATCAGGCGCCAAATGAGATCTTCAAGAGCAACACATTCAAGGAATACCAGAAACATTTGGCCACTCACAAAATGGATTGAGGATACTATACAAGAAGACGGTTCTAAAGTTTAAAGCCGAATTGATATACATATTTTACAAATATTAAATAAAAACTTATCATAAGACAACGTTTTTGTAAAGAAATCGTTAAAAAAAATTTTTTCATTTCGAACCTCGTAATGTTTAATTAAAATGGGTGTGTTTGAATTTCGATAGTTCTTGAATATATAAAGAAACAATAACTCCGATTAAATACCAATTGCCACAAAGTTTGTAAATCTTTGCGAGCGAATGAAATACTGCAATATATGAAACGAATCAAGTTGGCGATTTTTCTTGCAGTAAGTATTGGGCTTAAGGTACACTAATTTAAGTAGAGCTACAATTCTCCAAATAAACTTTTTGTTCTGAACTTATTTGATATTAAAAAATCCAATATCTTAAGAACATTGTTTCTGTTTTTCTTCGATCATTGAAAACAAGAAAGGAAGCTTACTTCGGGACGCCGAAGTTTATATACCCTTGCATATAAAACTTCGATCACTAGGAATTAATACAATATAAATTAAGATATATATATATATAGTAATGTCTGCTTTAATTTCATTCATTTATATTATATACTAGCTGTACCCTGCCACGTTTCTCTGTGGCATATTGTGGTTAAGAGGGCACTTCTGAATACATCAATGTTCCGGCAAAATCATCTTCCTGGCATAAGGTGAAGAAGGCAGTCAGAGTTGTCGCTGGCGGATTAAGGACTCTTTCTTGCACATTTCTTTCTGTGAAATAGATACGTTGACCATTCTCCAAATGGACTGCCAAGTGAACTAAAGCTGGATAGCGTTCATGAATGGGGAACGAACAAATTCTCCATGCAACCTCGTTGCTGCTTTTGTATCTTCCAGCCTGGTATTGAGATATTTCATCGACAACTCGTACTGCATTGCTGTCCCCATTTTCTGCCTGAACACCAAAAACTGCCATATCGCTGCCTTTATTCACGTACTTGCAGATATATTTAATCGATTTCACGGAATTGCAATATTCTACGTTGATGTGCGCTTTGTATGATTTTGACAATAGTGTTGAGTATGGAACCACCCAACGATTGTCTACCTCAATATCACCAATTCTCATGTTTAAAGTTGCCGAAGTTCCTCCATCTTCAGTTGACCGTCTCCTATACAGATGATATCCATCGTCCCCTGTTACGGTGTTGGCTGTAAATGCTCGAGGATATCGCTTGGAACACTTCCCGTCTACCATGCATGGTGAACTTGGGTTGAGGGTACCACATGGGCCATGGATCATGTTCTTGATGACAACTGCATGCAAATCTGTATCAACCTCTGCCCGTGGAATCTCAGCGCATATTACATTGTCAATTTCGTCTGGAGTAATTTTATCATACAGCCAAATCAGTATGTGCGCATGCGGCAATCCTCTCTTCTGCCATTCTACTGAATACATCCAGCACCGCTCAGATCCCAAAACTCCATGTTTCACAATGAAATCCATCAGTGACTTGAGCTTTTGTCTAAAAACACGGGCTGTGATGTCATGCCTATCCCTATATGATTGTCTAGGAAATAACAGCTGAACTATCTCGTCCCAAGCTGGATTGCATGTGAAGGTGATAAATAAGTCTGGACGGCCGTAGCAACGAACATATGCCTGGGCATCTTGAGCATATTCATGCATGTGGCTCGGACTACCTATGTATGAGGATGCCAAAATCGTGAGCTTTCCAACGTTGGTTGTATTACGGTCATTCATCACAGCATCCCGCAAATGGATATATTCCTCGGACCGAAGTTTCTTCTGATTCAATCGGAGGAACAGCAAACGTTGTTTAAATTTTTGCATACATATCGACAATGTACTGATGAAACAACTGACGACATTTCAATATATGATTGCAATCGGTCCTCCGAACCATAAACCTGTATGAGTAAAAGTTCATCGCGCAGCCGCGTCTCTCGGATGGAGGCCCGTTCTTCGTCAGTCATATTCGTAATCTTACGTCTTTTTGCTTCTGTATTGCGAATACGACGACCCAATCTCGACTTCTTTGGTGGCATGACTTTGTTTCTTACTGAACCTGAACAAAAAATAAAATTTGTATCTCCAATTTCTTCTTTCAATATGTTTTGAATGTTTGACAGGAAATGCTTTGATTTGCTTGTAGAGGGCGCAGTAGTAGGGGCACGGGGAAACGCTAAAAAATAGATATATTCGCAACCGCAGATTAGCTATCAACATCAAAAGTAGTCAATAACCGAGCTGGAACCTCAACGCATGTTGTGTAAAAATTTGGGCTTAAACGGTTCAGAACTTTTCGAGTCTATGAAGGATGTAGACACGAACAGAGCATTTTTATATATATAGATTTACAGTTTTACATTCACTGTTTTGCATTTTCCTCTATATTGAACGATCGTTTGTATGGCACCAATATGAATTTCATAAAATTAACACCGAAATTCTAGAATAATATAAAAGTCTATCGAAAATTAATAAAGCTATAATTTTTAATTGTATAAATTTCTCTATTATTCGTATGACAGCTATATGGTATAGTCGTCCGATTTTTATAAAATGTTAAACAAAATTGTGGAGAATTATAAAAAGACAATATCTCAAATTTGATAAAACTGAATAAGTTATAATTTTTTTTTAATTTATAGCTTATAGTCGTCTGATCCAACCCGTTCCGACATATATACGAGTGAGAGAAGCCTAACTACAAAATTTCATTCAGATAACTTTAAAACTGACAGACTAGTTAGCGTAGAAACGAACAGGCAGACAGACGGACATGGCTAAATCGACTTGGCTGTTGATGCTGATCAAGAATATACATATATACTTTATATGGTCGGAGGTGCCTCCTTTCCTGCGTTTCAAACTTTGTATACCCTTGTAGATTGCAACTCGATCAACAATTAATATTATACAACAATACAAAAGAAGTCCCGTTGTATTATATTATTTTTGAGTCTGTCTGCAATTTGCAATTTCGTTGAGATCATAATAAATAAAACGTATTTTTTGGTTTAACATGCCTTGTTTACAAACATAAGTTCAACTAAAACGTGAGGCAATCCGATATGATATGTTTAGCCTTGCCCAGGTACTGGCAGAATACATCCTTAACGGGCTCACTCGCCTAAAAAAGGCATTTTCGTTCAGTATAATAAAGTTTACATGATTTATCTATCCAAAATTTTAAATGTTTACTATTCTTCGGTTCATTTAGAGTTATTTGTGCTATCTCAACAGGATTCCAGTGTCTACTCTGGAGAAATTTTTTTAGTTTTGTTAATTTATTATCAAAAATACCTTGGACCGTTTTGCCATTTTCCATTAATAGTAAGCTCATGCTACAGAGCTTTTACGGCTTCCGTCGGCCTTTGATAGTTGCATAATCGATCTAGGAGACGGAGCATAAAGCTTTAAGGCTGAGAGTATATAAACGTATACATAAATCCTGGAAACCTCAACTTCAGTCTGATACTCAACACTTTGAAGTACAATTGCATTCAACATCGGCAAATCAGAATTTTGTAAGCTGTTGTGTAGTTAAGATAAATTTTCGGTTCGTGATTCCTACAATTTTTAGTTTCTCTACCAGTTGTGACCACTTTGCCACATAAGGTATATAAAGCATTATTGTTTTCTAATGCTACACCACCAGTTGAATATCTGAAAACATCTTAATACAGTTTAATATTCAATTTATGAAAACATTTTGCTAACCTAACTTTAATAATGAGACAAACCCATCAATATTCAACATAAAAATTATAAAAAAAAAACAAAAATATGTTATAAAAGGTAGGTAAAACCATCAAGCATATCGACATCAGAATTTCTTAATTCAAATTTAAATTAATTTTCTAACTATTCAAAAAAATATATTTTCTTCGAGCCAACAGCTTATTTCGTGCAATCAATTAGAATTTTATATTTCTAGTTTTGGGATTTTATTGGTTTTTTTTTATAGACTGATCAAACTAAAATAAGAAGATTCGGGTAATAAATGAAATGAAGTCGGGGATATTTATTAAAATACGATAAATAGTTCTAAACCAAATTAAGATAAAAAAATTAGCGTGATTTTACGAAAATTGTATACTTAAATCTTAGTTATCTAAAAACACATCATCCATTGTAAGCATATTGCCAAAATATTTCCTGTCTTCCTCTTCAGCCGTCATCTTCTAGAAATAATTTTCAGAATTAATTAAGGCCACTGCTACCAGGGTGTATTTAAAAGATTTGTATTTGTTGGTTGTAACAAATATATTCTTGTACACAATCCAAAAATAAAAAACTTATATTTTTCACATTTCATATTCTCAAATTTTAATGTGTGAAATAAATGTCGTAAGCGTGAGCTTATTTGTAATTGTATTTAAGTTAATGTGGTTCCAATTTAGCTGTTGCAAGCGAGCCGATGGTTGCTTAGCTTAAGGATTATAAGAAAGCCTTTAAAGTTGTAACAGAAATTATAGCTAAGGGTGGAAATGAAGTTTTCGGATTAGAATAGGTAAAATACAAATGGAACTCGTTCAATGATACGCCCGCCGCCACCAAATCTCCAGTTCGATCAGATGCTGCTTCCTGCACAAAAAAAACTGAACCTTTTATAAGGCGTCGGAGATCGAGGTTCCGAATCCGAAGGTCTGCTTGATGCTGTGCCAGTAATACCGGTACCAGTTTGTTTTCATCGCATCGTATTCGGAAGCGGGTATGCCGGTCTGCTTAAGCGTCATCATCGTGCTGGACGACTGCAAGAATGGAAACGGTTTAAAATTGTGTAAGCATTAAAGGGTTTGAGAAATGGAGTAACATTACGAACAATTTTTATTTTTACTCAATTGGATTTTAAAACCTTTAGTGGTAACGATATCAAAAATTTTCTTATTACAGTTAATTTTGTTTTAACATTTTAACTAATTTTTGAATATGTATAAAGTGTATTAAAAATAATTTGAGTTTTGTGACAAAACAAAAATATTTAAAAATAAATTTTTCTTTAATTTGTTTTCTTTAATTTATTTTGTGATATTTTATACTATTAACCGTACACCGAGGCACGTGTAATTATATCCAAGACCGCATTTTGCAGACAAATATTGTGTTTCTTGTTCATATATTGCAATCTTTCAAATTTAAATTTGATTTTGGTATGATTTCACAATAGTGGAATTTATATCCCTAGGGAAAATTCCACTTAGCTTTTAGCATTTGAAGAGCGACTTATCCTTGCTTATGTATTATTCTCTATTAACTTACAGTTTCCTCCAACTCAATGGTAACATTCGAGTAATGACCAGATGACCAGTTTTTCAGACGCCAGCTCTGCTGTATTTTCTTTTCAGGCACTAGCTCTTCGAACTTTCCAAGCACATTGCCGCCATACAAAACAAACCTAAAGTGGAGGGAAAATTTAATTATTAAGAATTGAGAAGTTAAGTTTTTACAGCTTATTTCATTTGTATACCCTTGCAGTGCAATAAAATTTAAGTCAAAAGCTTGCAACGCAATTAGGGAGTCATGTCCGACCTAATGAAGTACATATATATGTACATATATGCATGATCGGCATCAACATGCCGTTTCAACCTTTGGCGTTTTCTAATTTCTATGTAAACTAATCTTTCAGTTTTCGAAGTTTTAAGATACATTCTAATCGGGATAAATTCTAATCGGACTAAATTGTCACATAGAACAAAAAAAAAATAGAAAAAACAACTTGTTTTTTCATCTATTCTGCGATATGTACGTTTTTATAATTTGGCAATTATATAATAAAAAAAAACAATACTAAAATAAACAGACAAATAGTTAGAAAATTGGAATAAAATCGTTATTATTAAACATAATAATTAATTTTAGGAATTATTAAGTGTGTCTTTAATTTAATATAACCAAGTGATAAAGGAGGGATCGGTAACTATAGAAAATATATATGTAAATATTCCTAAATTTAGTATGTTTTTCATGTTATTGAAATCAAACAACTGTGTTCTATAGCTGTCATAGTAACGTTAAATTGCAAACTGCAAGGAAATAAGGGAAATATAAGATACTTACTCGCCACCGCGCACAGCATCCACTTTGGCGGGGGCTCTCGTAAAGGCAGTGACCATATCAGACTTGGTCAGGGCATTGTACAGGTCATTTGCGTTGCAGTGAAACTCTTCCGTCATCGAGAGGGTTCGCACGTCTAGCTTGCAGCCAACGCTAGAACTGTTCCCCTTGGGAGCAGACACCGAGGTGTTCGACGAGGTCTTCTGAGCAGCATTTCTGGCATTGTTGACCTCCGTGACGTTGGCATTAGTCGCACCCACTGGGCCCGTGGCGTCGTCGCCCTTCTTTGGTAGAATGAGGTTCTTGGAATACTCCTCCTTTAGTTCCCGGATGTAGGCTCCCAGCTGCTGGCGGACGCGATCCCGGCCTACGTTGTACATAAACTGCTTGAGGGTCTCCGATTCGTCGTTGGACTCATCAATGGTCACAGTGATCTCGACGTCCGAGAGGTCGTTCTCCTCGGACAGATTAGGAATGGTGAGCTTGCCCTTGTGGCTTAACTTGCTGTTCTTCAGCAGTTTGCCGGACCACTTTAGGACCAATTCCCACTCGTAGAAGAAAATGAGCTTCCCCTTGCGATTGTTGACAGTGGCCTCGCCGGTGCACTTGTCCACGGTGTCCACCACACACTCGATGTCGCTATGCCCTGCGGTTTGAGGTTCGGATTTGGGTTTTAGGTTAGAATCACGGGTCGCAAATGTATGCTAGTGCTACTTGCCTATTTTCAAGTCCTTGAACAGCTGATGCAGCCGGTCCTTAGACCAGGTCGTTGCATTCTTTTCCGTCCAGTGCCAGTTGTTCACGTTGGTGGCGTCCGGACGCTCCTCGACAATCCAGCGCGGATCTCCTTCTCCCCACTTAGCCATCGTTGAATCCTGCTTAATCCCTGGTAGTTGTATGAATTAAATGCTTGGTGCCGGCGGGCGGTTTTTGTTCAGCAGTCTTGTAGTGTCCTGATTCCGTCGGTTTCCACCGAATTGCAAGTCGAATTTTCTAGAATTCTACTGTTTGAAACAGTATTAAAAATCTTTCACATGCGCACATATGATTGCGGCGTTGCCACCTTACGCTGTTATCGGAAAGATGGGCAAGGTGAAGGGACTTAATCGATTAGTTTACAACGATTCCGGGAAAGAGATGTTTTGTTCTCCTCTTTGATTTTTAAGTTGATTTTTTGCTCTTATTTTAGTTATCGAAAAGCTCGATATAATATAGTTTTATACGATCTTATTTCTTTTCTGAATTACATACCTCAGACTGCTGACGTACTCTATAGATGTAAGTGATATGAACTCAATAAAGAATTAGTTATCAAAATACTCATTATTGCTTCAAAAGTTTGTAGACCTCGCTGAGCCCCCGTTACGGTGCAATACTCCCACCGTCTGCCACATTACATTTTCATCAGGATGGCATCTCTGTTTACGGTACCGATACATTCATACAAAACGTTAGTATTTTTTGACACAGTAACTATCGGGTATTTGACACATCGCTAGTTCAGAGCTGAAAGAAAATGGCGATAGAATTTTTTGTTGATTTTTAAAAACTTGTAATTTTTGTTCAATTGTTCAATGAAAAACCGTAGAAATTAGCTGAGTTCTTTGCTAACAATGCACTATTAGTGCTCGGGCTCTGACCGCGAGAGTGTGTGTGGTGAGGCCGCCACAATGATAAGCGCAATGGACAATTTCGACAACAGATCGTATGGAGCTATTTCAAAGGGGCGGAGTGAATTCTCGATGCCAGGTAAACACATCAGATCAGCAAGGCGAGCCACTGAGATATGGATAAATAAATGCAAATGCCTTTGCTTTGTCCCGTGATCCGTGGTTAATGAAACAGAAACATATTTAAGTGGACCAGTGCGAGTCGCAAACAAAAAGTTTAACGAAGCAACAAGCATAAAGCATACTTGTATATGTATGTAGGTGTGTGATGTGATGCGTGCGTGTGTGTGCGTTCTCATTTGCTGGCCTTCAATAGAGCTTAATCCGCAGTGCCGAATTAGAGCTAATAAGTCAATTTTCACAATTAGTCTCCCATTGTGCGTGTTCCAGCTACGGAATGGAAACGAATCGGCGAAGAAGAAACGTTAACTAACGAAAATTGAGTATTGATTCAGAAACAGCTGCTGTCTCGCTCCTGCGCATGCACTTCATGCAGCTGACGTGTGCGTGTGTGTGTGTGTGTGTGTGTGTGTCTGTGACTGTGGGCGTATTTACATGCGTGTTGCTGGAATGTGTTGTGGCTGTGAAATTAAACAAAAAAAGAACTAAAATATAGTGATGGAGGCCTAACCCCACCAATTTATTGTTTCTCGTTTCTCCGTCTTGCAGAATTAACGCCGGAGCAGCAGAAACTGCTTATTGAGCTGCGACGCAGGAAGCAGGAACTTTTACTCGAAATTCAGGTGAGTTTGTGACCAAAAACACACCCAAAAAAAGACGAAAAGTTGATGAATGCAACGAGGCACCGTCATTGTGAATGATGAACTTTTTAATTTATAGAATGGTTCTGATAATATTTTTGTGGATAAATAGGGACAACCCCAATGACTCATATAACACATCCACTAAATATCAAGTTAAATATTTCATTGATTGTTCTGTACTATAATAATAATTATTTTTGTAATTATTAGTATTTTAACAATTTGTTTTCTTTTAAGCTGAGTTAGAAAACATATTGTAGTTCAATTAATATAAATATTTTTGTTAGGATGAAAATTGACTTGTTAAGATTAGTTGAAGAGAAAGTTATTCACCAAACTGAGTGAGTGAACATTTCCTCCTCCTCCTAATTGTTCATTTTTGTTCACTTCTCAGTTCTGTTCATTTTGATCATTACTCCTCAGATGTTCAATACTGATCTTGTTTGCTCAGCTGTTAAATTTTATCTTTGCTCACAAAACTCTTAAAAACTTATCATATTGTTCATAAGGGATTAAGGATTCGTGTGGAGGATTTCGGAAACCAGCAGGACAAGAGAAATTATTGCAAAAGCACGTTGAGCTTCCAATGGCAGAGCTATTTAAACCGACAACTTTAAAGTATTTTATTGATCTTTAAATTGCAGTATTCAGTGGTCTGTATATAATCATTAAAAATTATTTTCTGAGCAACTGAGCAATGAACAAGTGAGCACTATGAAGGAGTTGAATATTGTTAAACTGAAAATTAATAAACACGTTCATCCCAGTAAAAGTATATTCCCAACACTAGGTAAGATGTCTTCTAACCTGTCCATTATTGGCATCTGCTTTTGTTTTTCTACTACTCACAGAACTACTCTCGAACCTTTTTCGGTTTGTCCAATTAGCCCAGACCACATTTATTTGTTGTAAATTTATAGTATTGTCTTTAATATGACTTTTAGCGGTACTTCTGTTTCTATTCTTCTTTAACTGCTTTCGTGTTGACATTTCCTCACTATCATTTGGCACTGGTCGATAAAAGTATTCACACACTTGTCTGCTTAATGATCAGTGAAATATAGGTGTATGTACCGTTATTGTGATGTTTGGTTTGCCTCCACGTTTTTTATAGTCAGTTTTTCATCTTTGAACTTTTGTGGTTGACATTTACTTTGCAGCCGTTTGTCATTGTCGATTATTGTCTTTGTTAAAACAAAACAATTCGCATACTCTGCATTAACACATACATTTATACATATATTGCACATGAAAAACTTAAACAGTACAACAGATTAACCAGGAATGGATTTATTTAAACGAGGGTTAGATCCCTAATAAGAATATTTTTCGTTTGCCTAGTTTTAGTTTAGTTTATTAACAATTTAATGCAAGCATATATCCAAGTAAGAGTGTTGGTAGTGTGTCAAAGTCACGTGACATTGGTCCTCTGATCTTGTCGTCTACCTGCTTTTCGTGTAGTTCGCTCCCGTCCACCGAATACATCGTGAATACTCAGATAATCTCTCACAATTCTCCGCGACTGCCTCTTAGTCATCAATGACGATTCGCGGGAGTAAATACATACCTTTGTTTCTATGTCGACAGTCCCGGTCGTTTCCTTTCGTCACAAAAACCACGCTCAGTGCTGTTAAGTGGATTTTTGATTGGTGCCAATTATTGAGGAATTGTTATCATTTAAGTTTCCGTATGATGACATGATATCTGGTTTTGTGCATTTATGACTTTGTCATAAGAAACGTGATCTTAGGTGTTAAAATTGTTATTTATTATTTAATACAAAGTTATTACCGTTGTTACTGTGCAGTGCTATGTACAAGTTCTTGTTTCGTAAGATATTAAGAAAGTCTAGATCTATGGTGAGTGTTGGACAAAGAAATTTCCATCATTTAGATATCTGTAATTGTCACATAATATTGCAAATCCCCCTAAAAATAAGCAGTTTATGCACTCCTGGCTGAGAACTAAAATTAGTGCTGACTTTTTAAAGAAGCTGATCATTTCAGAGCAGATCAGCTTTCAGCCGCCAGTGTTCCTGTTACCTGAAAGCAGAAAGAGATAGCCTTTTGTCCGAGACGTTTAAATAACCATTCCAAAATTAGCATTGTTCAATTATCAAAATAAAGAAAGAGATGTGGGAGTCCGAAGTTTGTATACCCTTGTAGTTTGCAATTGAGTCACTGATAAATGTGAAACCTTTATCATTTATAATCACGCGTAGTTTTATTTTTTCTAGGTATAATATAATCGTCCGATTATGATCCATTTTAAAATATTTTAAAATCGTATGTCACAGTTATATCCGAAATTATATTATATGCTTAAAATGTTCATTACATTTGAATAAGTATAGTTTTCATTTACATTTTGACATTTTCCTAAACATTCCCCTAAGGCAGCTATAAGATTTACCCTACTGATATTGATTAACTAAAGAAACATTATTTTATAATTGTAAATGAAAACTATAATTCAGGAAATAACTAAAATTAAATTATAATAATACCCTGTAAGGGTATGAAAACAATTCCTTTATTGAATCACCGCTAATCCAATATTCAATCGCCAGATCCTATATTTTCCCTCGAAATAGCTGTTAAGTCCGTGAAATTCCGGCAAATTATGTATATTTATGTATGATTTATACAGCATATTGTAAGAAAGTCCCCTCGCTTTGACCTATCCCACTATATAATTTTTACCTGGCACTACAACTGACACCTAAATTCTGCCCTCACTACCTGAACTCGCTTGTGCCGCGTACGCATAAATTACCAAATCTCTTCCCTATTAATTCGCTCCTGAATCCAGGTTGTCGGGTTTTAGTTTCAATTTTTCAGCAATTAGCTGAGTTCAGGTTTTGGGTTAACTTGGGTTGCGTTTTTTGGATGGTGCTGTGTGGCATTCGAATTTGCTTGGCTTGCAGCAGCAATAAATTTTCCAACGAAACTGGGCAGGAGGAGTACACACACACGCACGTTGTGTGGCTAATTTAATGTGGAAGTATAGTAATTAAATAAAATATCATCTACAACAATCAATTTTAAGCCTTGGAATGAACCCTACATTATTTTCAATTTTATATTCATTGACGTTTCGTCTTCTGATCTTTTTGCAAAGTAATAAAATATTTGACAGAATACATACATACATTATTTTTCGAGACTCACAATTAGAAAAAAGTAAATCTACAACTGATTTCCCTTACGATAGATAGATAAATATAAATAATAATAAAGATAAGTAAATTTTTCAAAAATAACACCCGTATGATTATATTTCCTTGCAAGTATCACTTTTATGCAGTGGCGCCATCACTTGGGATTTTGGACAAATTTTAGAAATGTTGGAAGTGATAGCATTGGTAGAGGTCGCCACCGCATGCTTGTAAGAAATGTAAAACGTATGTCAAGTTTTTTTTTCGAAGAATATTTTATTTTACTCAAGACAAATCGATTTTAAACGTAAAAGTTCAATTTTCGTGTTACTGCGTATATAATAAAGAGAAATATCACCATCTGTCTGTGAACACTTTTTGAAATACTTTACAAAGTGCTTCGGAAATTATGAACTCAATTCCCAGTGCAAATATTTAATATTGCCTTTAGGTGACTCACGACATTCCACAGTTATCAGAGTATGTTACTTGAGGGACTCATTGACGACCCCAGAAGTCATCGTGCGCTTCGATTTGGTACGCCTGCATAATTAACTTCTTATATCAGTTGGCTCGGCTGAACTGATAAGACGCTACGCTTCCCTTTCATGGGCGGCAGCTGTGGATGATGGAAATAAATGTTGTTTTTGCTAAAATATACGAGAATTAGAATGTTCCTCTTAACTTTCGCCATTTACTTGCTACTGAACCTGTTTCTAAAATTCCGATTCAAAATTACGCTGTCAGATAAAATCCCGTCAAAGAAAACAGGAACCCAGACCTGCTGTCAAACTTTATTCGGTTTGGGAAAAAAGATTTCAAGTGAAGAATGAGAAAATTTGTTTTTAAAGATTTGTTCTTATAAAATTTCTCCGGCTGGTTTTTCGTCTCTTTGTATCCTTAATTGACCATCATACTAAATTTTCTTTAACGATAAAAAGGCAAAGCGCAAATCAGTCAAATCAGCTTCTATGTCTTCTTTTTATCCAGAAAATTTCAGTGGAGTCTCTGTTAGTAATTGTACTTTCACTGTTCTTCACCTTTTAAATTCTAAAGTTACATGTTTTTAAGTATTAGATTCCCTAACAAAACCCCTCCGCCAAAGCTCTAAATTATGATTTACGGGCAACAGCAAAGGCAGCATAAACAAAACATGAACAAAGAGGCAAACTTATTGAAAGCGCACTTGAAGTGCAAATTTGCCTTTGATTTATGTTGTCTGCTTTGAGGTTATGAACGGACAGGACGAGAAGCGGCGAGACACGGAAGGGAAAGGAACGGGAAGGGACTCGGACTGGGAACGAGTGGCAACAATGGCCATTGCACTGCCATTACTCTGTTCTGTCCTGCTGCTCCCACCTCTCTAGACCCTGAACAATGGCCAAGGGAAACTAATCGAAGTCAGAGCCAACACAAAACACAAATGAAAAGTGGTACAAGTAACGGAAAACGGTCGGTAGGGAACGGTGAAACGGTAGACGGGACGGGACGGGACAACTACTGCGGTTTATGGCGTCTGCATGCAAATGGGTTCTCTTAGTTCTCACGTGTTTCAATATTATGTGATTATGCAAAAACAGGAGCAGGCTAAATGATAACGACTTCCTCCCATGTCAATGTACCATTGCAACTTTGGCGGCTCATTTAACTAAATTGCGTGTGTGTTGTAAAAACCCATTAGGCAAATACATAATATATATTAATATATTTTACAATTGGATGGTAATAAGCGATTTGTGATTGAGGTAGAATATTAAATGTGTATCGATGTTCTAATTTTTGCATTCAATTGTCTGTCTGAGTTTCTACTTCCCTCTATGTTTAAAACTAGAAATTGTTTCTTAATTGTATTATTCTTCTACCGGCTTTAACAGCTCATCTCATTCGCATTTCGCGCTCATTCAATGAGTTTCCACATGTTTCCTAATGTATTGTTCTCTTAGAGCCACTTGTTGTAACGCTGATGGGAAGTCAGCTGTGCGGAGCTCCTCTCTTAGTCGAAGAGCGAAGAAAATAAGAGAAAACAAAAATAAAAAAATATCGATATATTGGTATTTGCCCGATGTCCGACAGCCTACGGGAAAAATTCTGTTCATTTACGCACTTTCTGTCTGGATGGAAGGAGATCTTTTAAAGAATTTTATATTCTACATGAGAATTCTACCTCAAAGGCGAGAATTCTACATCATGTATCTGTAAATGTGTAAAGACGCATAAGGTGTAAAATGTTAAATAACATTCAGAGTGACCAAAAAGAAAATATCAAAAAATATAAAATAGTATCGCAACATCGATTTAAGTATCGATATATTGGTATTTTGATATATTTATATATTTTTTTATTCTCTGAAAGACACGGTTCGGATTGCGCGGCCTTTCGTGCTGGTAGCAAAATTGAATTTTTCTTTTCGCGTTTTGTTTGCTTTCTCCCGTGACAAAGTGCCAAAAAAAATAAAAATAAAAAAATTTATATATAAATACAATATAGAAAGTGGAATGCCAGAAATTTATAATATTTATAAAATAAAAATATTTTAAGAAAATGAGTGGTAGTGTAATTGTGTGCCTAGCCATGAGCAAAAGTTAATTTTGCCCAAAGCAGAGAGTCGAAACACGGCCTCCGAATTCCATTGATAAGGTGTCGGCTTATCAGATTCAATAGTGCGAAAATAAAGAGAGTAAATAGAGTGCCCAGGAAGCTACGGAGTGCAAACAAAGAGCTGCTGGACTGAATCATCGGAATATTCCATGTAAATATATGCCAGCCTTATGATTGTCCACTTTCCCCCACATATATTTTGTGCCAAGCAATTTACAAGTACAAAAACAGCGCGCGTCACTCGCACCTTCAGTTATTTATTAATAACGATTATTAAGAATAGATGGTTCAGATGTGTGTTTTCCATAGCCAGACAATTGTTACTAATAGTCGCCGTTGAATAATATGTATATTTATTTTCTCATCCGTCGATAAAATGCTGATAAAATGTTGCTGTCATTCGTGACGTCAGTGTGGTGTGCCGGCATTTATTTACCTTTATCAATTATTGTCGGACTCTGCTTAAATTATCAATAGGTTTTGTTTGTTCTGTGCGCTGCTCTGACGCAATTTATTCGGAAATTTTATACATTTAAATGGTCAGTGGTAAAAAATTCACATTTATGGACAAGCTTTTGTCGTTGAATTGTTTAAAAAATGAATTCTTTTTTATGGGTTTTGTGGGAATAACATGGAAATAAGTGTGTTTCTGTGTGGAATATAAGAGAAATCTGCTGAACAAGTTGCTTGAAGCTTTATTTTGTTCTAAGACTTTACTGGCTCAAAGTTAGGCCTCAAATAAATACAAATCGAGATTGGCATTGCAGTAGTAGTTTAGGAAAAGGGTTTCTCCTGCTCGAGATATGTAGGTGGTGCTGTGTACTTATTCTATCAGGCGAGTGAACAATAAAATGCCGCACGGGAGCAATTGAAAAATAGGTGTGTAGTGTACAGTAGTACCTCACCAGATGCCCCTCCTGCTCCTTCCTCATCCATCCTTCAATTTGCAGCCCTTCCACCTGCTGCGCGACTTATTCTGCATATTTTAAGCGCGCCTGCCAATGAAACATGCCAAAAAACACACAGAACTACAAGTCAACTTGGGTCATGCTATACTTATATATAAATATATGTATATTTGTATGTACGCCTTGGGGGAATGGGTCGGATGCGAGCTGCCAACGTTTCGTGGCGATGGTGCCAAGAATGCAATGGCGGCGCGCGTTTCCGAGTCCGTTGCTGTTTTGGGCCAATATACAGTATTCCGTCCACAGGGCGAATGGCCAAAATAAGTTATTTCGCATTGTGCGGAGCGAGTGTTTTCTTTTTCGAACAAAATGCTAACAAAAAATCAATACTTTTCCACTTGACACTGAAATAATTTGGTGTTTTGTCCTTTATTGCTTCCAACGTTCCACAACATAAAATTGTATTGCAGGAGAAGTTGTTTCTGAGGAAACACAATAATGTGTAATATTTAGTGGCGGTTAAGCAAGAATCATGCCTGATCATTTCAATCTAATCTCATGTTGATAGTAGAAATAAATAAATATTTAACATACACATGAGAAGGCCGGAAGTTGGCACTCAAACGATTATCCTGGTATCTAATCTGCTAAAAGTAGCAAAAAGTAGAATACGTGATGCACACAGTTCTTAGAATCTCGTCAACCGATAAAATACTATATTTTATCCATAGTTATGACATATTCGCATAAAGAGTTTACTGTTTTACTGTGTTAACGTTTTGATGTGAGACTATAATTGCAAAGTATTTATAAAGAGTACTTTCGCCTTTTAAAATGCCAATTTGAAACCATTTTAAAGACAAAGTAGAGAAGCATCAGAGTTGCGGTTAATCAGGGGATAATAACCTCTGCCACCGAAGTAAGGCGAGTGGAAAGAAGGCATCAAAGTGCCACCCAGGCAAACCACGACTACATAACATAATAATCAACTTGGCTCTGTGATGATAATGACGATGAGGATGATGAAGATGAAAAGGCAGCTACCGGAGCCCTAAGAGAAGAAGAGTTCAGTGCATCGGAGGCCAAATGCATGATTGGAATATTGTTTTTGTTTTTGTTTGTGCTGCACCGAAGGGGAAGAGCTGTGCAGCTCATGCCTCAGCGGATGCGTTAATTTAGGTTCTGGTCACAAAAGGGGTTACCACTGACCACTGACCAATGACGTAGAGCTGAGTTTTATAGTTTCGCCGGGGCTTATTATTCGGTTTCATTCTTGTGCCTGCCAGTCAGTCCGAGAAATGCGGAAATTACTTGCGAAATTGGGTTCATACACACTGCACACACGCCAATTTTAGACCAGAGACACCGCCCAGTTTCAGCTGCAAGAAAAACCAGGCATTAATTGTCAACAAACATGCGTCCCGGTCTTAATTCGCTTTGCCCCGGGTCGCTCTGCGCCTTGCATGTGCGAAAATAATTGCATTTATATACATATGTACATACTTGTGTACATTTAATGCAAATGCACGACAAGACAGTCCGTGGTAGTCCTAGGAACCGACCTACGGTCGCTTTGTTAAAATGTCCATTATCCCCAGATCGGGCACGTGTGGTTCGTGAGGCAGAAACTGGGGGGGGGGGACCACCTCAATATGTGTAGAAATCGGCAGGTGTGCAAAAAGGCTAACCATTATTTCCGTGGCAACCGAATATTGTTCGAAATTACATATTTGTTAAATGAATAAGGTGTGCCCTCGAATAAGAGAACTTGATAATTAAATACAACCCAACACTTGGAGAGTTTAAAACTCGTACTTACTAAGACCTAAGAATGCTTTAATTAATATACCTTTTAATGTGTGCTTCTGCTTCGCATAAAACAAACATTTATGATATGTTGCGAGCCAGGAATCGTTTCCCATACTGGTAATCCAAAACCCGAAACCCAGCCTATTTCAAGAGATAAACCAGATATATAAAAAGCCACCTCGAAAACGTGTAATTTAAACAGTCTGTGTGACACTGTCGAGACGCTTCAAATTTTCAGACGGCAAGTTTTCCAAAAATTTGATATTTTGAGTCAGCAATATGAGTATTGTGGCTGTGTTTGCGTTCAAGGAAAATTCAGTACTGAAACTTGCGCTTGGATAAATGTAAATAGTAAAAGCTTAAATATTTAGCAAATGGCTTAGGTTACCCGACCTTCTTATTCTTTTTCAAACCATGTCAAAGACATCGTTAAAACCTGAATTTTTTAATATGCTTTTTAATAGATAACTGAAATATAAAACCAATTATTATAGCAAAGGAAAATCATTGTTTAAACTTTGTGTTTTAATGCAGTTTGTAGCAAATCAAAGATAGTAGTTTGACTTATTGTTTTAGCCATACCAAAAAGCAAAAATATCTTTGCACTTTGAACTTGAATATTTTCCTAGTTTTTCGCTAAAACTGGCATCAAAACAACAAGCAATTTGCATCGAGTTGCAGATCGGTTGGCCAGTCAAAGGCGTCAACACATTGTGGATTTCCCTTCGCAAACACTACTGCGCACTTGCAAATCAATTAAAAAGTCGGCAATGAGATCTCATTGCACTTTGGGTTTGTGGGGCGACGATTGCATCCAAAATGTGCGCAGCAAACACGAACTTGCGATTGTGATTCATTTTCGCACAGCAGGTGTTTTTCAACACATATGATTAGGCAGCGTGAAAGTGTAATTGCTAGTGTTAGATTACTTGGAATATCATCAACGCTCCGGGCTTGTACTTACTAAAACAACTGAGAGGGAAACTCTCCTCATTTCATAAATTCATAAAGTCGGGAAAGGCCATCAAAGGGAGAGTATATTTAATTTAATAGCCCACGGACACGGCACGTAACCTATCTCTAGCCAGACTGACGTACCCTCAGTCCCAAAGAACCA
Source organism: Drosophila serrata (assembly GCF_035046125.1). Lineage (NCBI taxonomy): Eukaryota > Metazoa > Arthropoda > Insecta > Diptera > Drosophilidae > Drosophila > Drosophila serrata. The sequence continues at coordinate 3,852,111 of NW_028257143.1, forward strand.
ATTCCTCCCGCCTTTAACGCAATATATAGATACATAGATACATAGATACTTTGTGTATGCATCTGTGCCCCTGGCAGACAATAAAAACCTGGCTGGGTACTGTAACAATACTTCTCTCCCAGCAGTTTGAAGGGCAAGGCGAGGCGTTTTTATACGCCGTCAGCCCTTCAGCACAGCCTTCTGTCCTGACCCTGGTTAATTGCTCCTGTCGCCAGACAGACTAGCTAGGATTGGGTGGCAATTTGGAGGCAAGTTTGAGTGGTGCACTTTCAGAGAGTGAAATCAACCAAAGGGCATTTTATGTAGAATATGTATTTTAATAATAGTCTTGCTAATTACATGACTCATTGCCAGGTCACAATACCCTTATCGAATCATTTTGAAAGCTTTTTGAGTGGGGAATTAAATTAGTTAAAGAGTATATCGATTTGAAAGGGCTAGTTATAAACTAAGCACATTTCATTGAAATAATTATTAGTCCGATACAATGCATAGTCCTAGCAACTCAGACCTGGAAGTATCATTGGCTTTGGTAGAGTAAAATGGAAACGGCAAGCCGGGTCCTGCGCTCCTTTCTCATACACACGCGACCAGCTGCTGCCAGGCGGCGTCGGGAAATGCTAATTTTACCCAAAACCCGATTGGAAATGTTTAGTTTTCGACTTGCTTACGCGTGCAAGGAGTCCGGAAAGGGCGAGCAGGACGAAAGAATACTTCGGTTTGTGGTTGGAAATATTTTCATGCATATGGCGCTAAAACCATCAACATTTTGATGTATTTTCCATTCCATTTTTATGGTCGCAAGAATTTTATTTTCAAATGAAGCATCGGTTGAACAAATAAAATGGGAAATCGATCTCTTTGAGAGACAACCTAAGAGTTTATGTCTTCATTTTGCGTACTTCTGACTACTGTGCAGGGACCGTGGAAAATGTCTTTTGTCAACTTGAGCGAACAAAGGTCGATGACTGATCAATGCCCCTATAAATATTACCAATTGCTTTTATTTTTCCAATGTACTTAAACTTTGTCCCCCTGCCAAGGCGAGCAATTAAAGCAGCTTCAGTTACTTCTTGATTTTTTCACTTTTGTACTTGTCCGTGTTTCCGTTGTCTTCTTTGCCATTAAATTAATTTATTGCCATTTTATTTTGTGTTGTTTTTCCTTTGGGTTGTTTAGTTGTTTTGTTTTTTATTTGACTTGCACACATTCGGTTAATTGTATTTGTGGAATTTGTTACTCGTGCCTTGGCTATTTGCTATATTGTTTCATTTTATTTACTTATTTTACAATTACAATCTTACAATCGTAGTGTTTATTGCTTAAAACTCGAAAACACAAACTGAGAAACTTAAATAATGTAATTAAGTAATGTTCATAAATGATATATAAGGGAGCTTTTGAGTAGAAGATTTGAATGTGAACTTAAATATGTTTCTTTCTCAATTTGTTTGTTTTCTTTCGGTAAACTCCGATCAGTCAGAATGAAGCATTTGGTCAACAAAAACCTACCACTGTCTTCGACTTACTCCGGCTGGAAATGACTCTAAAGTGCAAACATCCGTCCGAATACCCTCTCCCTAAAGGTCCCCTGCAGCATGGACTCCCTGGTGTGGCACTTTGGGATCCGCTAATATCTCTATATGCGGTTTACTTATCGGGTCTGGAATGGTTGTTTGTCTCTTTGCAGTGGCAGTTTGCTGTTCGTAAAATGTAGTTGCAATTTTCTTTATCTACTTTCTGATTTATGCAGACAAGGCGAGGCACTCTGTGATTGGGGCTTGCCTTGGCTCCCTCAAGCAGCTCCTGTGACCAGGCCCAGGGCTATGGATTTGGGTCCACTCCAAAGCCGACGGAGTGCGTCATAACCAGGGACAGAGTGAGGCATGAGTCACTTGTGAGCGCCATACATACATGTTTCTCCTACTAGACCTATCTAGGCAATTTCATCTAAACTGCAATGCGCCAGAGAAGTGGCAGATGCAAATGGGCCCACTCTGGGCACTCGGAGACAATGACTTGGAGTTCCCCAGTCGAGAAGCGGAGAGACTGACAGATGGTGCCACAACCAAAACCAACTAACCAACCCATTTGGAAGTGCAACAAGTTGTTGTGTGCCTAACAGTACTGTGTTTATGTGTTCTTAGCGTTTGATTTACTCATTTGCAGCTTTCTTCGTTTTTTTCTACCTTGCCTTGTAATATCCATAAGTATTATGAGGATATACACTTGAAAAGATGTACATATATTTCTGAAATTGCCTGATTAAGGTTGCATATTATGGGATGTTGTAGTTAAAACAATTATTCCTTGACATGTTTCTAACCTTAAAAGTCTTGAAGGGTCCAGACAGTTTGAGCCAGTTTCCCTGGATCTTATTGACAAATATTGCTTATTTTATTGTGTACCTTACTTGGCATCGCTTTTCGAGTGCCGCGTAATTAGCTTTTGTATGGAACTTGTTTTTGTTTCCCCTTCTGGCGAGAGACTTGCTGGCATTCCTTTCGATTCCGTTGACCCCTTCGCTTAATTATGCAGTTCTCCCGCTTGTCGTTCCGTAATATAAATATTTCTTTGCCACACCCTAAGAAACGCCTATTTGGTTGCTTGCAAGTTGCATGTTGGGTTTCAGTACTAGTCAGTTTAAACACTTGTAGATGTCTCTCAAAAACAGACCGGGTATTAATCATTCGGATTGCTGATTCACCCGGAATACTGCTGCCTCGATATATGTGAATACTAGAAAACTTGGCCACTGGTCTTGGAGAGGAATCTGGAGCAGTTGGAGGTAGCTTTTGGAGCACTCCCTCTTCCTTCTTTATACAGTTTTGTGTGTCAAGGGGTTTTTGCTGAAGGATTTCCCGCGAGTCGCTTTTCTTTCTGAAAGTCCTCGATTTTTAAGTATCGCTATAAATGGTTTCCCATTAAGCCACACAGAGGAGTAAAAATGCTTTGAAAGGTAAAACAAGTTCGAGGCAGAAATGGAAATATAAAAGAAATACTATTGTTTGCAGGGGAAAAACTCTTAAATAAAAAACCAAAAAATATATATATTTATGTATTTAGAAGCAATGTTTTAAAATCTTTTAAGTACAACTAAGCATTATGTGGAAATGGATTTTTATCTGCTTTAGGAACCAATCAACAATATTTATACGGTTCAGATTACATCTATAACTAGTTTCTTTAAAGTACATCTCAGTTGACTTTATCATTATTAGTTTAATCCAAGGAACTTTAAAAGCTATCTAGATACTAAATTTTAGATGTGGATTCTAGGTTTATATTATTTAATTTACTATTTTAAGCTTAGAAGTGGATGACTAAAATGCTTAATGGGAAAATATATTGTTATTGGTTGTTATTTATGGATGTGTCTCGTGGCTGCTGTTTTTAGTGGTATAAATCCAGGATAAAGGTTTGTAAAAAGAGTGGTCGAGCTTAATCGGATCCAACCTCTCAAATGTGGCAGAAATTGTCCAAAACTAGTGAAACTTAAAATGCTTCAAGGAGAATATGGTAAACTAATTCAATGATCAAAAGAATATGTATAAAACGATTTAATAATACATATATACTCTTATTCTTAGTCTAAAAAACAACCTAAACAAACTAAGGAATATTTGAAGACTAATAGCATCTAAAGCAAACATTTTTGCAACATTTTAACTTGGCGCTACATCATCTTTATTTATTTATATTCGAGACACATGGAGAAATCGCCGCTCCTTAGTTTTGGCTCGCTGTTGTCAATAAAATAAACAATGCAAAAGCAAAGCAAAAAAATACATATAAATATGTATATATTTGTACGTATATACATTTATATAGAAAAGAGATCTCTGAAATCTGGCGCCAAAGCATACAAATAAATTTAAGAAAACAGAAAGATCAGCAGCCATGTGACGTTCATCTTCTCTTTGTTTTTCTTTTACTTATTAATAAAATAAAACATTTTTGGGTTTCAATATTTAAATGGTAATTAACGTAAAAAGTGCTCTTAGAAAAGAGACAAGAATGTCTTGCTCCACGAGTATATCGGGTATAATTAATAATAAAGGCCAGACGATATTACCCACTTGTGCTTTTGCCGTCTGCTGTGTTCTCAAGAATATTAATATTAATTATGAGTTGAACCATGTCTGGGCCAAGGCATTGGAATTTCACTTTGAGTGAAATTTGTCATGACTCATTATTGTTAAAATGTTCTGTAGATAAATGTGCGACTGCAGCACTTTGACAAGCGAAATATTCGACCGACCTTCAGGGATTTATTTTGGTTTTAACTAATGTAGCTACGACCCTCTACGATCATTATGGAAATGCGTAAACCTCTATCGATAAGAGTTATCATTGGATCGATGTGGGCGGGGGAACCGATGACCAGACCCACTGGCAGCCTAAATTGTTATCTAACAAATTTGTCCCATTCCCTATCTTTCACGTCACTGACACACAGAATGAGTATTCGAATTCGAATACGAAACATATGTCAGCAAAGTGTGTAAAAATAAAAACCCGAGTGCATGGGCGATGGAGTAGAGTCTACATATTCCAAGGAACCGACCGGGTGCGGAATCGTATGCACTCTTAGCAAGGCGTCAGAAATGGAATTGCTTAGTTGCCCAGGAATTTGAAAATACACACATATAGAGATATATATGTATATCTATATCTGTCGAGATGCGCATGCCATGCATAAACAAAGATACAAAAGTATCTGCGGCGTAAATTGGTATGCCTTTCAGTTATTAACAACGCGGCACTGCGAAGGGGTCGTGTCGACAGCTATTCTCAAGGACCTACAGTGCACACATATTGTTAAAACATACTTTAAAGAAGGCAATGGACTTTCGGTTTCGTGTTTTGGGTTTGCCCAGCCAGTCAGCCCAAGCAGCCATAAAAATTTCAATTTATAAACAAGCCAGGAGAATAAAAGTAAGCGGAGATGCGCGTGTCTACACAGAAGCAGCAGCCAAAAAACATTGGGCAGGAAGAACACATTTGGGAAGCAACAGACGACAGACAGCGAGTGGAGACAAAAGAGCCAGGAACCGGGAGAAAAAGTGGCAGCGATTCAAACAGCATCCGAGGAGAGGTACGAAGCTGGGTGAAAAGATATCTCTTGGCGTTCCAATCACGTCGGCCAATGGCATTCGCAGACATCTCACGTCTTGGTGGGGTCACAGGCCAAAAGAAGCAGAGGGGATCATTGGACTAGACTGCGCCATTATGGGGTCCTTGCCATGCCTCGACTCTGCGTCCTGGTGTCACTTTCAAATGCGAAAAAAGGAAAGTGTTTCCCCAAAAAGACACACACACACACACTCATGAAATTGTGAGCAATCTGAAGCATTTCCTGTTTAGTTTCGGTTGATTTTGCGCAACTATGTTTAGTAGTCTTGTTAGAATGTTTACTGTAAAGACCATCTTAAAAGCAAACAAATCTTTGGTGCTTGTATCTTGACCGCAACTGTACCGCATTCAAATGTCAAGTCCCCTTTGTAATGTTTTCCGCTTTGATATTTTTATCATGGTGATGGAACAATATCTCATATCCGCTGGCTTTTTGCAATGCTTTTGCTTGTATCAGAGTTTAGTTTACTTAAATGTTGTATTTGGTGCGGGCAACAAGGCACTCGAACTTTTTATCGCATTTGGACTTTGGTCTTTTGTTAATCAAATAAAAATGAATTCTGTTTCTTTCAAAGTCCGGCTTCAATGTTATTTGTTTAATACAATCTCACTAAGGCGTAGCATAATCATATTGTTTTAAGTAGAAAATATTATTAATGATAAGCTGCTGCTTTTTTTCATACACATTCTTGGTGTTGCTAAACTGGTTTTGCTCTCGGAATGCTAAACAACACATTCAACACCTTTTTCAATCAAAAAAATCGACGAACCGGTTAATCGATTAATTTAAATATTATTGTTTAGGCATGACGAAGTTATCGTTTGCTCTAGATATGGATATGGGGTTCGTTTTAGCTTCATTAAAATCTTAAGATCTTGAAACTTACTAATTAATAAGGGTTTTTTTTAGTAATTTTAACTCAAAGTTTAACTTAAATATTTTGCGAGTGAGTTTCTGGTCCCCCAAAATATATGGGAATTTTCATTTAATATATTCCACATGGCCATGCAAATGACTTTGATCTTCCGTCATGTCATTCTGCTCCAATCAATCCATCCGTCAAATATTTATATTCAACTAGCCAACTGTCAATCAAAAATTTGTGTGGGAATATTGAATATATTGCAGTGCATGGTCCACATACTCTCATTCTTACCTTGGCCCAAAACAAGTTCCAGTGTGAAATTCCAGCGAGTGCACAAAACTAAAAGCTAGAACACCTATCCGCCAGATACAACAATAAGCCGGCTAAATTGAGGCCGAAAGCGAAAGGGACAATTAGCAAATTGATGCTAGTAAACAGAATGGCGGAAAACCCAATCAATAGCCATCAGTAAAATATACAATGGCAGGAGTAAAAAAAAACACAAACCAAGCTACGTAAATGCTGTGTTGTTGTTTGGATCGGCCATAAATGTAGGTGCACCTGTTGCTACTTTGCAGATACACAGAAAGTATCTATGTATCTGTGTGTTGGGCGAGGGCGGCGCACACGTTTAGTATGCTGAGCGCGTGTTTCAAACTTTTTTTTTGTAAATATGTGTGAGAAAGGTATAAATTTCTCATTTTTTGTAAACGCTCATGTGGCCTGTTATAGCTACAATATATCCCTAATAGGATTGGATAATCCACGCCTTCCCTGACGGAATTCCAACATATTGTGGGATATGCTAAGCAAAAAAGAGGAAAAGAAAAAGTACTGAGAACCAGCACGTACTGATTGTTGGGACCAGAACCCAGGGAGATAGAGCCAGGTACACTAGTTGGCGCACCCGCATCTCCAGTTCTTACCTTTGTCCACCGTCTCCTCTGTTCTCACTAGAAAAAGAAAAGGCATTTAATTAAAAACACATTTATTTTAGGCATTCTGTTGGCGGACATTGTTGATTGTGTGGAGCTGCCGCTGAAGTGGGCCAACGAACTTGTGTTTTTAATGGTTCGCCGGCCACAGAATTATGGCGGTAGCGGGGAGAATGAGATTGATGAGAAAAATCTATATAAATAAAACAAGAATGAGCTCTGTTAGTCGAGTGCCACGGCTTTAAAATACCCGCTTCTCAAGAGTATCTACAAATATCTCTTTGCTTACTAATAGTATTTTTCTAAAACATAAATCAGCACAAATATCTTAAAAGCATGAAGTAAGGGATGAAATCATTGCCAATTTGTATAATATATGCATCGTAGAAATTTAATGCCCTTTCTAAACTTTACGTGCTTCAAATACTCGATTCAGCATCTTTAAAATGAATATCCAAACATGTTTAAAAACCACAATGAATTTTAAATTAAAGGAGAAAGATATGTATTTTTTTGTGTTTAAACAAATGCAAAAAAAGATGCTCCCAATGATGACGACTTTAAAGTCTACATATTACGATTATAAATATTTCCATCTGTAATTGCAATGATATTGCTCGTTCCGTTTATGGATTCCAAGGCAGCCAGACGAGCCGCGTTTGTTTATTATTATCTACATATTTGTTTCGCCTTTATATTGTTTAGTTTCTGTTTCTGTTTGCGTTCCTTCTCATCTCCACTCTCCCAATTTCAGCTTTTTATGTGTGCAAAATGCTCATAAAAAAAGAGACTAATGCGAACACTTTTACCCCTTCTCGTTTAGGCACAAATTTGCATCTTTCTTGATTTAGCAAAATGACGCAACAAAGTAAAAAGCTAAATTTACGAAAAAAACATACATCCTACATATGGCGAGGTTATGCACAGCAGCGGCAACCTTAGTTTTTTTGTTTTATATGGCAATTTGTATGCCATGTCCGTCTGTCTGTCTGTTTGTACAAAACAAACGGATCTGAGAGATTATTATAGCGAGAGCTACCCAATTTGGTGACAATTCGCTTATCTTGTGCAAGCATATCGAGGTTGTTTCCCTAAAAATCATAAAAATGTAGAGTATTGTGTGGTCCTATAAGATAAAGTTACATTTACTTTTAAAATTTGAATAAAATTGGATGGTTAACAGATCAATAGAGTTTTTCTATCTCTATTAGTCGAGTTTCGAACCACTGTTTCGATCAAAGTATATCTTGTTCATGCATGTTTCTTTGCAAAGCGGACTTGTCTGGAAGCAAGCTTTTGGTAGAGGGTATCATGTAGTTGAGCATACCTACCTGTAGCTTTCTTACTAGTTAAATTGATGTTTCTGTTTTAAACGAACTATAAAACTAGACAAGTTTTGCTCATTAGCGAAATAGTTTCTGTACCATTATAGGTCCGGGCTTTCAAAGACTTCCCAACAAGGGAATTGAGTAGTTTTTGCCATAATATTATTTTAATTTAACTTCGTTTGTCTGACAAAGGCAGGTCTTTTAGAAAATCCTCTTAACCTTTTTACATACACACACAGAGACAATCAATAACAGTCGGGAGCCAAAGCGTTCACACTTTCCTTTCAGCCAGAGCCATTGACCCGAGCTAAAACACAGATACATTTAATGCTGGGACAAAAAGAAGGGAAAAGTGTCGCGAATTGAGAGTGAGCGAGAAAAGCAAGCTTGCGTTTAATTGCATTTTGCTGAGGAAAAGTAAAAGTCACTTATGGGAAAACTCCGGCCCGACCAGACGATGTCGACAATGGGGGACAAAGGGCTCTGCAGGCGCAGCTGGGACTTTCCGCATTATCTCCCTCTATATTGTTTGTATCTCGGTCTAGGGCATTGTTTATGAGCCAGATTTTCCAATTGGTTTTCGTCTGGCGCACAATGAGTAGTTGCCAAAGGGTTAAATGGAGACGGTGTTGCCCAAGTCTGCGTTTAATTATTTGTTTGGTTGCACAGTGTAAAAGATTAAAGTGTCAAAGTAAATGGAGCCAGACACGCCCCGTTTTGTGGCTGGCTACTGTGTGTCGGAATCTTGTTTGTACCCATTCCCAGCCTGTTTTGGCCATTCATCATGGGCTAAGACCTTTGGTAACTTGCAGGCCAGGGTTACGGCTATCTCTTACACGCCATTAGTTTGGTGTATTAAAGAAAAGCGCATTTCCTGCCCACAATCACACAGCTTTGATGGGCCACTTGAGCTGCTCGGTGGCCGTACCTATATCTGTATCTGTATCTGTATCTGAGGGATCTGCTGCTGGTTGTGTGTGTATTCTACTCATTTGACTGAGCTGTGTGGCGAGAGTGTCGGCTTCATTGAGGTTGATTGATAGTTTGTTTACAAATTTAATTTCATTTTACTTCTCTTCCTTCTTTGGTATTTTTATTCTTGTTGTTTTCTGTATCGTGTGCAAGCCGTGTGGCATTCACCTGTGTGTCTACACCCCTCCCTTCCTTAACGTTCCTTCTCTTGCTTACCTGTGTTTGTCTTTTTCCTCAATGTTTTTGTGTGTTTTCAACTTGGTCAACTTGGCACTGACTGCCTTTTTATGTGCTTGCCTCCTGCCTTTGGCTATTTTATATAAGGAACGCATACATAGAGATCCGAGGGGGGAATGCAATACATTTGAATGTTCTCTCGGCTCATTTGTGCAATCCAATCACGTAGCCCCGTAAAAAGGATGATGCCAAAAACTCTTTCGACGACTTCATTTGGCATCGCCTAATGGTTGGGCGTGGCAAGGCCAAGACTGTGGCACTTTTTCTGAACTCTCCCCTGGGGAATTCCAAGTCCCAGAAGGGGCCGTTTTGAAAAGAGTAAAGGTCTCCGAACTCAACAATTTGACATTGATTAGAGACTGGCGACGGCTTGTCAATCTAAATAAAAGAAGCAAGGGTCAAAGGTATTCACTCAAATACAGCGGCCTTAATTGCATAAGAAAGTTATTTAGGGACTTATAATAATCTATGGCTTTCAATATCCTTGAACATTCGGAAAGTCCTTCTCGTTGACAAATTCTATTAGACTTGGTGGTTTGGACAAGCATTGCATATTAGATGCTTATCGATTGAAAACTTTTTTAGGTATCTTAAAAACATTCAAGATTTTGTTTCTCTTTTTCTGTGTCCAAAATATCCATTTCTATAAGAATTTGGGAAACTTAAGATTTTTAAGATTTCCTTAAATCGTGAACAGAAATCTCATCTAGGGTTTTGTCGTCTGGTGTTTCCCCAGAAACAATACCCGAACTTTATCGTGCTGACTTCCTTCCTGCTTTGCCGCAACAACGAAAATAATGTGAAAGACAAACATTAGACCCCAAGTTCAAAAGGGACGTAAGAGAAATCACAATAAATCACAAGACAAGGCAGAGGTAAGGATGTGCGTCCGGAGCAGACTCCGCCCGAAAACCAACCGTTTCCAAACTCTGATCCTAAACAGAAGTCGTGGGTCGGCGGGTTCTCTGTTGATTCAACGACAAATCACACAAGCAGGAATATTTCCTACGGTAGCCGCAGTTGCTTCTGCATGTCCTGGGATTAGGGAATGCCGCGCCGTCACCTTGTTAACCTGCATGCCATTAGCGTAATTCGTTTTGTGTCGCCGTTCCGCTGGCGCATGGGAAACCCGAAAAATGTTGCGACGCGGCAGACAAACTTAATTTTGAGGACCTGCCTGGTCCTGGCACTTCCTGCTACGCATTTTGTAGGGTTTCACGTACAGCGGCAATTATGTATTTTACTTTTCGAGTTGCCGAAGACGCCGTCAAAGTGTACTTGTAAATTGCCTGGCCCAAGAGAGAGGTGGCAGTTGAAAGATCGATCGATTCCCCACAACTAAGACCTCTACAATTTCAGTGAACCTCGCCATGGACGGGTACGAATAAGTATCCCGATCTGAACGGACCAAAGAGTGAGACGTATTTCCCAGGAAGTGAGCAATTGGCTCGAAAGCCGAAGATCGGAGCAAGCAGGATGGCGTCCCTACATCAGAAGCGTCCCAGCATTAGCAACTGGTTCTCCTCCCTGCGCCGCCAGCCCAAGAACAAGAAGAGCTCCGCCGGCCTGGGCGGCAGCGGCAGTTTTGGCAGCAAGCAGCAGTTGCAGAGGAGCTGCTTCGACCTCTCCTCCACGGCAGCGTTGGGCAGCGGGGCGGTGGACGTGGGCGTGGGCATAGGGTACTCCATAGCGGGTTCGCGGAACAGTCGGAGCAATAGTACATTCTACATTGGTCCATCCTCTGGAGGTAAGGACGATCAGCACCACCGTCTGCTAGACAATGGCAGTAGTGGGAGCAGCCTGAGCAGCGTCTGCACCCGCTGCTTTTGCAATCTCCTAACGAAAGGCAGCGAGACAAGCAAACCCAAGGCTCCTACGCTGCCGCTGGACTCTCCCAAAATCACGCACAAGCCGCCCGCCAAGCCCCGCTCCCCCTCGCTGGCCCCCTACACCAGCGTGGCCACGTACAATGTAACGAACCTCTCGCCGGACAGTCCTCCCCCAGCCAGCCCCACCTTTAGCACGGAAACCGTGAGCTGCAGCGACGTGACCCGCAAGGTCACCGAGGTGCAGCGCCTGCCCTGCGATGAGGCCAACACGGAGCTCTTCAGTAGACGGGTCGAGTACAAGCACACCACTACCACAACGACGACGAAAACAACGATAGTGTCCCGACCTGTGGAGCTACTGCTAAATCAAAAGGGAGAGATCATCGGAAGGAGGACTCCGCGCAAAACACGCTCCAACTCCTTGGGCTGCATGCTGGATACGCTAGATACCGAGACAGAAACGGAAACGGAAACGGGCAGCGGGGTAATGGGAATGGACAACCCCGGCCTGCAATTGGATTCGGATCCCAGCTCGGGACTCAGTTCACCTTCACCGCTGACACCTGATGCCGGCGATCTGCGCTTCATCGATGACAGCTCCAACTCGCAGAGCGAGTCCGAGCGGAATTCGCTCAGCCAGAATCGGCACAAAAACAACAACAATAGCAGCCATATCAACAATAATAACAATAACAATGATGTCAGCAATGGCAGCAGCAAGCGGAGTAGCCAGCAATCGAATCTCTGCGAGAGTTGTCGCACACTCCTCGAGCGAAACCGCAGCAATGCGGAGCAGAGGGAGAGTAATGTGATCCTCCGGCGACCGGGAAAGGTATGCAGGGGAAAGGAGAAATTGGGATTGGAAGTTGTCAAACCAAAGCAATATTTGATAATATGGGGAATGTAAAGAAAGCAAGTTTGTGGACCCTGATGTGAGACCCAATTATCCTAGCGTTGTGTATCGATATCGATATCATATCCAAAATTGCATAATCTTTGATGTCAGACAATTTTAAATATAAAAAAAATGCATTTCATTTATTTGTATCTTGTTCCGATATATATAACAGAATATAGATTTGTGGCACATTTGTATAAATGAAACATTAAAATATCGCTTTCCGGTCAAATATCATCCCAGTATCGATATTTTCAGACATTCCACCCTATCATTTGACTCAATAATTGTTCATCAAAGAAATTTTAAAAAACTTTCTTATATTGACATAATAGTCTTAGGTTTTTTCTTTTTGAGATCGGTAAATCCAAATCCAAGGTCCGTTTGAGTCTATTCCGATTGAATTCTGGTTTTGTATATGTGTGGCTGTGTCATTTACAATTTTCATAATAATTTTAATTCATTGATCCACCTTCGTATCAAAAACTAATTCGTTTCTCATTAAGTTTTAGGTTCAATATTGTTATAAAATCACAACGGAAACAGGTTTTCTCCACTCGCGACACTTGTTGCTGCTTCTGTGGGAATTCCTCGATTCTCTGCTTATTTTTCCCCTTTCGTTGGATCAAAGCATGGCTTCAAGTTTATTTTTAAATGATATGCCTCATTAATGCCTTGTTTCCCTCACAATCACTGTTTCTCAATTGGTTGGTGTGTTCCAATCTGTGTATTCTGTGAGCATTTATGGATTCCTAATCTTTGAGTTACTTTTGATTGAAGTTTAAAATATTGATAAGTAGACCTTAGAATTACCTGAAGAGTTTTAAAATGAAAGCAAGGTTTTAAAATGAAGGTGCTTTAGGAACGACTCTTGAATCGAGTATAAATAATAACCTCATCACTGGATAAAAATAGCACGATGGAGATTATAATTTCAACAAACATGTTATTGAAGTTCTCTGTGTGACATGCTTTAAAATTCCTCGAAATCATTGAGCGGCTAGTGAGTTATACATCTTGGCACTGTTCGAATCTCAACAGAGACAATTCACATTGACAGCGAATAAGTTCCGCCGTCTCCAGTTAGAATTTCAAATTCATAGGCACGGCTGAAGGTCCCGACGATGATGACCTCACTGCAGATGCATATGTGCGTTGAGTCTATAACATATTACAGGCACTTGAGGAATTTGTCAATTGTATTTTATGACGCTTAATTAACATTTCTTCTCCCTTCGGATTCAGATGCTCTGCGTGCCCGTCCAATGAGTCAGAAGGTCGCTCACTCATTGGGCCTGGTCTGCGAACGACGAGTAGGGGCAATTGATATGTTCCGGTCCCGTGGCTCTAGCCATTCATGCGTCAACTCAACTCAGTAGTAGCTGTAAGATACATATGTACTTATCTTCGATACACTTTCCGCATATTTAGGCATCAAAGTAAATTGTCACTTTACTTTATATTTCCTTCGAATGACCCTTGTGTTATGTTGCTTTTTTGTTGAATAGAACCACCGGCGATGTCTCCGGTTCAGTGTCAGGTAGTTCCCTAATTTAATTAAATCATCACTGCATTGAGTGCTATGCTTTATTTTCTCAATTTTCGTATTTTTAGCTCTGGAAAGCGGACAAATGTTCGGAAATAGTGTCGAGCGAGTTGAGGTCGTCGTTGTCAGAGCGCGTGTGGCGCCAGTCCGAGAGTGGAATCAACGCACGGCACTGGGGAAATGCAAATTGTACTCGAGTTTAGAATTTATGAGATTTTCGTTATTTATAAATTTCACAAGCCTAGTCAGTCACTTGACCCGAAACTGCGAAATGCATATTTCCATATTAATATACATTTATTGCTGCTCTCCAGCACTTCCTGCGTTTATTTTTGATTCTACAGCTGTGCATACAATGAGTTTTTATTGACCTCTGTGTTTCTTATTTCATTTTTTTTAGCAAATCAAAGATGAGTTGTGCGAGGTTGTCTCCGAAATGGAGGCGCTGGACGTGCCCGAAGACTGCAAGCATTCCAATAAGGACAAACAGATGTCTATTGGCCGGAAAAAGTTCAATATGGATCCGAAGAAAGGTGAGTTGCAGCTATTTATAATAACCCAATATATGTTTTAAAGGGGATGAAATGTTCTAGTGGCATACGTTGGCGCATTTAATTTCCCAGATGATTCACTGGGAATTTAAATTTAAATTCAAATGAGTAAATGCAATTCAAGAGGTTCTTCCCATACGAATTGAGGGAAAATCCCTGCCACACGCGAGAGCTTATTTGACAGTCAGGAAGAAAGGGAGTGTCTCGAAATGTCGTAAAAATGTTAAACTTCACCGACTCGCGATTATTTTAATACATTCTCAATAATGGCGGCGGGGCAACACCCCAACAAAACCGACAATGAAGTCAGTCAAAATGCTTTATAATTGAGCTGATGAGTGACAGGAGGACAGAAATGGTGTGGCGCCGGGAAAAATTCAAAAACTAAAGCTCCACGGAGCCTTGAATCGTGCTCTCGCGTCGATAAATGAAATTATCATAAAAATACCGAGGGAAAGGGCGTTCCCACAATGACGACTTTGACGTTAACTTAATAATAAGAAATGTACAACATGAAGATCCAGATAAGATATAAGATTTTTAGCAAAAGCCAACATACCAAGATACCTTTTGATTGGTAAATTAAGTTTTGCTATCGGGATACTTTATAGTACTATCATTACCATTACTTTTTGTGAGCTTTGTGATGATAATGAGATTAAAAGACAAAAACAATATTGTTAACTACAATTATGTTGAAAGGTGAAACAAATTACAAATTACTTTTTAGACCAAAACTTTGTATGCTGTTTTGGAAATACAAAATAGTACAAAAACGAATTACTGTTCACACAGTTTGTTGCAGTGTAAGTTTAATTTTCACTTTCTGTTTTAATTTGAATATATCTTGGGCTAATTTTAAAATTTGTGTGTGGGTTTATGTTCATTAAACGCTCTTTTCTAAATCAGTGTTCGTTAATCTTCACTCAATGCTCTCGAATTAATATATAGAATTAAATTAGGTTTGAAAACATTTACCTATAGTTTCGTGTTAATTTGGTCCACTTGGTAATTTATAGAAACCTAAATAATTCGACATTTTCGTTTTTATTCTCCAAAAGTGCTCAAAAATTTCCATATAACTTCTGAGAATTTGGGTGAGATATACGTGTCACCATGTTTTCCGTGTTTTTCGTGCCTAAAGCATCTCCATATCCCCGCGACGCCCCCGTTTAAAGCTAATCAAATATTTACGTCAAGCTCTTATTTGGCCATAAATTGACGTCGACAAGTCTAAATTAGGCCACGCAGTCTCCCACAAAAGACATCAGCATCCTGCCGAGCACTCTGGCTAAAAAGAGGGCGCACAATAAAAATGCTAATCCGAATAGGGAGGCATATCCATACATATGTATGTATAGTTGGTGCTGTCTCTGGGCCATGGTGTTGGGAATAACAAAAGCGAAATCGAGTCCTGGAGTCTGTACGTTCTGTTGCACGCCGCTTATTAAAAAAGTTCCACACGCCAGTATGTGCCACAGGATGGCAGGAGTGGTCCTGCTGGCAGTAGTGGCGGTGGTGTCATCACCATTTGTCGCTTTATCGGCCGATTATCAGAAATAAACGCAAACCAAAAACCCACACCAGGCCGTTAAGTTAATAGCACACAAATGTGCCATCCATAGCGCACAAATAATGTCCAGAATTGGAGGTGGTATTTGGGGAGGAATGGTCGACGAAATGGTGTTGTAGTTAATCGCGCGTGCTGCTCCCAAAGTCACGCAAAACTTTCTTGGATTTGTGGAAAACAGGGCCGGATTTCTTGGGCCAAAGGGTCTCAACCAATCGGGGCCAATGATTTATAGTTCAAATTATACTATACTTTTTGTACAATGTCTCAGACATTTTGCTTCCTGTTTACCTAAATTATATAATGCTACTTGCATCTTAATCTACAAGGCACGTTATTTTCTAGACTTTATCAATGCCATATTGCCACGCTCATTGATTGGCAAATAATGACATCGTTTTTATGGGGAATTCCGCCTTCTATCTATTCCTAATATTTCCTTATTTCATCTTTATTGAGATTGGTATACCAAGGGTCTCTGGCTCTGAATGCAACCATTCATGAGCACTTGTATTATACAATGTCTCCGTTTTGGCTTGCTTCTCCGGGAACATTCCTTATCGATTTCAAAGTCAATGTGGTCTGGGTGGGATAAGCTGAATATGCTGCGGAATATTCTTCCACTGTCTAACCTTCTCCCCTTCAATATATTTCAGGCATCGAGTATTTGGTAGAGAACAGACTGCTTCGTCACGATCCCCAGGATGTGGCGCATTTCCTTTACAAAGGCGAGGGCCTGAATAAGACGGCCATAGGTGAGTGCGAATCCAGATTACAGTGGCCTTCCTTTAATGGCCTTTTCATAAGCGAATCGAAAACAGAAAAAATCAATTAAACGCGCAGCACAATAAGAAAAGATACTAATGACTATTTTCCTTTCCAGGCGATTACCTCGGCGAAAAGAACGATTTCAACGAGGATGTCCTGAAAGCCTTTGTGGCGCTCCACGACTTTACAAATCTCATTTTAGTGCAAGCCTTAAGGTGAGTCGTCGTAGATAATCGCACCTCATTTACCGGCAGTAAATGGCATCCTTCTCACTAATATCCTACTCTCTTCACAGACAATTCCTTTGGTCGTTTCGGTTGCCGGGCGAGGCGCAAAAGATCGATCGCATGATGGAGTGCTTCGCCCAGCGATATTGCCAACTCAATCCGGATATATTCACAAACACGGATACCTGCTATGTGCTCAGCTTTGCTATTATAATGCTCAATACTTCTCTGCACAACCCATCGGTGAGTAATGATAATTTTTCGAATCTCAATTAATAGCTAATACAAACCATTGTAATTTAATTTCAAAGGTCAAAGACAAGCCAACCGTTGAGCAATTTATCTCGATGAATCGTGGCATCAACAACGGCGGCGACTTGCCACGGGGCCTGTTGGAGTCCCTCTACGAGTCCATTCGAACAGAGCCATTCAAAATACCCCAGGACGATGGCAATGATCTGATGCACACCTTCTTCAATCCCGACAAGGAGGGCTGGCTATGGAAGCAAGGCGGCAGGTGAGTCGTTAGTATTTATTTGCCGGTTCTCCAAGCTAATACATTTTTTGGATAATTCCTACCAAAGATACAAATCGTGGAAGCGACGCTGGTTCATTTTGAATGACAATTGCCTGTACTACTTTGAATACACCACCGACAAGGAGCCACGCGGCATTATACCTTTGGAGAATATATCGGTGCGGGAGATTCACGATCGGAGCAAACCGCATTGCTTTGAATTGTTTGCAACCGGGGGAGCTGACATAATCAAGGCCTGCAAGACTGACTCCGAGGGCAAGGTAGGTGTCTATTCTTCATTAACTTGAGTATGATTAATAATTGTCTTCGTTTCTCTACGTAGGTGGTGGAGGGCAAGCATACTGTGTACCGCATGTCCGCCGCAACGGAGGAGGACCAACAGGAGTGGATCAAGCGACTGACGCAGTCCATTAGCCATAATCCTTTCTACGACATCCTAGTACAAAGAAAGAAAAAGGCGCTAAGCAAGAGTTAATATTGCGGACGGACCTCTGGCTCGGCGCCCCCCTTTTGTCTCTCGGATCTCAGTGAATCTTTTGCTAAGCGTGTGTGGTGTGCTGCCCCCTCTTCCTATTTATACATACATCCCGGATATTATAAGTCTAACAATGTGTTTGTGAGAACTTCCCCCCGTCAAACCAATGCCTGTAACTAGTTAGTTAACTGTGTGGTTTCTCATGCCCAAAATGTTGTCCTAGTATTCAGTTTGATCGACTCGAAACGAGCCATCACACGCCGACGCTCTTCGAACCATATAAACTTTTGTCTCTATTGTTGTGATATATAATTTATTTACATTAGGAATTAACGATAATATGGTATGAAAACATCAAGTTGCATCAATAGGAAATACATTTATAAAACCATTTTCATTAGTGCAAATTATTGTTTAGTTTTATTTGTACGTAAAAGTCTACGAATATGTGTTTAGCATTTTTCTTACCACCTAAGTTATATCCCACCCCACTCTATATGTAGATATATCCCTAGTTCTATGAAACATATCCCATATCTATCCCATAATTAATTTAAGCTAAAGCAGCTCAATATTGTTGGTTGGCAATTATTGTTGGACCAATTACAGTGAGAGGTTTGCACCAAACATTTCGAAAAACAACGAATCCAATTTTAAATGTGTAAAAGTTTAACTATTAAATTAACAGATCCCAGTGTAGAGAGATGCGTTTAAATTATATCGGTTTTGCGGCGAAACTCTGTTTGTATAAAGTCAGCCAAAGATTATTATTATTATGCAAAACGTCAGCTATATGTAACGAATGCGTTCAATGGAACAAAATTTTGTAAAAATGCTTCTCTTGAGGGATTTTGTTAGTTTAAACAGTAGGAAATCAGCCAACTGCAAAATGTTTCAGCCAGAGATAAAGTTACATACACAGAATTTAGAAAAAATTAAGTGCTGATATAGAAAACACTCTGTAAATAAGCAATTTTGACTCCTAAAAATCATTGCCGGCGTTTATCTTATGGTAGCCATAAGATGCTGTTGTTTGAAATATTAATATTGTAATTGTATGTCGAGCCTTCGTGCCTTGACGAGTATGTATGATGCTCCGCCCACCCTGATCATATGTGGCTGGTTTTGTTTCGAGACTGAGAGATAAACTTTTTCGCATGCACCTTTAATGCCATTTACCATTTAACCATTGCGGATTTGCTTGTCCTAAGATTTGTTTGTAAACACAGCAGTCCTCTTAATATGTTTGCAATATTACCAATAATTTAGCCAACTCCGTATATCCCTACTCCAAAATACGCTAAGTTTACTTTATTCAGTGCGTACAGAATTAACGAATAATAATTAATTTTAGCGACAGTGAATGAATTGCGTAGGTAATTGGTGTGTATGCCTGTGAATATGTGCGTTTTAGCATTACAAAACCTAAAAAATATTAACAATTTTGTACATATGGAGGGATGATAGCTTGTTGTACAATATTAACGTAAGCCAGTAAATTATAGTTTAGAATTTTGTATTGCTTTAGCATATAAAAATAAACATTTATACAAATAATTAAATAAAGTTTATTGAATATCAAGAAAAGAACCCATGCTTTTTAATTCGAATGTAAATATACATATAAGAATTTTTTCTGTGAAACCTATATGATCCAAAGTCTGAACTATCAGTGATTAAAAAAGATTAATAACTGCTACTTAGACTTTGACCTTATTATGCAAATGGTTGGCTGTAAAAATAAAGCAAAGTGAGTTTCATTATTTCGTCTCATGTCTCATCCACCGTATTCGTATTTTTTTATAGAGACATTTGATGTATTCTATAATAGACCAAATTAAAATTTAGGAAATATTTTCATAAATGAAAACAAAAAACCACCGTAAATTCATATAAATATTTTTTCTGTTTGGACGTTGATGCACTAAGGTCAGTACATACAAGTGGCCCGTATGACACCAGGCACGTGCCTGTTTGGGTTAGGGTTTAGTAGGCGCGATGGAAAATATAGGACAGAATACGAGGAAAATTGACTACCGGCGTGCTGCCAGATTGTTAGCTTGCATGCTTACTAAGTGTGTTAGTATTAAAGATTTTAATTTGGGAAGGAAATCTACGTTAGAGATTAGTGTGTACAAATCATTATAATTTGCACATAACACTCTAAAAGGTTCATGCAGTTCAAAGGAGGTCCTACAGTGGCGCAACACTAATGGGATATAGGATCTAGTGGTTCTACATGGTACATGGAAATTAAGCTGACTCAACAAGTCAGCACTTTCCACATCACCATGGATAAGGTTAAAAATAAAGGTTATCCCTAGCATCGTTCTACGATTGGCTAAGGACGGCAAGTTTATTAATAGGAGTCTACTAGAGTAGGAAGGTAATCTTTGGTTTGCATCCCAATTTAAACCGCGTAGAGCGAAAAGTAAAAAGTTCTTTTGAACCGACTCAATGCGTTTACTATGGACGCCGTACTGAGGGCTCCAAACGCAGCATCCATATTCTAGGATAGGACGAACTAAGGAAGTATATAAGGATTTAGTAACATAGGGGTCATTGAATTCCTTCGACCACCGTTTAATAAATCCAAGCACACCCCTGGCTCTATTCACCATAGACGAAATATGATCAATAAAGTCAAGTTTTGGGTCCAAGCGGACGCCAAAATCGTCAACTGTATTAATTCTTTCCAAAGAGCAGCCGTTCAGCGTGTAAGTAGCAAGCTTAGGAACGACACGAGAGAATGTCATTACCTTCCATTTCGAGCCATTTAAGTTTAATAAGTTTACACGGCACCAAGTTTGTAAATTATTGAGATCTGTTTGTAAATCCGTAAATTGTAAAGTGTATATATTCTTGATCATCATAAACAGCCGAGTTTATTTAGCCATATCCGTCTTTCCGTTTTTAGGCAAACTATGCAGTAATTTCACTTGTAAACGGTCCGGAGCGGACGCCTTCATCATATAGCTACCATATAAACTATCAGAAAATTACAAAAAAAAAAAATTATAACTTTTTTTATAACATATAATTTTAGATATATGTAGCCATTTTGTATTATTTTAGAACCGTTGTTTTAATTTTATGGAAATCGGACTAATACACCGAATACTGCCAAAGGAACGTTTGGGAAATAAATACAGTAAAAATTATAACTTCGTTGTTTTTTTTTTCAACATAATTTCATCTCCTCTGAAAAACGATTTTGTATTTTTTAATTTGGTTTTAATTT
Organism: Drosophila serrata; assembly: GCF_035046125.1. Taxonomy (NCBI): domain Eukaryota; kingdom Metazoa; phylum Arthropoda; class Insecta; order Diptera; family Drosophilidae; genus Drosophila; species Drosophila serrata. Next base: position 3,873,228 of record NW_028257143.1, read on the forward strand.
TATGAAAATCGAACGACAATATCATATAGCTGCCTTACAAACGAAAGTTAGATATAGAGATAAATTCAACACTGTGACAGTAAAACTGTAAATTTAAAAAGTATAGGGGAATATAATGAAAATATGCATTACTTGTTATACCCTTGCAGGGTATTATAATTTCAGTCAGAAGTTTGCAACGCAGTGCAGGAGGCACCTCCGACCATATAAAGTATATATATTCTTGATCAGGATCAACAGTCGAGTCGATCTAGCCATGTCCGTCTGTCCTTCTGTCCGTCTGTCCGTTTCTACGCAAACTAGTCCCTCAGTTTTAAAGCTATCTGAATGAAACTTTGTAGTTAGCCTTCTATATAGTCTCACTCGTATATATGTCGGAACGGGCCGGATCGGACGACTATATCATATAGCTGCCATAGGAATGATCAGAAAATTTTTACAAAAATTTTTTTAACATTTTCAGTTTTCAACAGAATTGGTTGAATATAGGCATTTTATTATACTCTACAATTTTGTGTAAAATTTTATGAAAATCGGACTATTATATCATATAGCTCCCATAGTAACGGTCGGAAAATTAATACAATTAAATTTATAACTTTTTCAGTTTTCAACAGATTTTCATCAAATTTGAGGTATAGCCATTTTTTATAAGTCTCAAATTTTGTGTCAAATTTAATGAAAATCGGACAACTATATCATATAACTAAATATATCGTATAGGTGCCATACAAACGATCGTTTGATGTAGAAGAAAAATGCAATCTGTGAATGTAAAGCTGCAAATATAATATGTAAAGGTAAATGAAATGAAACCAGGTATTACTTCGTTGTTTTTAACACAAATATATATAATTTATATTGCATGGATTCCTAGTCATTGAAGTATTAATAATTTTCAAACTTGGTGCCGTGTAAACTTATTAAACTTAAATGACTCGAAATGCAAGCTAATGACATTCTCTCGTGTCGCTCCTAAGCTTGCTACTTACACGCTGAACGGCTGCTCTTTGGAAAGAATTAATACAGTTGACGATTTGGGGGGTCCGCTTGGACCCAAAACTTGACTTTATTGATCATATTTCGTCTATGGTGAATAGAGCCAGGGGTGTGCTTGGATTTATTAAACGGTGGTCGAAGGAATTCAATGACCCCTATGTTACTAAATCCTTATATACTTCCTTAGTTTGTCCTATCCTAGAATATGGATGCTGCGTTTGGAGCCCTCAGTACGGCGTCCATAGTAAACGCATTGAGTCGGTTCAAAAGAACTTTTTACTTTTCGCTCTACGCGGTTTAAATTGGGATGCAAACCAAAGATTACCTTCCTACTCTAGTAGACTCCTATTAATAAACTTGCCGTCCTTAGCCAATCGTAGAACGATGCTAGAGATAACCTTTATTTTTAACCTTATCCATGGTGATGTGGAAAGTGCTGACTTGTTGAGTCAGCTTAATTTCCATGTACCATGTAGAACCACTAGATCCTATATCCCATTAGTGTTGCGCCACTGTAGGACCTCCTTTGAACTGCATGAACCTTTTAGAGTGTTATGTGCAAATTATAATGATTTGTACATACTAATCTCTAACGTAGATTCCCTTCCCAAATTAAAATCTTTAATACTAACACACTTAGTAAGCATGCAAGCTAACAATCTGGCAGCACGCCGGTAGTCAATTTTCCTCGTATTCTGTCCTATATTTTCCATCGCGCCTACTAAACCCTAACCCTAACAGGCACGTGTCTGGTGTCATACGGGCCACTTGAATGTACTGACCTTAGTGCATCAACGTCCAAGAGATGATATCCTTAAGCATTTTTTTCGACGTTATTGTATGTTTCCGGATCTTCCGCTCCAAGAAATGCCACAAATGCTAAATTGGGCTAAGATCTGGACTCTGTGGAGGTATTCGAGACTGATTTTTAACTTTCAATAGAAAGTAAAGCTTTGTATTGTGTGCCGTGTGCTTCGGATCATTGTCATCTTGAAACCAATATTCATGTTCCAACCCTTATTTTACAGGACTTTCTTGGAAATGGTCTACCAAAATTGGTATATAGATACCTTGGTCCATAACAGAGAATTTCCCAAAACTGTTTCTAACGATACTGTCCTCCGCAAATATGCACATTACCAAGCACCCAGATTTCTGGAATAAGGTAATATTATCCGATGAAAGCAAACTCTGCATATTTGGAATCAAGGACATAGTCTTGGTCTAGAGAAGAACCGGAGAAGTCTTTAATAAAGAAAATTAAGTTGTCAACGTAAAGAATGGAGGAAGCAACATTATGGTGTGGAGGTGTATGACAGCAAGTGGCGTGGGAAAATTAACAATTATTGGTATACATAAATACTTGCAACTTAGTGCCGACAACCTTTGATTATAATAAATATTAAAATAATTATTTTAAATTCGTTAAAAGTAAGCATATCTCAGATTAACACATACATACATATGTATGTTGAATGATAACTGAACTATAGACATACAATCCGTTTGGTTTGGACTTTTAAACAATCTGCAATAGATTGCTCTAAAGAGACTAGTTTGCTTAGATACTGACAGAAAGACTGAAAAACGGACGACATTGACTTTGCTGCTGATGCTGATCAGGAATATGTAAAATGTGTAGTCAAACTTAGACTTATGATACCTTTAAATCAATCGAAGCAAAAAATGTTTGCTTAAAGGCAAATTTGTAAATCGGTAAATTTGTTAATGCACAAACCAAATATATTAAGTAAATATATAAAATAGTATATATTTACGTTTACATCGAGTTACTCTCTCCAACATCCATTCGTTTCCTCCCAGGTTCAAGCTTTAATGAAATAACTCAACTTTCTCAATATTAGTTATTTATTCCACAATTCTTTTAAATTCTTACAATATTTCGGATTGACTATGCAGCGTCATAGCCCATATCCTTGCAGTACGTTAGTATTGGAGTGAATGGGGAGGGGGGGTTGTGAGAGAGTGATAACATGTCTGTTCGTGTCTGTATGTATTTAACATTGGTTATGGCTGCGTCGCTTTTTATATATGTGTACCGTTATTACGTTGTCCTTAACAGCTCATTAATATATTCATGTATGCTCTTAACATTCAGGAGATTCTCCCCGTGTTAATTGAATTCATGTTTTATGTATATTTATAGTTTAGCTAAGTATCAGCTAACATGCTGCGTTTAATTATCATTTAATTATTTGCTATGTTGGGGTTTACAAAACAATTTATTCATAAAAAACTAATTACAAATAGGCGCACATATGCATGTATGCAATATAGTTCATCTTTTGTTTAAATTACATAGTAAGCCTTTAAATAAATTCTCGATTTAGTGCTGATTCGAATTATTTACAATATTCTTAGTGGCGAATTGATCAATTTTGAACGAAGGGAAATTCAGTGGCATAAATTGACATACATAAGTCATATGTGCATATCCATAGAGTTGCAGTACCTCTCATTAGCTGTAATATTTACACGTTTTCATAATCAGGGTTTATTCGATTTAGGTAACAGTGCGGATTTCTTGTCGCTCTTAAAAGCTAAATGCATGCATCATGGCCTTACCGATTCAGCGTATTCGTTAGTGTTTAATATTAATCTGAGTTATTGGCTAAACATTTCAACTACTTCGAGTGGGCCAGATGAATCAGCAATGAATTGAATCACTCTGATGGCTTCACACTCGGGATCCCTCGCATACACTATATAAGGTGGCGCCATGCAAATCGACTTGCATTAATACACGAGTGTACTACGAGGATTGTGGCCTAGAAACTTAGTCTAACCCGATAGGGTTTAGTACGTTACGAGCCCATTCATGTTTAGGGATTTAATTGCTTAAAGCAAATCTGCTGCCACCGACGACCAGTTCGCTTTACAAATTCTGAAGCCCAATGATTTGCCAGAGGACACTTGCCTAGGGCAGATCTAACAATATTTTACGCTTACTTTAGATATAAATGGTAATATTATAATTCTTTCCCGCCGGGTTGCGAACAATGAACGTAAATTAGGCTCTTTCTGTTGATTGTGCAAAACATTTGAAAATAAAACCGAAATATATTTACCTATGTTTTTCCTAGACTCGGTACGAAAATAAACTAGAACTAGTGCTATTGTGAGGGCTCTGCTCGAAATACATAAATATGGATAAGTTTAACTTTATATCTTGCTATAGTTGTCAATATTTACGGTACTTAGAGTAATTGCTTGCAGAGTTCGATAATTAGATGCCCGCTTATTCGGAGCTAATGGGTAATATATTTATCGTTCTGTGGCTGCTGACAGGATCCGCAGCACTTCTCCTTGTAGCGATGAAGTCGGCACAGGCCCATGGCAAGCGCATTCCGGCAGTAACGCGACGAGTCGCGACAATGCATCGAGGACGACACTGGAGATGATATTACATTTAATTTCATTCCATTGAGTATCGAAGTGTAATCATCGATACTTACTTTTGGCCTGGCAGGACGGACTTTTGCAGATTTTCATGACCGCCGGTCGGGGCTGGTGTTTGCACACATTGCCCGCCGGCCGGCGACTCCCGTACCAGACGCACTGCAGGATGCGATACTTGATACCCTGCCGGCCGCACGGAGCGTTGCACTGCGGGCGGAAGGAAGGGGGTTTATAGGTGAGTATCAGTGTAGGACACCTAAGAAGCGTTGTGGGACTCACCTCTGACCAGGGCTCCACACGCCACACGCCCTTGCAGCGCTCGTTGTAGCACTCCTGGCGCATGGCCGGACGCTCGTACTCGTCGCAGGCACTTCCCGCCGTCCCGTTCTCGTGCCGGCAGGACACCTCGCGGCGCTGCACGGCCGTGTTCCTGCCGTGGCAGCGGGACTGCTGGCAGAGCGACCACTCGCCCTTGGTCCACTGCGGACAGGGCTCGTTGCCGCAGCTCCGGAACGTCTGGGGCTGCTCCAGCCCGTGGGCGGTGCACTCTGAATTATCCACGACCTGCTCCGCGCTGGAGTTCCCGGCCCTTGCCGCAGCTCTCCGGCAGCCCAGAGTGCGGCGCTTGGGGAGAAGAGGGGGAGATGAGTACATTTCCTTGATTTTACCGGACCAACCAATGCATTAAATAACCAGCGCTAAGGCCCCTCTGCCTGTTCAATTATTTAATATTGCTCCTGATTTTATGGAGCCAGTGGAGCAGGGTCCGGGACTTCTGCCCTGTGCACTTGGCTAATTATTGCATAAACGTCGCTGGCTGCTTTGGGACACATTTCTCGTTTCTTTTTATGGCGTTCTGTTTGCTTCTGGGACAAAAGCGAAGAAGCGAAGCTTTGGGGTTTCTGAATCAGTTGAAATATTCAACAGCCTTTAAGAGTTGCGAGTCGCATGACTAAACTGGGTGGCGGTTATGGGGTTCGAGAATACATAGTTTTGGTATTCTAAGAATATTTGATTCATCAGTTGGACTGATGACATAATGGGTTATAATGCATTGCCCCAGAAGTTCCCACTTGGCCTTGACCCAAGCTCCTTACTCACCTGCAAGCCGCTGCCATCTGCTCCGCAGTCCTGCGAGCACTTGGACCATTTGCCCAACTGCCATTTGTAGACGTAATCGGCGCTCTCGAGGCCCGGCATCGCCGTTGTTGTGGTGGCCGCTGCGATTTCCCATCGTGCGTGGGGCATGTGAGGCAAGATTTCCATGTCCGGGTCCTGGCCTGCGTCCACTGCCTTGACCCCCATCGACTCGGAGGCCGTGCGAATGGGACCCGCCTCGGTGTGCAGCTCTTTGGCCATCGCACGCATCGGCTCGTCCTGCTCGAAGTGGGCGGCTTCCGAGTCGAGGCCGTACTTGACCGCCTCGCCGCGGAGTAAATGCTGGCCACGAGAGTCCTTGAAGCGCTGCAGCGGCCATAGGAACTGTGGACGGGAATAGGGTTAGTTGCACTGCTTGCAAATGCACATCTCCATCCATATCTGGGCCAAAAGGGCCCAGTCCGCAAGCCAGTCGTGATTGTTTGTTGTTCGATATGCCATGCCAAACTTTAGTCGCAGTTCCGCTTCCGCTTTCGTAACGACCATCGCATCGATCTTGTGCCGAGTGTGCCCGGCACATTTACACACATCCACACATACATACGTATGTGCACATACATACAAAAGTGCAAATTTAGGTGGGGTGTTTCATGCATGCACACTTGAATTGGCCTCATCAATTGCTTCACGTTGACTGAGTACGGACTCCGAAATCCGATTAGCCACCGAACCTCCCTTGCACAGCCCTTTCCGAACACCACCTCCACATCCTCATCCGCATCCACATCCACATCCGCTCTCTAATTTCCCCTCTATGTGCGAGTTTCGAATATTTGACTACCAAATGCACATAGCTGTGGGTTTTTCGTAGCCAGCCAGTAAGTCGGTTTGACCCATCCAATCCGGACTAGTTGGTGTGAGAGAACCCCTGGGGGGAGCAGCGTGGACCTGACACTGATGGAACTCACTCTTAACTGTATTTGTTTTTAATCATAATAATTACTAAGAGAGAAGGTATTTTGATAGTTAATATAAACCAAACATGATTGGATAAATCGATAAAAACCAAATATGGTTCCGGTTGTGGCCTCCATTCGTACAATCTATAAACGAGTTCGAATATCGTAAAGTCCCATGATTTCATGATTTCCACAAAATAACCCAAATTGCCTTTGCCATGTGAACCCATCTCCGCTCCCTGCCCCTCCAGTTGCATTCGAACTTATTGTCAAACAACGTCATGGTCTTGCCAATGTCGACGTCATTGCTCTGCCCGTTTGCATTTACAGCTGCCCAGAGCCGATGGGGCAGTAGGAGGATTGGCGAGTTCGTCCTGCTCCTGGCAGTCGGAGGCGCACACACAAAGATGATTTCCCAAGTGCCACTTGAAAGCGACAAATGCGCCTGCATAGTTTCTGCTCTTGCTGCTGTTTTCGTTGCCATTGTTGTTGCTGCTCCTGATGGCTGCTGCATCTGCTGCGCTTTTATTTGCGGACACCCTCCCCCTCACTCCTCCCCATTTGTTGGCCAACAAGAGCCGAGGGGTGACAATGACAGTGACGCCACCCCCGGAATCCGACTCTGACTCCCACTGCCATTTATTGCCATTGCTGTTGCTGATGCTGTTGCTGTTGCTGTTGCTGTTGCTGTTGCTGTTGCTGTTCTGCTGTTGCTGCTGGCCCTTGTCAATATTGCACTATTTCGGAGAGGAGTGCAGGGACTGCGATTGGAATTCCGGGGAGCTCTGCTTGGCTCCGACTGCCGGTGGAGCGTTCTGCTTGCGCAACTGTAATTAGCACAAAGTTCTCGCCTTGCTTTTCGCCCAATTGGCCCAAATGGCACAGCAAAGTTGCCAGATTATCGTCTCAAAATGTAATGGTAATTCGGTTTTGCTGGGTAGAAAAAAAAAACATACATACATAGGCCAAAGGTTTGGTCTGGCCAATGGGGTATTACATTGAGACTCAGATGTGAACAAGAACAGCAAAACAGTACCATAGAATCAAAGACTCTTTACTAACAAGATGCATAACGCCTAAACATTTGAATTGCAGCCGGCAACTCTCTGCGAGCGAGAGCGTAAAAATAGAATGAATTTCCATTTTTGAGTATTCAAGGATCAAGCACAGATCGAACACATCTACAGGGTGCGGCACGAAAACTTTCTGATTTTAGAAGGTTATAAAAAAAAAAGTAGTTGATATACCATTCCAAATTTTTTTTATTCTTGTAACACACCTTCTGAAGTTTTTATTACACAGTTTTGAAGATTACATCGGACAAGTGATGGCCGTTGTTTTCAATGCACTGAGATACCCGATTTTCGAAGCACAGCTGAACTCTCTCAAGCATATCGACGGGTATCTTTGCGATTGCTTACCGAATGTTATTCTCCGATGAGCTGGATGAGATTTTGTCACATTCCCGCTCTTCCTGAATATTTTCACCCACAAAACAATCGACTGCCTGCCAGGAACGCGACCTGCAGGATGAATGTTGAGTTGAGTGGCAATTACGGAACGACCGTTGGAAAAGTAAGCCTCGCAGGCAAATGCGCACTGCTCTTTCGTCCAATGCATGATGTCCACTCACTGCGGTGTAGACGAAACTTCAGGAAGTCCCCTAAAACATGAGACACTCCCCACCCTTACCCGACCACTCCCCGCCGATTGGCACCAAAAACAAATCAGCAAGTTTTCGTGCCGCACCCTGTAGAACATAAAGTCAGCATAAAATGTTGAGGTGTAATAAAATGATGTGGCGTAACTCATCTTGATATATTGGTCAAACCAAAAACTTAAAACTGAATTCAAGGAGGGTTTTACCAAAAATGTACCAGTAGTAAAAGTATAAAATGTATAAAGCACTGGACTGGGCTGTGGAATTTTGGTACCATTATGTATTCAGACAATTTCTGGTTGAGAGCACACTCACATAACTCAAAAATAAATGTAAAAAAAATATATATATATATAAAATTAAATTAATTATGGCCCGATTTGGAAACCATGGTTCGAGACTTGACTAAATACCCTTTTTGCGAGTTTAAGTGCGAGTAGGATAGAAATAGAAGAGTTTTATTGTGTATAAACTTCCAAGTTTGTTATTCGAATTTGCTTAAAGTTGCAAAAACATATTCAAACGAAATAAACATACTTAAATTTGTACTGTTTTACCGAATTCTATAGTAGAGGTTAGCTATAGATTTCCTCAATTTGTGAGGGTGGCAATGGTTTATTTGTCAGTTTATCTGTTACACAGATACTCGGCAGGTACTAAGTTAAAATACCTATGGATATAGAAAAACTGTAACTAATAAGATGGGTAGGGCCCAAGTTGAGACAAAGATAAATGATATGAATTTTGTGTAGAAGTTTTACAAATTACCCATTATTTGCACATAACCCATATCTGACTTCAGCTGTTAATTATCTGATGTAGTTTCGACGACCAAGTCGACTCATGTGTAGCTGCATCCCCTTTATGCAACACAGACTCATTAGCAACTCTGCCCCAGCACTCAAAAGCTAACTTTGGTCCAGGCACATCGTTAAATTCTCACGCCTGACAGGCAAACGCTGCCACGCTGCAACGCTGCAACGCTGCCGGAGACAGACCCCAGCGTAACCCGGAGCTGAAGTGAACGGAAACCCTACCGAACTGAAGCGAACCGTAAACAAACAACCAACCAAACAGGAGCAGAAACAAAGTAACCACCAAGCTGTGCAGTTTGCAGCCTGAAATGCGTGTCGTTTAATTTAAGTTTATGTTAAATGTTAGCAGCAATAGGCGCCACTTGCGGATAAATACAAATAAGAGCATCCACAGAGAGGAGTGAAGAATGCCGCGAATGCCAGCAAATGGCACGGAGTCTAAGTGGGGCGCAGCTAACATGCCCCGGAGCCAGGAGCCAGCGGATGCTGCTGCATCCTGTATTCCACATGCCACATCCTGCTTCCTCTCATCCCCAATGCTCGCTATTAATAAATAGTTGCAATCAAAATTAAAAGCCAGCGCATTTTTCATGTTTTTAAATCATTTACGCCTCGCATGACGAATATGGGCCACCAGCTGCAGCGGCACAGTCCTTGGTCTCTGGTCTCTGGGAATTTATCAACGCACTTTGACCTGCCAGGGCTAAGCCAAAACCAAACCAAAACGAAGGGCCAGTCCAACGAAATTTGTTGATTGGATGCGTCCCAGGAATAATTTTATTAATAGCCCAAATGCTAGGCCGTAAATTGTATGTGTTGGCCCAAACAGAGGCAGAGAAAGCCGGCCTGCAGTTACTTAGCTAATTAAGAATGCTCAGTCCGAAGCCAGACAAAACCAACTAACTAACTAACTAACCCGGCTCAATGATTATGATCCTGATGGAAATGCATTATACTGCCAAGGCAATAATTTGTACCCTGAGAGCTAATCAATGAAATGATTCAGGTGCCATTCCAATGCCTTGCAAATTTACAGTCCACTGGATGCGGGGGAGGAGCAGAAGGAGGCGGAGGAGGAGGATGCTGGGGAGTCCCCGAATCACAGAGCTGCTAATGAGCAGACTCGGAAGCCCGCACCGCAGGCAACAATGCAATTAAACATGAAATGGCCAGCATTTGCATTCATTGATATCTGCAAGGGATGGTGAATAAAAGACAGAGCCAATATTGAATGGAATTGACGTTCATTGCCACGATAAAATAAGTCTAATCTGAAGGAGAACCTGGAGAAGTGGCTTATTTGGAGAGCTTAATTTAGGGACCGTCAAGAAATTCCTTATCTCCAACTCGATTTTGAGATGACTATGCTTTAACAAATTGCTTAAGAAGAGTTTCCCGTTAATACTTTATATTGCAAATAAAATGAGTTTCAAATAAGTAGGAGATACTCGGTATACTTGTCTTTCCCCATAGTTGTGTACTTGAAATTGAATTAATTCAGGCACACAAATTCTGAATAGAATAGAATTAATTACTCCGTTGGAATTAAAATAATATTTAAAATAGACAAGGCTTCGCTTTGTATCCTTCCTAATCAAAATCACGCTGTGAGACTCAACTTTGTTAAGTAAGTAAATTAAATGCAAATACCTATATAGTATATCATTTTTAGCAATTATGAGCTGCCAGGCGAGACTGCGTGGGCGGTAAAGAGTTAATCAATTCACCGCAAAGTTTCGGCCAGAGTGGTTTTAATTGTCAGCCAAACACACAGACTCGTGTGTGTCTGTTTGCTTTAAAACCACAGCATATTTTAAGTGGCTCACCACGAGTATTCGCGACAAAAATGCTCTTCAAAATTAGTCATAATGGCTGCTTTTATTCCCCTGATAGTTTTTTAGCCTGTAAATACTTATGGGGAGCTTTGATAAATGCAGTTCAAAGTGTCACTGCCACGAATACAACCCTTTCTCCATTTGCATCCGCACTCAACGGCACTGAAAACTCTCCGTGTGGTTCGAATATCCTGGGATCCTGCTGCCTGGCTGGGCATCATAAATTATTTTTGCCTAATCTGCATTTGGCGGTGGAACGTCTACTGATTGTTGTTGCCAGATTCGTTTTTCCGTTTCGGATTCGAATAAAGAGTGACAGTATCACAGGGCAATGCAGAGTAGAATGTATGGCTTAAACTATAGTTTAAGCCAATATATAAACAAAAAAATTAAAGTAAGAAACCTACGATGAGTATACTATACTGCTTAAGAATCTAACTTAAATTTTAAGATACAGATTTGTTACTGTTTTTTCATGAGTTAAACTAGTTTCGAAATACAGAGTTTTGAAACAAATTTTAAATGAATATCTATCAGTAATGATAAAGTCTTAATTAACCTGAACATTTTCACCCTAAGATTTTGAAGATAAAACCATTAAAGAACCATGAAAAGCTAAAAATCGATTGGGTTATATCGTGAAGGATTTTGATTCACATATCCAGACGATTTTGATAGCTCTTTCTCTATATTTGTCCGATTTTCCGTTTGTTTTTAGTATATACTTTTAGAATTTCCAAAATGTCTGTCTAAAAGAGCTGTTCAAATGCAAATACAAGTGGTAAAATATGTGCTACCAGGTGTGTAGGTATATTTAAGTTACGACGACGTTGACTGAAAGCTAATTTTCAAAGCCAAAAATTGTTGTCTGGTTCTATTTTTTGGCTATATTTACATAACTTTTATGTGGCGAAAGTGGGGTATGCAAAAGTTAGCGAGGCTCATGGAAAACTCTCGCGATAACTCGCGTGGTAGAGAATAAACTTTTCAATTAATAAATTAGGTTAAAAAAGTACTTTCTAATTGTTTGCTGGTGAGCGAAATAATTTTCCGAGGAAACTTTTCCTGGCATTTGATGCGTTCACCTCTTACCCAGCCGGCATATCAAACGTCAAACAGATCAACGATGAGCTTGCTGCAGTTAAAATTATTAGTTATGTTGTATGTTTTAATACAATATATCTATTTGATAAAACATGCAAAACACAAACAAAAATTAGTGGTGCGATATTATTCGGAATAATTATTTAAAAAAAAAAACAGAACAACTTGTGTCATTGATATGATGTTATATGAGAAGTCATTGTAAGTACCATTGTCTTACACAAAAGATATGAATTTATAATATTTAATTAATTAATAAATGATTATGAAAGAAATTCTTTAAATAAAATGTAATAGGCATGCTCATTTAATGTCAAATAAATCAAGTGGTTGTGAACGGAAATTGGATTAGATCAAGTAATCTTGTGAAAATGTAATAGTTTTTGAAATTTGATATCCTTGCCAAAAATGCGGCAATTCATTTGAATAATTCTCACAGATATTTAATGCATATTTTCTGGGGTATTATTTAGCATAATAGTTTGTTGACGGCGCATGACAATTAATGACAATGAAATCCTGCAAGCTTTATAAACCAATTTAACACTTATTTGCTGACATACACACGCAAATGAAAGTTTGAAAATAGCCGCAGTTAATTTTATATGCACATTTTATATATGTATATGTTTTTTTTTTCGTAGAGTATTTCTTTGTGCATTTTGTGCCAATTTTCCAGCTTTTCACTTTGCCAGCATGCAACTTTGTTGGCCAAAAACTTTGCGAGGCCTGAACTGAATCTTCTTTTTACCCATAATGCCAATTGTTTGCTTATTTCATATTGTACAAAATGCATACAAAAAGTTTGGCGAAGAATGTCTTTGATGGCAGGCGCGCAAAAAGTTGCCAGAGGGCGAGAGGAGATCCCATAAGGAAGAGTCCAATTTTCCGCATCAGCTTTAATTAAATATTACGCAACATGAATTTCGGTGCTCTGGGAAGGGTTTTTTGCTTTTCGTTCAAGCACATCGGGAAAACTGTTTACGCGCCCGGGGTTAGTGGTAAAAGGTGTTTAATGTTTAGTGGAATCAGGCATAAGGTGTGGTTTTCATTGGAAAGTTTTACCTACGTTGCAATCGATACGTTTTTGGGTTTTCAAAATGGGTCCCCATTTTGTTACATTTGGATATGTTATCATTGGTGTGGTGTCATTATTTCAGAGGTCGCCCGAGCAACAAACCGAAGAGTAAAGAAAAACGTTGGTTTCGTTGGTGTATACATATATGTGAAAAGAAATACAAATTTTCAGGTTATTCTTGTCACGGGTAGCATGCATAATATGTCCTGGTCTTGGTGGCTTCTTTGAATATTTGAAAATATTATCCTTCAGCCTAGAGCTAATTAATTGGTTACAAATCATACAATTGAACCAAGGACCATGCAAAAAGAAAAGCTAATGAGACGGAAAATTCTAAATCAATACTTTTTTGGCAGCTCAATTGGCCAAGAGGTGCGATCGGAGCGAAGACAAATATAAACACGTTGCACAATTTACGTGCGCAGTCCTTTGGCTTTGTCCTTTCGAATGCACTCACAACACGCATGCAACGCAAAATTGATGGCGCATCCTCTCGAAATTAATAATAAACAAACGAAACAAAATGAAGGAATGCAATGACTGCGAAACGAAGTGAGAGCAACCATTCCCTGGCAAGGCCAAGGGAAGAAAAGAATTTAAATCAAGAGCAAAAGCAATTGCAAACGGATTGTGTGTTTATAGGCGAATGAAAATAAGTGCAGCACCGGAAGTGCCAACGAATGAGTCGAAAAAAACGAGGCAGGGCATGCCCACGAAGGACGCTGCCCCTCTCACCTGGAGGTGGCTGAGCAGAGCCTGGAAGTACGGCATGGCCAGCAGAGTCCTGGTCCGACTGCCGCCACTGCTGGCACTCGCTGGCTGCGGAACCCTGTCCTGGGATTTCACTAATTGCGAATGCTGCGTTCGAAGGATATACACACGCAGATCACACGGGTGGATTGGATATCGGGGTGGGTTAAGAAAGAAATATGGCAGAAATAGTTATTAAGTGTGACGTTATTTATTAGCAATATGTTTTGCCATAAAGTTATGGCTATGTAGATACGAGTGTGATGTATATGTGAGGGTATAGAGTTAATGTTTTAAAAAGGTCCTGGTGAGACCTTGTACTCAAGTATATAGTATTGTCTGGTCATCACAGGATATCATTGCAGGATATCCCAATTCCTTCCAGATGGACAACGACTCAATTAGGACATTTACGCTTATTTCTGGCTGTCTTGTCAACCGGAGAATGGGATAACCGCAACGGGACTTACGGAAAGGGTAGCCGTGAACCCTGAATCAGTTACCAGACAAACAGCAATTTGGCCAGGTAGTGTGGTTGGAAAACCTGGAAAACCGAAAGGATATTCGGACCCCTATTACTTCCCTCGCCTAACCAAGGACAAAAGCAGGCAATTTCAGCCAAGGCCCATGCCTCGTCTATTGTTATTTTCCCAGGAAGGAGGGGTAGAGAGTCTGTTGGCTTACTTTTCCCTGCCCAAATGCTCGCCTCTCCCTCCCTCTTGTTCTAGGCAACTGTACGTATACGTAATGCCAATCTAAAGCACATTATATGTTTGGCCAGTTGAAAAAGATAGAAGAGACATAGGGCGAGAAATCTAAAATGCCAACAGTTGGTATACATGTTTATTCTGCTGATATGAAGCAGCACAAACGAAATCGGAAAAGCCAAGTGGAAAAACTATCAAATTACGTAGATGTTGACACAACGAAGGGCGGATGGGAGCGACCGCACCGCACCGCAAATCCAATACACAACGAAATTGTGTAAACCCAGAAAGGACAACTGGCACTCCCTGTCCGTTCCCACACGCTTCCGGAACATATTTAAAACGTAAGCCCCGAAATGACGTTGATTGAGCGAGACAATCATAACGGAGAGCCCTGTGCACTACTCACATCGTCCTCCATGATGCTGCTGTCCGCATGCTGCACTCCGTCCGACTTGGGCCTCCGGCTCCGCTCCCTGCCATTCTGGAGGCGCTCCGACTGCTGCTGCCTCCGACGTGTGCCCTGCTGCTGCGTGGACCTGGAAAAGGGACAGAACAAACACGGGGAAAGCGTTAAAACCAAACATCTAATAATGCTAGGTCCAGGTTCCGGTCAGAGTTCTGGTTTTCTTTTTTGGCCCCCGGAAAATTTCAAATGCAGATTCCCGTCCCCATGTACCAGCAAAGCCCTGTGGTGCAGCTTCACCTTCCTTTCCCCAACAAAAGGACGGTTTGCCTTTTTCATCCTCATATGAATAAAGGTGCTGAAAGGCACTTGTTTGCAATGCCTTTGAGCGGCTGCCATATGAAATTGAAGTTCGAACATGCTCGTGCATATTATTGGCAGCCAACTATGCAAGTTTGTCTTTTGAAATCGGTTTAGGAAGTCAACTAACTGGAGAACGAGAGCCCTTAAAGTTCACTTAAATTGTAAATACTTTCCTAAAATGTATAACACTCAGACTATAACAACAATAAAGTTTTATTAAACCAACATAGTTGGTTTTCATTTGTAATTTTGAAGAAGCATTATCAATATTTTCTGTTTCCCTGTTTGGGGTCTTGCCGAGTAATGTTTTATTCAATGCAATATTATTACGAGAATGATTTTTAAAGCAATACTTTATGGTATTAAAATAAAATCTAATACACAGTCCACAAATCTCCGCTGCTCCGCCAAATATTTGCATATTTTTCCCAGCAGTGCAATCGACCAAAAATTGTTTGCCAAACAGTGTGCGCTTTTTGGCCAACATAAACTGTGTAAAATATATATAATATATCACTTTGAGTGTTTAAAATATTTAAGCCAATGCCGAATATATCATAAGCTGTGTCTCTATTACCCGCCAGAAGTAAGCTCCATTTTGATATTTGGTTTTAATGAAAACGACAACGTGAATGACGCATTAGAAATACGATAAAAGTACGATATATGACTACGTTTTGCTATGTGTTAAAAGGGGGATTTTAGAGTTGAACTGCCTGCACAACAGGCAATATGCATTTTCCTGGCGGCTGTTTGCTTTTAACCATTTGCTTAAACATTTAAGCACACAAAAAGAGGGAGCGAGGCATTCCAAACGATTGCGAAACGTATGAAGTTGCACTGCCTGTCCAAATGCAAACATTTACATACATACATATATTGATGTACATATATTGCCCATCTATACATGCATATGGTTACTCTGTAATTTTTGGCACGTTAAACTTCCAGAGCAACCGAACACCTAACCCGAATTGCGAAATAAACCGCACACACGTGTATCCGGGAGAATGCAGTTTTAGGGGCGGCATCCACTCAATAGACTTAAACGTTGAAGAGCTTTGCAGATATCATTATACAGACCCGGTGCACTCGATAGCAGTCCCAAATTTAACCAAGCTAATAACATTCCAGAACAGTTCAAAATTTATCACAGAGGAATCATAGTGTTTGTGTTATCACTGAAAACTATCATATCTAGAAGAGCGCTTAAGGGTTTTCGCTTCTTGAAATTCTATTTCAAAGGAACTTTGACGTGGAAAGCTTGCTGATTCCTAATTGTATTGCAAGAGTTTTGTAAATCCCAAAGAATGAAATATGCGGTATTTTCAAGTTTAAAGATCAGCGATTTCAGCAAACATATACCAAGAAGAACAGAAAACTTATATTGTCAATGCAAACTATAGCTTTACCCTGAAAGAGAAACAATCTATATGCAGAGGTGAGCCAACTAAGTAAGCATGAAATTTACTTAGAGTTTTTGTTTCACTTACTCTCTGTTGCTTTGTTTAAGCGCATAAAACTTTAACTCAAAGAAAAAGCAAATAAAAACACTGACTCAACTTAGCGGATGCAAGGAAAAGTGGAAAAGGTGTGCCGGAAATAACACTTAGACAGCGGCAACCATCGATAACACGCAGACGCAAGATAGGCCGCAGGAGCTAAGGAGAGTGGCAATGCCTCCTAGATATGGGCACGGCGAAGGATGCATCCAGAGCCCATTCTTAACTGACCAGATACTAAGCGGTTAGCACTTTCCTGCGGCACTTGAGGCGCGAATATTGTAAACGGAAGCGGAAGTAGCTGCTGGACTCTGAAGGAGATGCCACGGCCGTACAAGGGAGTGGAAGCACAACAAGACGTTAATAACTTTCACAACCTCAACTGGGGAATCGAGTCACAGATTAGGTTACGCCAAGTACCAGCTTTGGGAATACCTGTGGCGGAAAATGGAAGATAGTTAAGGAAACTGCTAGTTTTCTTCTGTTTAATAATGTATCAGGAACATATACAAATAATCTGTCAAATTTCAGACTGTTCTTTTATTTTATTACAGAGAAACCTCTCAGGTGATTAAGTAAATGTCATAAATTTAGTAATGGTATTGAATTAATGGTAATGCTTTCGATTGCAATTATAAACATATAGTTTGTAATTAGTTACACTATCCTTCTAATTCATTATTCAGTTTTCATTATAAGTTTCCTATAGTCATTAACTATTACTTTTCAACATAAATGGAACTTAAACTTATATAAGCCAAACTAATCTATCAACCTAATTAATCCCCAATATTACCAGCATATTTATGTACCTTACGATGTCTACCTGTCACACTCTACTGCAAAATAAACAAAACAAACATATACCCCACCATAACCCTAGTGTATAGAGAGAGAGGAAGGCTCTTCCAACAACTGGCTTAATCGAGTCTCTGCTTCACCCTAGGAAGTTGAGCTTGAAAACTTTTTCCAAAAGGACTTACCCATCAGGGAGGCCATCAGATCCAGTTCCAGCTCCCACTCCTGCACCGTCCACTGACGTCATGTCCGCCGAGGTAAGAGCCTCCGTGCCGCTCCGTTCACGCACCAGGCGATCTGGGGAAATCAGAGGAAGGAAAGAAACCAAAGTCAGATGGACAAGCTCATTAGGGCCAGCGGTGTGCTGTACTGTTCTTGGGAAAGGTAATTGTATAAATAATATTTATAAAAGCGCTCTTTTCGCGGATTAGAGTTCTCTTATTGCTATGAAAGAAAAGGTGAGGATTTAGTGCTCATTACAGTCTAGTTTTATTTATGGTCGTCCAATAGTACTTGTACATACATTCTTTAAAGATACTTTGTTGCCCAGCTATACTACATTTAACTAGATTAGTAACAAGCTGTTCTTTAGGGTTAGAAATTTTAGTTTTCCGAAAATAATAAAGCTGTAATAAATGGCTTTCTATTCCCATCACTCAGTAAAAGCACAATCCGCCTTGACTACCCACCCGACTCCTGGCGTTCCAGCTCCTCGGCCTGCTGGCCCGGCTTGGCCTTCACCTCGATGCTAATCTCCGCCGAGCTGAGTCCTGCGTGACAGGAGTAGACCCCGGCGTCGCGGAACGTGATGTCGAGAATGCGAAGGGCGCCCTTCTTGGACACCTTGAATTTTCGTGAGCCCTGCAGCGGCTTGTGGTCCTTGCTCCACTTGATTTTGGTGCGATTGTACCTCTTCACCGGGCACTTGATCTTCACCTGGGTGCCGAAGAACACCACCCCGGCACCGCCCACCTTGAGTGTGATCTTGGTCTTCTTGGGATCATGCTGAATGTGTGTGGAGTTATTGATCTGGATAACGGGCTTGGGGTCCTCCGGCGGACAGGGCTTCACGTTGCACGGCTTCTTGTCCGGTGGCTTCGCGCTCGGACACATCGACTCTGGCCGCTCGATCTTGTGCTCCTGCGCCATGATCTGCTTGCACTCCACCTTGCGGTCCTTGAACCCGTATCCGCAGGTGTGCGAGCACTTGGACCACTCGCCCACCTCCCAGCGGACGGGGCAATCGAGCACGTTGCAGTACTGCCTGTCGGCAGGCGGCGGCTGTGGGCACATGCTGTTCGGCACCACCATGGTGTTCTCGCCCCCGCGGGTCACCTCGTGGATGCACTGCACCTCGCGCGTCTTGATGCCAATGCCGCAACTCTTGGAGCAGGGCGTGTAGTCCGAGTAGTTCCACCTCGGCGGACAGGGACGGTCGTTGCAGGTGCGAACCCGCGCTTCGGGTTTGGTTTCTGGCGAGCAGAGGAAGGGTGAAACCACCCTGCCGTTATCCTCCCTCACGCAGTTGATGATCAGCTCCTCCACGCCTCCGAGGCAGGAGGCACTGCAGGATGTGTAGCCCTGTTCCCTCCACACGTACGTCTTGCCAGGTTCCGAGACACCGACCTTGATTGAGTCCCTGGGAAACTGGTCGTCGAACCCATGCGAGGGCAGCACGCACGGATCCTCCACGCAGCGCTCCGCCTCGTCATGGGGCTTGGTTCCCTCACAAAGAGAGTCATTTACGGTCGCCACTGTCCTGGAGTATTCCAAAAATATTTTGCACTTGTAGGTGCGACGACGAATGCCCTCGCCACAGGTAACGCTGCAAGGTGACCAGTCGGTGTCTTTCACGAAGCTGTAATTGATTGAATATAATAGATTATTTAATATTAAATAGTTGTATCTTAAAGGAAATGCAATTGGAATCAATATATATAAAGCAAAAGTATTTCAAGGATACAGTCGCCTAAAGATAAAATCATTAGACATTAGTAAAGGATGTTCTATTTTCAGATATTTATTGGATAGTAAGGGATGTAACTCCGATCCTATGTAACATGAACTTTCGACTCAATGTAGTCATGGCCTCTATTTCCTTTTCCATATATAGCCTTTGTTAGTTAGTTATGTAATCTTTCGGATAAAGTTAATAGAGTACCATTAAAACTACGTTCTCTTAAGTTAATAAAGTTAGTAATATAAATGATTTCCCGCATTTATACTCCCTTTACCGCATCAAAAACAAACAATTTAGCTTTGGCAATATTTATCAAATTTTACGCTTGACAATGGGAGGATTCACACCACTACCACTCATCAAGGGAGAAACCATGGGGTCCAATTCCAGTGCCAGAATCGAATCAACTAAAACTTGTGTCAACGCGACCCATCGCAACGTTCAGGCCACAGAGTTGCGCTCTCCGTATTCACCAGAGCTAAATAAATTCCTAGCAACAATGGAGCTCGACATGTCACACACATTGCATTTCATTTGGCAGATGCCAGAGCCCACATTTATTGAAGTCCCTTTTTAGTCCTCGCATAACCCGCACTTCTCGCTTTTTATCCTACTGGAGTTGGTAGTGGTCTGCAGTGGTTGTGTCCAGGCATTCTTTTGTTCCAGAAGTGATTTTTATGGTCGCGCTGACAGTCAATAGATGATAGTACGGACGAGAGCCCAGAGGTCTACCTTACTTCTACCCCTTATTGATTTGTAGTCAAATTGTAGATGAGACTTTTGCAAAAAAGAACAAAAAAATAAATAAAAAGCGGCGCCAATCGGCCGCAAATGTCTAAGAAAGGCTCTCTCTCTAAGTAGGTCAGCTTGGAAGCAGCACAGGAAAAAAGTGAGCATACCATTTTCAATTTCATAGCTTTCTTCAGACAAACCTAGCATATAAGTAAATGTGTTTCACAACCATAATTCTTCTACAAAATAATACAAAATCGACATTACTTTTCCAATAGGTCTACAACTTAATGAAGAGAGCTAAGTATCCTTTTATCCTTCCACGAGAAGGCATTTTCCAATCTTTTAATCAGTTTGAAAACGTTAAGTCCTGACTACTTTCCCTGTTCCAAAGTATAAAGTAGTAGTATAAACTATAGTATATCCAATGGAGTTGTTTTGGATAGTTGTAATATGACTAGTTTAGAAGATGATATAGCTTTGGTGTGACTAGTTTTAAGGATGAATTCAGCTTCTTGTACAAATTTTCACCAGTGTATCTCGTTGGACAGGCGCGTGTTCTCAACTTTGTTTGCTTGCTCCATTCTGAGTTTGGTGCCTATATCTCTTCCTTTTTTTTGTTTGTCTGGTTGGCGCTTTGCCATTGCCAATCTCTTCATGACTTTTATTGTCGCCGCATCGGCATCGGCATCGGAAGCGGAGGCCAAGGTTCTGGTGGCGGCATCGAGGCGCGCCTTCATGGCGACGCCAGGCTCGAATAGTTTCTGTTTAGTGGGCATTGCGACGACAAAGCCTCGAGATAAATACTAAGAAAATATATGCAGTTTAATTACTTTTTATTTTACTACACGTTATGCAAAAACGTCGTTTGCTTGTCATTTGCTCAGCCTTTTGAATCTAAGTCTAATTTATAGTACATTTTATTTTCCGACTGTAGGGATTGGCATTTGAAATATACTATGTACATACAAAGGTCAATGATTGACAATTTGAGATGATGGTTCTTCATTTTTGCTAAAGTAGTCAAAGAATTTGTAATTAAATAATCCCTAGGGATATAGTTTATATAAATATAAAAGAAACATTAACACGATAGAAAGTCAGCTTTGTCAAATTCCATGGTATTTCTAGAGTTATATAAGAGACAAATCGCAATGCAAATCTTAACCTTGGCACTCATTGTGCTTTATAAAAACACATTTGTTTATTAACATACAAAATGCTTTTCCACTTTGTTAATAAACGATTTTCCTTCCACAATTGCCCCAATTGCAACCGCGCGAAACAATTTCCTGGCTTTCCAGCGCTCTCTGGAAAATAAACAAGCGAGAAGTTGGGAAAAGCGTATAGGGGATTCGCAATCAGAGCTGTAATTTATTATTTGGCCTAAGTATTCCCCACGCGCCAATTATCCGATAAAAGCACTCGAGTTTGGCCACTCGCTTCTAATGATTTCATTTAGTTTCATTTCGTTTGTATGCCGTGGTTTCGCCGGATCAGTGCTTAATTACAGTGTGTGTATACACCCGAGGCCCCAATTTGATATGTTTGAACAGCTACCTTATCGGGGGACATTCTTTATCGTTTCCCAATAACAGCACAGCGGACACGTCAAAGCCCCACTTTAATTGTCATTAGGCGCACTTCAGCAGGCTGACCAATCTACGTCCACTCCAGTGTACCAAGTCGATGGCTTCCCTTCCTGCTCCTTCCCGCTCCTTCTGGCCAAGAGTGTGAGTTTGTCTAATAGCCTTAATTTTAGGTGTCGACAATACTCGAGCCAGTTATGATGAGTCACGGAGAGGGGCAATGTCTGCTGGTGCGTTGGCCAAGTGCTCGAGTCGAGTGGCGGCTAAGTGAGTGGGATGGTGGATAAGGATACGGCGAGGGACCCTCCGACGACGCACCAAATGTGAAATAAGTCAAGTGTTGGCTTCGGGGCGAGATATGGCGAGAAGAGATATGTATACTACATACAGAAGCCTCCGGCTCCGAGACATGGGGTCGGAGCCAAAAGCCTTGGAAGTCCCAAGAGACCTGGCTAACAACACAGAGGCGTGCCATCATTAGGAGGTCCTAGCCGTAATTATTGAGACACCACCGCCGCGGTTTCTCGATATTCTACATTATTTTGTGGAAGCACTGGCCACAATCAGAGTGTGGAATTTTAATGCCCCACGTTATTTGGGTGGAGAAGGTCATCCCTGTCTATATTTCGATCTTTAAGCTACTTGTACTTAGTTAGTCCAACCTAAGGAGGTCAAGTGTTATGCTAATCAGACTACGTACTAGTTATATAATCAGAATAAACTACACGGTTAGAGTTTCTCATAGTTACCTGGGATCCAGCGAAGGCCCGTCGGTGTCACCTCCTCTCCGGTTGTAGTTACTATTTGAATTGCCGCCCATCAATCGCATGGTTCGCGGCTCGTTCGGAGCTTCCTGGTGCAGGCGACTCTGTGTTTGGTGGGAGTAGCGCAAGGGTTGATCGGCATACGACAAGCCCTCGCCGTCATCGGTATCCTGACCCGATTCCAGGTCGTCAATGTCCTCGGCCTCATCGTCCAAGTCCTCGTCGTCATCGTCATCCGCGTCGGATCTGTCCATCTCCCGCTCTGACCGCTGAAACGTCGGAAGTCAGGAGGTCAATCAAGGTGCGAAAGACGCAGATAGCCTTACCTCATTCCCAGAGCGACTGCTGCCCACAATGATGGTGCCACCGCCTTTGTTCTGGGAGGCGCCTTCACCTCCGCAGGGGATTCCCGTGGAGCACTGCTGCATGCTCCCCGGCTTTGTGAGCGGATCACACTTGGCACTCAGGCTGCCGTCCGTTGATTTGCATTCCACGCCTCGCATTTGTATTCCCTGTCCGCAGGAAACCGAGCACTGTGGGTTAGTAGAGGAGGAGGAGGGAGTTGGGTAGACACACCCGTAAGCATTATAAATTGTTTCAATATGCTCCTTTTTTGCCGTCACAGAAAGGCATTTGTTTGCGCAAGGGATGAGCCACAACATGACAAAGTGCCCTGATACGTCGCAAATGCTTCAAGTGATGCGGCAGGAAACAAGGAGGCAACTCAGCCGAGACACAAAGCCACACGCCATCGTCATCCTCATCACCATCGCATACAAATGCAACTCTCGTTTCGTTTGTGTTTCCTGGGGCCACAGGGCGTATGCGTAACATCATCGGCTCCATCTTCTTTGTTTATTTGCATAAAAATATCCCTCTTCCTGCCCGCTTCCACAGTCTGATTTAATGGCGCTTAATTTCGTGGCATACATTTTATTAATGGACATGAACGTTTACGTGTTTTTTAATAGGCTTTTCCGACCCCTAACTCCTTTTCCATTTGCCGCTCACATCATTTATTTTGCTTTTCATCATCATAAGCATTATGAGAACTCATTTAAAACGCTGACGGACCCGATGCTGAAAGGTTTTGCGGTTAACTTTTAAACAAAAGAGTTTGCAAAACCAAACGGAAATAAAAGCTACCGACTTGAAGGTACCCGGTACGCGAAAGAACGGAAAAACTGGTAAATTTATTACAGAATGACAAGAATAGTTTAATCAGAATCTAAAACTCTTGGAATGACTTTAAAGATTGTGACAAGGGAAATGGGATAAATTAATTTTTATATTTTAAAAATCTCAAAACTTTGATCTAGATATAAGCTGTTGTTACGTAATTTACAACAAGCCCATCATATCCTTCTTCTGTAAATTCACCAGGTGTTAAAAGAGTATGGAGAAAAACGGTGCGGAAGTCGTAGTATGATTGAAAAGTTCATTAAGTGGTTAATAGGCCGACTTTAAGTACTTAGCTTCCACTCTCTTTCTCTCATTTTCGCAAAAAATAAAAGTTAAAAGTGAAAAGGCATTGGAACTACTCTTCTCCTACTCTTACAAAGTTTAATTAGCTCCAGTTCGCCTGAATGTGTGATATTTAATTTTTCCGAATTCTTAGAAAAATGCTTTTATTCTTTATTCCTCTCTCAGTTCAGTTCAACTCTGGCCCAACCCTTCGCAAAAGTGCCACCCCAAAATCATTAAACACTGTTAAGGCGAAAAACTTAAGACAATTCAATTAAGCAACACATAAACCTGACACCCCCAGAGCAGGCGACTTAAGTCCCCACACGCCAACCCAGGCTGAGACGGGGCGGAGGAACATTAATAAAGTCGCAGTTTAAATGAACAGCCACCAAAGTGGATCCTTAGCCGGCCATTCGAGTGGTGGAGCACCGAGTGGCGGCCAGACAAATTTAAGCAGCCGCGCCGCCGACGCCGCCACCAACTTGATTAAGTTGTACGGCCACGGCTATTCCCAGTGGGGCGAGTGGGGCGAGTGGGGCGAGTGGGGCGGTTCTGAGTCTCAGTGGCAGTCTAGCGGCTAGCAGCTTATTACGAGCCACCAAGCAAAGTAATCAAAAAGAACGGAACACGGACTAAGCCTATTCGAATAACGAATGTTCTAGCTATATCTCTTGAAATACTATACTGTCATTTAGGAAAACTAATTTCTATTAAACTTGATTATACAGTTGTGGTGTATAAATTTAAATGTGTATTTTGATCAAATAATAATTGATTTTGTATACATTTTCTATAGGCACGAGCTATCAAGGTAAGGTATGACTGCAAAGTATATAATTTTGACCCTACGATGGGTTTCCTTTTGCGACCTACGTGAGTGATCTGAAAACATTTAACTTTTCAAAATAATTTCCTCTGAATGTGTATACATAAATTCATCTGTATTTACCAACTTTAAGCACTGCAGTACCACATGTCATCAACAGTCATCAAAGCGCCGACTGCGACTTCTACTGAGCCGACGCTCTGCCCACGATACAGTTACGACGGTAGTCTGAATTGATGAATTGCTGATGAATTTTTGATGAATTGTTGATAAATCATCGATGAATTGTTAATATTACATGGGTGAATTGTTGATATTTCATGGATGAATTGTTGATGAATTGTTGATAAATCATCGATGAATTGTTTATGAATGTTGACGGATTTGTTGATGAATCATTGATTAATTCTTGATGAATTGTTGTTGATTGCAGCCTAGGACATGCCCATGTTAATTCATCAACAATTAGGCCATTAATCGATAAATAATCAACAACACCGCCTTGACTGTTGATGAATCGTTGATTAATTACTGGTGAATGGCACTACAAGCTTTGATAAATTGTCAAATATTTTTGGTTTTTTTCTACTACTTTCAATGGTTCATTGGCCAAAAGGCATTCTAAACCAGCTATACCCCGGACTATGGCTTGAAGCATACATGCAGCGGTGAGTAGCAGCCAGCCAGACATTTAGCTAAGAGCCCAGACATGGCCTCGACTAGGGGCATGGGGCATGGGGCAACGGCCAACGTGCGACTTACAACTTGTGTCTGGGTGAGAGCAGCCCCCTCTTCACTTTTCCTGGCTGCAGCACAGAAAGTGCACGATTATTGCACGACTTGTTGTACCTCGGCCCAGAGGTACTACGGTACTTACCCCAGTCCAGTCCTCGACCTCCCAATGCGGACACTCCTCGATAATGCAGGTCTCTTGTGTCGGCGGTTTCGGTGAGCGGCACATGATATCTGCAACCTGCGAGGGAGTGCGGGGAAGGTGTGAGAAAACATGGCCATAATGTGTTGGACCGCCCTTTCTGCATGCTATGTTACATTAGGAGCGATTGGGTGGGTGTTACCGCTGGTAATTGCCACGACCATCCTGCCGACTACTTAAGGTGCCAATTCGCACTCTTCCTCGACCTCGACTTACCCTCGTTTTGATGGCGTTAGACTCCTCGGCACAGACCACCATCCGCTCACGGTACCCATGTCCACAGAGCCTGCTGCAGGTGCTCCAGTCGTCGGTTATCCAGCTGCGAATGCACAAAAGATAAATTTAGGTGGTGAATGAAACAATCGGAAAGTAAACAAATAAGTGTACAAAATAAATTTACACGCTCTTAAGGTACATAGTTGGGAAGCGGTGTCAGGTAGAGAAATGTGTGAGAAAGAAAGGCAGGACTTCAAAGTAATTCCTTTGTTTTTGCAACCGAATAACATAGTTGAGTTGTCGTACATCGCTGACATCCCATTGAGGTGAGCAGTAATGCTGCTGAAGGAGCTTTGGAAAAGCAGCCCAATTAACGACAAGATAGTAAAATAATCTATATGTCAAAAGCAAACAATCATAAGTTTATAAAAACAAGCTAGTTTGCAATTGGACTGATTTCAACGAATTATATGTGGACCAGTTTCGGATGAATGAAAAAAACCTTACTAAAAGTGTATGAAATGTTTATAAACGCTATACCAATAAGACAAGATTATACTAAGGAACGAAATTATTGTAGAAAACAACCTACTCGTGAAGGGGTTAAGAAACCACTATCAAAGGATATATTTGAATATCGGAAAGATTCGGCTTTCGGAAATAAATATTTTATTCTTCGTGGAAAATATATACAAAATGTAATATTCTTTCTATGTTAACAACCCGTAAGAATGCATTATCTTTAAGAAGGAATTTAAAACTGGGTGTAATCGCAGCCTATTGGTAAGTATGGGAATTGTGAAAAGTATTGGGTATCTCTAGAAACCGAGCTATTTAAGTCTAATTTTGTAAGCTTTAATCTATATTATTATCTTAAGTAGAATGTGTTCAGCGCATATACATATGTACAAGGCAATAATTATATTCTCTGAGACCACACAGAGCTGGTTCAAATTCCCAGTCTGATAAAAGTGAGCTCACATTTGTTGACCCAATCTCCGCGTAACAGTTCATCACACGAATGTACAATTCTCGATGGCTCACTTCTAGCCACTGCCACAATTCCCTTGAATCCTTCAAAACAAGGAAAACAAGGCCCACACTGAGAACTTACCGCGAGACAGTCAAACTAAAAAAAATCATAATTGATGTCTACGCCCAAAGGCAAAGTCGCAAAGCTGCGAAAAGCAATAAATATGTAGTCCGGAGGCGGTGGTGGAGAAAGGACGAGCCAGGACACCAACAGGAACAGGAATACCGCAACCAGATACCCAGATTAGAATTCGACGGCAGGCAGGCAGGGAGACGTTCGCCAAATTGGCGTAAACTTTCGGCTCACTTTGGTCTCGGTGCGGTGTGCTTCTGGTTTCGGTTCCCGAAATGTCACCGAACGATAAATAAGCGTGTGCCAGAGTGCCAGCAGTGGACGAGGAGGAAGGACGACAAGGCAGCCGAGCAGCCCGCAGCGATTGGAGACAACGTCCGCGTCCGACTCCTGGGCGATAATAGTGTGCCAGTGTCGGCAATCAAAACGTGCGCACGATAAGCGATGCCATTTAAATTGATAGCTGGCCAGGTGGGGACAACGGAGCGTAAGCTTCACTGAGGAAAAACTTGAGTCATCAGCGTGAAGGTTTATATATAGCCAAAGCGAATCTCAGAGGATGATGAGTAGAGCTCCTGAAGGGTCCTCAGAATAGGTCACTTTTGGTCAGGTTCGTCAAGTATCCTGCGCAGGAGGAGTGAGTATAAACAGAGACATGTTAATAATAAGGTAGATAACGCCTCTAAATTAGCTATCCTCTTGCTAGCACTTCGGTGTATAAGAGCGTACAGATCTAGAATGCCTGAAAATGCCTTCGCTCTATAAAGAATCCTATCTTTATTCCTATTTCATGGCGTTACTCAACTTGTTATTTTGGTATACAAAATACCCCTTTAGGCTACCAATTGTAATCTACTCTATTCCGAGTGTAACTAAAGGCTCGCTTGGGAATGTGCTTTGTGGTAGTTTGTGGATATAGCCGCGAGGTAGTTTAGGCATATACGTAAGGTGGCTAGTTAGGGACTAGTACTAAGTACTTGCCAGCGACTATATTTAAGTACTTACCGCGGCGGACAGCTGTGAGTATTACATTGCTCCACTGACGCCTCCGGGCGATTAGTGAGGCTGCAAAGAGTATCATCCACATCGGCGTTGGTTAGACGATTTCTGCATATTGGACGAGCCATTTTGTATCCTAAGGCGGCAGAAAAAATAGGAAAAAAAAAACACCATTATATTAGTAATGAGATAAATTGGCTGAAAGGTAAATCTTTTACATTAAAGAAAATAGAGGACACTGAGACTGAGGTACTTCAAAATGAATATCACTTTTTTCCGGAGTTGAAATTATATAAAAAGTCACTTTATTTACAACAACACAGAATATGAATATGTTTAACCCAACCTATATTCTTAGAAGGCCAGTGAAAATTGCACAAGGAAAATATTAATGTCTTACATATTATTTTAAAAAAGAAGAAGAAGAAGAATTTTAAAAAAGAATACACAAAACAAAAGGAATGTTATTTCGAAATATTCCCTAAACTCCTTTATTTCTTCAACTGAATTAGTAATATGTATGTGAATGGCCAAGTCACCAAGGCAAAGCTAAAACTCTAAGCGATCTCAATAAAAACCATCAAAGAAAAATCAATTTTTCAAATGATTTAAATGTCAGCTCCCAGCTGGGAAATGGGATCTGAAAGGGTCCAAAAGCACAACCGGAAAATGGCAGATGGCAAGCTGCAGTCAGCCAAGGATGAAGCAAATATGAGGAGATGGAGCTAGATGGGGGCAAGGAACACTGCATGACGTCATAACGATCTGTCAGTTTGAGAAATCGTTGCAAGCCCTTAACCCTCGACCTCGGCCATGCCACCGAACCCGGTGCAAATTCTCCCCCGGTGAGCAGCTGTGACGCTGATTTTACAGCTATCGCATTTCGCTTATACGTAAACTCTATTGGCAGCGAGCGTGTGCCATGGCCATGTCATAGTCATGAAGCTTCTGCTCCTCATCGGGTCCTCCATTCCCATCCCCATCCCCATCTTCACCCACATCCTCATGCCCATCCTCAACTAGGGTCCTGTCATCCTCATCGCCCGCTGACTGCGTATTCATGACACAATTGGCTTAAGGCAATTGGTAATATCCTCTCATGGCATTAACGTCAATTGTCGTGGCCCAAAGAGAAGTCATCTTCAGCTCCAGACCGAGTTCCTGTGGGTGGCAGGGAGGAGCGCAAGAAAAGCTGACAACCAGCAGGTTGCCGGAGTTGAGCTTCTTAAGCGCTGAATCTCTGCGAATCTCCACCATCCGTCTTCACTCCTGATTCATCTTCCTTCGTGTGATGTCAAACTTGGCAAATATTTAGGGGCACAATATGTAGGTATTTCTTTGACTAAATCTATTTATATGAAAGTATAGGAATAACATTGTTTCTTAATTTGATTTCGAATATGTTTGTATATTCTATATAACTATAAATTGTAATGTCGTGACACAGACTTTACTCTACTTAATTTCCCAACGCTTTTCTCTTTATTTCTCTACGAATAATTCATTGCCTTGTCTCTGGCTTCAGTCTTCCAAGTGCTTCTTCATCCCTTTGAAATTAAAAAAAGGAAAATATTTACAATCTAAATGACGATTGAGTGTTTTTAATTTGGGACACGGATGTCAGGCAGCTCTGTGCGAGTAAAGTAAGGCCATCAGACAGTTGGAACTCCTGTCACGTACACAAGAACTGCAGTTGAAAAACTGCAAAACTACCCGAGCAAATATGTATAATTGAGCATAATTGATTTCGTGAAATGTGTGCAATTATATGCTTGAGGTGGGAGGGGTGGATTGTGGACTGAGCACTTCTAAAAGCAATTCGATGTTCAAAGCAAAAACCCTATTAAATTGGGTCTGGCATGGAGCGCACAGGTGACCACTAATCCAAAGAGACCCTGGGGCTGGGCACTGCACTGCACTTGACATTTAACTGACATCTAAAAACTAAACACAGTCGGACACAGACACATTAAAATGTAATTAAAGGCGGGTCAAGCCGGAATTGAGTAGGTCACGCGGGTTAAAGGCAACTTCCTCAAGCGATACTGCAATTAAAGTTGGCGAGAATGCCTGAAATTGATTTTGCCATTTACCCCTGGATAATGCCCGAGTAAACGGCTGATCCGAGCCGCCTCCATCCGCCCATAGTGACATTTAGCCAAGCCAAAGCAAAGTTATCCTGGACAGGCTAATGGGCCAAAAAAGAGCCGAACCGAATCATGATTAAACATTTATAGGGACACCTGAGCAGCCGTAAAGTTGACTCTGTAAGACATCGATCCACTTAAGCTATGATGAGTATATGTACATCATTCAAAAGTGCATCAACATTCAAACTTGTACAAATTCGGTGAATCTTTTCTGTTTTTCAAACTCTAATCAAAACAAAAACACATACAATGTTTTATTCTTCAATTAAATTAGCACCCAACTTTACTTTAAATCTAAAGACCAAGAAAACCACTTCCTATTTTCATTACTCATTTCATTAAACTGCACAACTTTTCGGACACTTCTTTCGCACATTTGGTGAATATATAGAAGCAAAAATAGTTTCAAAGCTATTTGTTTTTATACACATACGCACACATAGCTCCTTGTACTCCATGTGCTCTTCAACGCCAAGTTTCATTACCTCACGGCTCATCAAGCCACCTACTTGGGCACTCCAGAAGGGAACTCGAAACTTAACCCAGAAATGGGAACCTGGCAGCCCAATTTATTGCCCGAACCTAGCATGAAACCCGACCTAAGGCTGACTTTGAGCTAATCGACAAACTTTAGTTTCAAATATATTATACCCCCAGACTATTAATCAAATACAGGTAGCACCGAGGGCGGAGTAAAAACACAGTTTTCAACAACCATATTACCCGGGGGGACTCGGGGGGATCCGGGGGGAATGTGGATAGTAGCTGCTGCCACTCGATTACCATGCAAACATTCAATCGAAACAAATTCCAATTCAATGAAAATAAATGAGCACGACAAATAGCAGGCTCCTCTGCACAGGACACACTCCCGCCGAATGGGGGAAAAATAAATTTGACAGTATTTTCGCGGGAGGGGAATAGGAGCAGAGGGGCTTACAAACGGCAGTCAGGCACGCTAAGAGCTCCTTGGGCCTCCAGTTTCAATGTTCTTGACATATTCCACTTGTTTATTTACCCTACGGCCAGCAAAGGCAGCCGCTCATCGGTGACAAGCAGTTGGTTTACACTCGACGAAAAAAGTATGTCAAGAAATGTGCACATATATTACAATGCATAGTCATTCTGTATCTCACAACACATAAAATGTTTTCCTGAACTGCAAACAATTGTTATCAATTGACTTTGATTTTTTGTTAACTAATATCTAATAGATTTTAAATAAAATTGAACAAGAAAGAGAGTGTGGCTTTGCTTCCTGCTTTACCTTCAGTGAAAACGATATGATTTTCTTCATGTAATGCATATTACTCTTACATTCAAATTGTTTTCAGTGCATTGGGGGCTAGGACAAGGGGGCTGAACTTACCTCCGCCGCAGGTGGCAGAGCACTGCGACATCGGTGCCATCTCCCAGTAGTAGAGCGGCTGGGAGCAGGAGTTTCCATCGCCACCGCAAACGCCGCAGCCGTCGATTTTCTTTGTGGAGCCGATTTTCAAGTCGCAGCCAACGCGCTGGAAAGAGAGCAGAGACAAGGACGACGCCGATGTTAGAAGGATATAGACACAGGCGAAGCCGAAAGGTAAATAAAAATGGATGCGTAAATAAAGTGTAAATCAACTGTTAGTGGTATCAATAGCGTAACACACAGAAACAACGGCAATCGTAAATAAAATATGGAAATCAATGGCGAGGAATCCATTGCATAAGCTTAGGCGCAGACTGGATGGAAATAAACAAAGAAAAAAGAGTCGGCCTTGTGCCCCATGGCACATTTTATATCCGGCATTCCTTTGTTTGATTTTGATTCGATTCTTTTCACTCGAGTTCACGATCCGTAATTTTCTGTGTTTTTTTTTTTTGGAATTTAACAGCAGTGTGCTTGCAAATCATAAAAAATTGGAGGCACTTTTTGAATGTGGACTTTTTTTTAATAATATATGGTTAAAGTAAACAAAAAGTTTAATTTATTAACAATTTGAATTTAATATAGTAGTAAATTAAATTAAATTAACAAATTGAACTTAATATAGTAGTAAAATCAATAGAAACATTTTATAAGTTTGGTTTTAGTGAGCTGCATTCAAATCGCAAAATCCGGAAAAATTGAAGTTGAATATCTTTTAAGCTAAAAATCCCCTTTAGCTTAACTTGGCTTTTGTCCAACTTACTGTTCAAATTGTTTCTCAAAATAAACGAACTGCAAAAATACCAAAGCCAAATGGAGAATTCGGAAAGTTTTTTCAAATTATTTTCAAATCTCAGTTTAGGATTACGCTGCTACATATGCATTCAATTACAAAGTAAATCCATTCTCACAATCCGTAGCTAAATCATTTAAAAAAGGTTTTTCTGAACTCTGAACAAATTGTTATCGATAATAAATATCCTATAGAATCTATTTAAAATGATATAATAATACAGTGATTTCTGCTTTACTTTTAGTAAAACAGATATGTAAGTAAGGAGGATTTTCTTTAAGTAAAATTATTCATATGCCATATGCCAGATATGTATCTCTAAACAAAAGTATTTGTAATTTAATTATTTCCCAGGATATAAGAATACTATTATTGCTCAAGGAGGGACCCTACCTATATATGTATATATGAACGTTTATGTATGAATGACAATATTTTAGCTATTCACCACTTTGTCGGCTGACTTGTTTGTCGACTGTTTGGTGCGCGTAAACCGCAAGACAAATAAGCAAACTCAAAGCCTGCGGCTCGCATTAAACGACGTCAAGCTGGCAGCAATCTATTTGATTTATTTATAACAGATATATGTACATACATAACACCCACATAGAAATGTAGGTACAGGAGCCATGTACCAAAAGTGCCTCTGGCAGATGCGAATGCTGCTTCTCAGTAGCAAAGTGTTTGGCTAAAAAATAAAACCCGAAGCGGACCGCATGACATATTGGCTCTTATTACAACAAATTGGGGTGACGACTTGGCGCGAAAAATTGTAAACTTTTTCAAACAGAATGTAAAAAATAATCCACGACAGGGATAAAAAAAACGTATCGTATTCTCTAAAAAAATAATTTAAATCATAGGATTTTAACAATTTCAAGATAAAAATACAGGAAAATCCTTAATGCTTAATTTTTTTTAGTGCATTAGGATACCAAACTCAACTTATATGATTTTACTGTAGTTGTAAAAACAGTGAAAGTCAAATATACTATTCAAGACTTTTTAGAACATATTAAGCTTCTAGTAAGACTATGATGAAAAATTCTTCACCAATTTAAGACTTCAAATATCGTAATGCATTAATTTAACTTAATAACAGATATTAATCAAACCAGTAAGAAAATCAAACTATAATTTCATATATATATTTCTATATAAATGAAACCCTAACCTGAATTATCTATGATCACTTGTTTTTAAGCCATTTACAAACCAAACATAAATTCTTACAACTTAAGCTTTCCCAAAATTCTTGAAATACTTGTATTTATTTAAAGTCTGCAGAACCTGATATAAATTCCATAAAAAAGTACATGTAAATTTAAATAGGAAAAAACCATATATAAGTAGGACATAAAAAATATCAATTCACTTGAGTTACTCATTCGTTCCGTAAGAATTAAGAATGGCATAGTGAAAAATAGTGACACAAAACGCGTTGAACTTAAGTTTTCGAGTGCCCCTCGGCACCCATGTCAACATACCGTAGCATACTTTGCAGCACATTTCATGTCAAGCTCCCTGTCGTAGCCCGGGGAGCTGCTCGCGCTCCTCTCCTCTCTCGTGCCCCTGCTCCGCTCCTCGTTGCCCTGGGGCTCGCTTTATTGGCATTTCAATAGTTGACTTTTGACGGCAGCAGCAATGGCAGCAACTGAGGCAGAACAGCCTTCGAAGCCACCCACGCTCACGCCCACCCCTTTCGGCCGCCCACTTTATGATTTATTTATGCGCCGGAGCATAATGATACAAAGGCGCTCGTGTTATGCAATCTACATACATATACATATGCTTAACGCTCCTTCGACGAGCGCCAGAACGAAAGTAGCTTTTGTTTTCGTCTCTTTGGGTTTTCGGCAACGCCATGCCTACGGACTCACCCAACGGACTCCCCACCAGGAACCCTGGGAAGGTACTCGTAATTTATCGTTCTCCGCCATGCCGCACAGTGGCACATCTGAGCTCAAAAGTTTCTTAGTTGGGCAAACAAATTGTATACATACATATATCTGCAGATATCATTTTTGGGAAATGCTTGCAATAATAATGGAGATATTCGGCAAAATTGGCATGCAATCACCCACTGTACGTCGATGGGGAGCACTTGGAGTGGAAGGGAGAGCCCGACCGGAAGGAAATTGCCCCTCAGGTCCCTCATACGTTGACTAAGTAGAACTCACCTGACATTTTCCTTGGATGCACATATCCAGGCTGCCAGAACGACAGCGGGTTCCATCTTGGACGCGCGCCGACAGTTGCACAATGACACTCTGCTCGTCGTAGTGCTCCGATTCCTCGTCGTGGCCGCCACCCGTCTCCCGGGATATGTCCTCAACGAGGTGCGCCGGGTGGCCTCTGTGAATGGAGAAGATATCTGGCATCAAAAGGATTCATGATTTAAGTGTCAAGCTGAATTTAACCTATGCTTAAAGTGGAAAAAGGCTGTGTAAGTTGACTAATTAGAGGCATATTAGTCAATACTGCATTGAAACTGATTGCATAATTAAAATACATTAAATTAAGAAAAATAATTTGCCTTGAAAAATAGAAATTATCTAGAAGATTAGATTTTGCAGCAACAATTATTCTCCTTTATGAATCAACATACATTTTTATAATACTTTAAAAGAGCTTAAACTCAAATTTAACCAACTGAAAACTTAAAATTAAAATAATAAGAAAAACATAATTTTCAACTTTTTTTAGATTCTCTCCATATATTTCTGGCAGCCTCCCTTAAATTTAATTTCCTAATGTAAACAAATCGATTCAGAACTCCCAATCTTAAAGCTTGGAATACGATTTATTTGGCCATTTAAAGGAAAAACAGAAAAGAAAGCTAGTGCAACCGTACTGAATTTTGTATACCCTTGCATCCCACTGTCTTTTAAAATCACAGCTATGATCGGATTAACCGCCAGACAACGAAACCACAAAAAAACCCAAACACAACTGTCGCTAATTTTAACCGCAAAGGGAAAAAGGAGAAAAACGCAACAGCAAAGGGAAAGCAAAAAGGCGCAAACAGCTTTTTTATTGTCACAAAACAAGGAAGTAGACGGACCAAGCCACATAAATGTGGACATAAATGGAAGCCACTTGAAGCCTCACAGCACGGCTTGCCGAACGGAAGCCACGATGAATAATGAGTGCACATCCGACTGGACCAGCTGCACCGCAGTCCGAATAAGTGTGGCCGTATCCCCATATCCCCCATAAACTACACACAACCAAATTTTACAGCAATATATTTCGTAGGTTAAAAGACCAGATTGCTATACTTAAAATGTATGGAAATTATACGTAATACGTTTATCTAGATATTTAAATGACCCTTTTAAAAAGTTGCGACCTTTAATGTGTTAACGTAGTGTATTTGCTAACTTTAAGGCGTACTCGGATTGTTTCAAATTAGAATTTTCCAGTACTTGTTTTTTTAATTAAGCAAAAATCAAGCAAAGAACTCTCATATTTTAAACAAACTTTAAAATTGTACTTTAAGCGCAATCAAAAAATTAATTTTCAGAAAACATTCTTAGAAAACATAATGTTTTTTATAAGATATTTAATACACTTGATTTTTTCGCAGTGCTTTTGAGCTCTACTGGACACCGTCCCAACTCCTTGCTCACACTCACCTGCACGTGAGCGCACAGGGCTCGACGTAGTCGTAATGCGGTGTCCACTTGTACAGAGTGCCATCGTAGGGGACATCGTTGTAGGCGGCACACTGGCTGGAGCGGAAGTCCTGCTGCTCCGGACAGGGCTGCATGTTGCAGATGCGGAAGCGGGCGCTCTCGCCGCGGCAGCTGCCGGAGTTGCTGCACCTACGTATCTGTTGCATGATGCCGCCGTCGCAGGTGCGCGAGCACGTCGACCAGTCCGACCAGGTCGACCACTGGCCGGGTCCGCTGCCTCCTCCACCTTGGCCCTTCGCTCGCTTCTGTTGCTGCAAGTTGGCAGTTACATTCGGGTCGCCGTCTCAAAAGCCTAAAAGCACTCACCTCCAGCTCATTTTCTAAATCGGATGCTGTGTTCCATGTGTCGTCGAATGCCTGGCTCGCATTTAGCTTCTTTGCCCAGGCAGTTCGTGCATCCAAAAGCAGGCAAAGAGTTGCCTGAAAAATTATAAGAAAAATGTGTAGAGTATGAGTGTTTACGTCAATTAAAGTCAGCACATGAGAGTCTTAAAGAAACCAAAACTAGGATATTGAAAATTTGTTAAATTTGTTGAGTCTTTAGCGCGTAAAAAATATTCTTCTTAAATGTATTAGGTTTTACAGTCAATTCACTGCTCAGTTTTACTAGTAACTGTGAGAGCAGGAAAACTTTTTTTTTTTAAGTTTAGTATGCAATAGTTACTTGATTGTATAAGAAATTACAGATAACTGAATTACAATAATAGTTTTAACTAGAAATTAATTCGAAGAATTAAAATACCCTGTGGTGCAGCCACTTTATTCACTCCTCCATAATCCATTATATAGTATATAAAATAGAAGTTGAGTCTTTCTACATAATGTAAACCTGGATTGCTTATAATTTTGAATAATTTAATTTGAATTGAAATTTGGCAATCTTGGATGACTATATAATATACAAGAGTCATCAGCCGAAAAACTCCCTGAATGTGACGTGGTTGGCAATTCTATAGGCAACTTTCACAGTGATTCCCTTTTATCACGTCGTTACTCTACTTTGGTTTCCCTGATTTTCATATCGAAGGAATATTAACCTGCGGGCACGCATCACGTCTACACATCTACGCACGTTTTGGGAACCAGGAATTTGAACGCAATCCCTACAAGCTCGTTGAAAGAGGGGTGAAATCGTTGTTGTCTGCTAGCTCCTGCTGTTACCGGTGCTTTATGGCGTGTCGCATTATGTCCACGTGCTTTAATTTAACGAAAACTACTTATATACGAGAATGTATTATATATAGTCTGAGCAAC
The DNA here is from genome assembly GCF_035046125.1 of Drosophila serrata. Taxonomy (NCBI): domain Eukaryota; kingdom Metazoa; phylum Arthropoda; class Insecta; order Diptera; family Drosophilidae; genus Drosophila; species Drosophila serrata. Next base: position 3,910,617 of record NW_028257143.1, read on the forward strand.
TGAGCACGCAAACAAGGCCTAAACGCCTGTGGCTTAACAAGACGGTAAGTGTTTGTCGCAGGAAGTAGATATTAGAAAGTTTATAAGTACTCCAGAACATGAACTTGGGCTTGAAGTGGTGTCCCCGTGTCCCCTTCTCAGGTGGGATTACCTTTTTAAATTTTATGTTAAAAGTGAAACTAAAAATTAAAAGAACCATACAAGAGAACCCTTTCTAATGTTCAATTAATGTAACCTAAAATCGATTTGTTATTTAACTCGAGGCTGGAATGCTGTAGCAATTTACACATGTAAGCAAGTGTCCTTGGACGCCAACTTCCTTTCGCCCAAGGCCAGCGAGTCCGTTAGTAAGTCAAAGTTATTAACGGTGTGCTCTTAATCGCTGTAACACATGTATCGGCCATATCTGCCGGCAACACACCAACACCAGGTGGAAGGTGGCTAACAACTAGTCGGCCTAACAACATTCTTGCTAAGCCGTGATCTCCCCGAACTCCCCTGACCTGGCAAAGAACAATAAGCCGTAACATTCAATAGTTAGTAGGAGCTATCTTAAAGGCAAATCAGCTATTACGTGGACCACAGCCCATGTAGTAGTAGTAGCGTATCAACAGCCACAAACAAATCCGGTTGGAGGGAGGGGAGGAATTGTTACGACCAGAGGCGGTGTTATGTAAACCTTCCGGAACGGAAGCTTATACCATATAGATTGTCTCCTGCATGAAACATGACCCGACCCAAAGAACTCCCTTCCACGCTCCACACTCCACACTCCACACTCCACACTCCGCGCTCGGTACCCGTAAGGATATGTAAAGCCAACACACACCAGATAGAATGCCCGATAAGGCAAGCAAGAGTGGAGTAATTGAAGTCTGCAGAATAAACAGTGGCAATGACGGAGCCCAGAGAGAACTGTTAACAAAATCGGCGTAAAATCTCATATGTCCATCCATGCGGCTAGGAACAGCTACTAAATTACTATTTAAGTATCTATTACCTTGCTTCAAGTGTTGCCACTGCTCACTGGTCACTGGTCAGACCCACGGAGAGAGGGACGGCTCCCTTAATGGAAATGTTGGAGCCCAGGTGACCGCCGTTGGGAAAACAAATAACTAAAACCCATTGAAGACTTAGCCCAGGCCACGTGTTTAACGGGGACAGGTGCATACCCTCCGCCACCTCCTCTGGCGGACAGGAAGCCGTTTATTTGTGCGATTGCGGTTTCAGGGCTTTCAGGGGCATGGACTGGGCAAGGTTGGGAAAACATTAGCAAACAGCATTAGACAAGGAGAGCACATTTTCTGCGCCGGCATTCTGCGATGCCTGTAATTATTTATTTATGAGTTGAAACAGTTTCAATAACTCACTTTCGCAATTTGATCCCTGCTCTCTCTTTCCCTCCCCCGAGCATACGTCAAATGCCGGGAGTCCTGCGAGCTTGCGTCTGTGTGTGTGTGAGTTGTCGACGTCGTGGCAGGAAGTCATTGTAGGTAGTTAGTTAATGCGCACAGTGGTGCGAAAATGATCAATTTGTAAATAGGTTGCCAAAAAAATAAAGAGTGCCGTATGCTGGGGTATAAATAGTAATTGCGGAACTCGCTTCCTGTGTTACCATTTATATTTGTTTTAATAGGATAAATAAAACAACATTTTGGAAAATTAAATAATACTTGCCAAACAATCGTGGGGCGAGCGCCTTTTAAAGACAGTCATACGCAAAAGAAATACTAAGTATCTAAGTATCCTACGTACTTCCTCCTTAAAATAAATCAGTTACTTATGTAAAAGTATTTTTAAAGAGAATATTAAGCTAGGAATCTCTTTTGGGAAAATCAGTATGACATTTCTACGGGCCGATTTCTACCCTACTGACAAAGGGTACATACAGCTGTATGTAATTATAAAATAAATAAATATATATAAATTAATTGATGTTAATCACATAATGGTGCTGCATAACGCAAAAACATTGTTGTCTTTGGGTGTCGAAAGCCCTAAAAACAGCATTAAGACTCTTTTTGTTCTGGATTTGCCTGTTGGGAATGTTTCCTTTATACAAGCCGAAAAGGTTTTCCAAGCAGTCTGGGTCCCAAATCTAATCTATCGCGTCTCAGCTGAAACTTAACCTAATACCGGAATTTTGACAAGGAGGGTTAAAACCAATCGTAAACGTGTTTAAATGTTTTTCGAAGGTACAGATCAATATAGATCATTTTATTGAAAATTTAAAATTTTACGTTTGTGGTTTAGCAAATTTGTTGTAAAGGGTATAAAATAGAGCCTGCATCTTGCCTTCTTGGTACTACGTTACTATAATTAAATACATACATATAATAAATTAACTGTTTAGCTATTGAAGTAGAATCAAGAATACAATTTCCAATACTTTCCATCTTTTTACCCATATTTTTCCGTTTTCTATTCACTGTGCCAGCCTGGCAGCCAAGTCTATTTCCAGAGGCAGAGTTAGAGACAGTGTGGCACACAAGACGGGCCCAGAAGGATGGCGAGGGAGGGCTCTTGGCGGCAGGCAATTTTTGCATAAATACTGGGGCACGGTTGGTTGGGTCGGGGGTGGTGAATGAAGAGCATCCCTCCAGGATGCTGCTGCCAAATGCCAAAGCGTGAGGGAGTCCGGCAGACGATTAGACTGTCAAACATGACGACGGGGCTGGGTGTGGGGACGGGGGACGTGGGATGGTTTCGGGGTATCCTTCAGGTAAACGCTGTTCCGTCAGTTGATTGTATTGTAACTGGATGGAAGGCAGGTATGTATATGCTGCTGTCTGCGATGTACGTTCTGCTGGATAATGTGTTTGTAGCGTTACTTTGGTTATTTATTCAAAGCGACAGCGACAGGCGGCGCAAAACGTCAATGAGCTAAAATTTTCCTATGCGAAGGCTGCAAAGGTCTCTGCCACAAAACAGAAGGTGAGTGAGAAGGGGCAGGATCACGGTCGCATAGCTGATTTAAGGACTAGGATGGTATAGCCACATATACAGATACAGATACAGGTACAGATACAGTTACAGTTACAGGAGAAGCAACAACGATGACATGACAAGGGATGGATCCAGATGGATGGATGGATGGATTCTGCCGGTTGCCTAGAAGCGGGCTCTGGGCTTTTGGGTCCTGGAATTGATGGTTCTTCCCTGGCTTATTTCCTTCCCGCTCTGCACTCCGACGATGGGGGCTTGTCTAACCTGTCCGATTGTCTCGGCCTGTCTATCCATTTGACTGACATTACTTTGTCATTAATTTCAATGGCAACACTTAACGCATGTGAAAGTAAAGGTCAACTGTCAAAAGCCTTCCAAACATCCTTCCAAAAATAAAATTCAACGTAGGAAAAGCACAGGTTTTCAGTACAAACAGAACGGGGAGTGGAGGAGTTCGCCCATCTCCGTCTCCGGCTTCCACATATAATGCCATTTAACGGCTATAAGTGGCCATGTTAACTGCTTCCGGCTTTATATGCAGTCCGTCTCGACTCGATATGGCTTCACCATGAACACCAACTTTGCACTATGAATACGACGGTAAATACGACTGAGTAGTTCGACTCAACTTTTATTTTTGTTGACTCAACCAACAGACTTAAAAACTACGACGAAAGTAAATAATGAAGTTGTTTCAGTGTAACGTATAAGATAACCATTGGTAAGTAAATCTCTGCGTTACATCAATATCGTTAAAAACTATCTGTGATTATTTATTACATCTCATAAATATATATTTTATGTTTAGAGATACATTTTTGAAAAATGCTTCTAGTATCCCAGTAAAAAGGTAAACAAAGTTAGTGTCTAATAATCGTTGTTTGGTGATTCACCACGTGACGATCAAATATTATATGGCCCAGTGTTAATCGATAAAAAGAAGAAATAACAAAACAATAAAAAGTCAAAACTTTTGACGTTTGAAATAAGCTAAAAACTAAAATCATTTGAAAGACCAAGAAATAAAGTGCAAAGTAAACAGATAAAAAAGAAAACAAAAATATTGATATGAGCGAAAACTTTGTCAATAAATATCATCTATGATTTAATGGGTTATAGAACCCGTATGTACGTACATGTCTATATGAAAGTAGGGATGAGGCCGTGATGAGTTGTGCCGCAAAAGCAAATTCTGCTTTTCCGGGGCATTCGATGCTTGCATGTCGGAAAGTCATTAACTCAAAAATGGAATCGAAACGAAATTGAAATAAAATGCACGACATGCCGAATGTTAAACCGTCAAAGAGAGAGTTGGTGGGTGTAGTCTGGGTGACGTCGAGTTAAAAACAAAGAGGGAGGGGCCCAGACAGAGCTCTCGGAGCAAACGGATTACATGGGAGTGTTACAAATCTACACGTACAAAAAAGGATGTGAGAAGGGGCAGGGATACCCTGGCATCGGGTGATGGCACAAGAGGCTGCGAAACTGAAACGGAATGCCAGAGCAGAGCTTGTTTCAGCTTGGAGTCGCTACGTGATATTTTCACAAAAGACGGGACAATTTTTATGAGGGAAAAATTACCACCACTCTATACAGGAACAGCACAGAGTGATATTTCTCCAAAAAGAAACAACTGCCTCATATTGAATTTTCACGTAGAGGGATTGAATTCATTACCTTATCTTTAGAAATATTTCAGAGATTAAAACAGAGATTTATTAACATATTTTTATTTATATTATAAATAAACCAAATTTCTTGGCTGTATAAATAAATCGGTAAAGGGTGAACTTTTTACTGGATCATCCTTTGTGTTATGTATCACAAGTTTCTATGTGATTTTAGTTCTAGAAAATAAAACACACGAATTCAATGTACTTTTGAGTACTCTTCAAAATCTAGAGTTACCACAAAATACAGCCTCTGCTTAATGCAATCCCTTCGCTCCAACCCCAACCCCTTCCTTCACTTAGTGGAGTCACTCTCCGATGCCATTAATCATCCGGCAAATGGTCCAGCTCCCGCTCTGTCCCTCTTCCAACTCCTTGAAGTACTCTTGGAAAACACTCACCGCAAAAGCTTGTCAACTACGCCGAGGCCATTAACACGCCGGCACACTACAGGCCAAACACGACCACAACTGCTGACAAACAAACATCGGCAAGACCGATATAGGCAGGCAAATAGTGGCTAACAGCTCTTACCAAACACGAAACTTTGGCCCAAATTGCATGCGAGACACTCTGCGGAAAATGGGCAGACAGAATGAAAAGACTCACATATATACCGAATATGAAAGGAACTTAGCAGGACGGGAAAAATATACATATATATTTACTACACGTAACAATAAGTTCCGTCCAAAAGAGAGCGAACAACAAGAAGGACTTCACAAAGGACCCCACTCGGAGGCTCTGAAGCAACGGGTAAGGGCGAACGAGGTTAAGGTTGGAACCCTGCTCCTGTTCCCAAAGAAAGAAACCTTTCACGTCACTCCCTTTCTGAGGAAGTAGAGCATTTCTTCACACTTTTCGACAAATTGATTCAAAGATTAAATCTTGACAGAGTGAGTCGGCACAAAGGCCAGCGACGAGGAACGAGCCACACTGCTTTTGGGGTGATTAAATTTGCCATCAATTATTGACGGAATTTTCCCTGACAGGAAAGGAGGACAGGAGCACACCTGCAGGTGTTTTGAGTCGCAGGTCAAAGAACCTAATTACCCATCGCACTGCCCGACCGAGTCTAAACAACCCAGGGAAACGGCCAAAAAGAGTTTTCCGCGGTTGGCCTGAAATTGGACAGAGGCCTTTTCTAACTTTTGTTCCGTGGCTCTGTTACATCCATTGTCTCGAACATTTCTGTTTTTTTGGTTTACCATTGATGTTTCACTAAAATGTGACGCCAAATGTCCATTGACATCGGCTTCTGGTCTTGTCCAAAAAGCAGACAGTGGGACTAGATTTCTATTCTATAAGTTTATATTAAACCTTCATGTGAAACAAAAAATATTTATATAACACTGAAAATTCTATAAATAAGTTTTATCCGGTTTTATTCAACTTGTGGAAAGTTTGTACATCCAATAGCTTATTTTCCTTAATTTCATTTATATTTGTTTATATGTTTTATTTTCCATGGGTTTATAACATTTATTCTTAGCAAAGTAGAATTTTTCATGTTCCATGAAATTTGTTTCATGTGACCCGGTGTGCGTCCCTTGAACAACATAAAAATTAATTACTACAAATGGAAAACTCTCTTTTCTGGCATTTTTTTTCTCTACTAAGATGTTTGTAAATGTGTTCGTCCAGTATGTATATTTTTTATGGCAAATATAAGTGCGATTTCGGGAGACCTTTAAAATTATACACTGGCCAACAAAAAAGTATTCCAACACCTGCGAAACTTTAGCGTTTAAAGTTCGTATTATCAATAAGTATGTATATAAAAAGATTATTGTTTATTCATTAAGTAATATTTAGAGGTAGCTCTTATCTTCTTATAAAGAGGTAATTATAATACAATACCAGAAAACTAAAACAAATAAATAATCAAAATTTGCATTAGATAAAGTATGCTAACATTTCAAAAATCAGTTCTTTTGGCAACTAATTAGAATTAGATGGATCCTTCATCCTTATGATCAATATATGAGTAATTTTTCTTTGTATAGACTTGTAGGTTCAAGATCTATTAGGTTAAGAAATTAGATCAAAATATAGCTTAACAAATTTACTAGTTTATCAAACAAATAATTTCAGCTGAAAAAAAAATACTTTGCCAATTGTAGAATTCTCTCTTGAAAGCTATCGTATAAAAATAATAATATTAAATGTATAAGATTTAACGGAAATGTAAAGTTTGAACTATACCCAAATATGGGAACAATAAGAATTCTGGAATATTCTAAATACTCTCCATCTTTTTCTGAAAGTTCAACTAACTTAACTTCTGTACGGAATGGAATTGCCGCCTCATTGCCACCCGCTTCCCCCCCTAAGGGGCCATCAAGCACATAACAATGTCGCGGAACGAAATTTTACCCCCTCCCCTCTTAACGTGGCCATTGCCATGGAGAGTGTGTACGAGTGGTAGTGTGTTAGCAGATGTATGTGTAGAGAGCAACCCAGAAAATCGAAGTTAACTTGGCTGAAATCGAATAAATACAAATGGACAAATGAAAATACAAGATTTAGCCAAAGTTGCAGAAAAAAAAAATATATATATTTAGGAGAGTTGAAAAACCCAAAAGCGCAGCTTAACTTTTAAAATTTAAAATATTTATACAAAAGCGAAACGAGTCTGACAACATTTAAGATGGTAAAAAACTGAATTCTTATTCATAAATGTATTGATATGTACAAAAGTATATGCTTTCGAATGAATTTGATCTTATCCATGGGATAAATAGGACTATTCTCTTTCGATTACTGCATTCCAAGTGTATAATAAATGGTGTAATATCATCTGCAAGAGTATAAGGACCAGTGAGAGAATAAGTGAAAGAAACGAACTTGTAGGGGAGAACGAAGTGGAAGCTGAGCAAAGTCCACAAAAACTTGCTGAAATCATGAAATATTTCGTACATTAGGAATTGTTATATGGAGTTGAGAGTGCCCTGCTTCCCGTTCTCATTTCTCTCCGCTGAATTTCCCCCGGCAGCACGCCAATAATAATGGCATTTGACTTGGTTCCTAGTCAAAGGCAACTCAGTAGAAACGGCGAAGCGAGATGGAATCGAGAAGTCAGCATCTTATATATTCCATTATGGCCCTGTCCATCCTGTAAGCCCCCGTCTTCCCCTTACCCCCTCCGGTCAGCATTTTCTATTCGACTCTCTCTGCTGCTACTTTTGGCTCAATTACTCAACGTTTTTATGAGGAAGCCAAATGAGTAAACAAAAGAATTCAATTATACATTATATATACACACATATATATATAGATGTATGCATATTAATGTTTCAATTAAAATGGCTTTAAATAAATGTTTTATTTTTGGGAAGACGGTTCATGCCAGAGGATTTTATTTCACAGGGACATTTTTAAAATCCAAATTGGGAATTATTAGGTATTGGATTTCATGTATTTAGTAGATTGTTTGCTTGGAACCCAAAGGGTACAAGAGTATTATAGCTTAGTTCCAGCCAAAATGGTGTGCAAGAGGCTGAAGGAGGCTCTTCTGAATCGATACAGTAGATACATACAAATATATACTTGATCAGCAAAGCAAGACAAATCGTTTAAGTTCGATTGCTGTTAAAGTTTATTTTCCAGCACTCTTGGTACATAACTAAACAAAGAAAAAACTTTCCATCCATTTTATGTTAGTCTTCGATCTAGTCGTCACAATTTTATTTACTTAAATAAAGACATTTCTTGTTTAATGCTTAATAGTTTAAGGAATAGTTATGTCACTCTAATGAAAATATGTTATTAATGTTATTTATATTTTCCTCAATCTTAAACTAACCGAATCTAATTGGTTAAAGCTTTGATTGGACTTGTAAATATGGATAATTACATTAAAATTTAAAATTAAGTTCTTCATTTCCTTTTCTTTTTCTTGTCTTTCTTTTTTTTTTTGTATATATGAAGAAACTTAATCTTAACTATTGTATCAGTTACCATAGAAGCACAAAAATTATTATACCGATTTAAAGTACATAAAATCAATATTTAAATTTCCAACTTTTGCATTATATGGACTCTGGCCTAATCATGAAGTTTTCAACTTTGTGCCGTAAGTACTTGGGATCATAAGCGATGGCAAAACGGTCACACAAGTTGTGATTATAAACTTTTTAAGAGCTATTCACGCGTGCCCACTTAAATATGCAACAATTTCCGCATAATTTCATACACACCATAAAGGTCTCCTCCTGCTCCTGCTCCTGCTCCTGCTCCTGCCTTCTCCTCTGTGCTCCATCTGCGGCATGTGAGGCTAATCACGTGACATTCCGACACGAACGCACGGTCGCAGGACGTTTGGCTAACAATTATTTCGGCCCAGCAGGCACACAAACACATACATAGACACATACATCCACATACGCAAAAGGACAACCACTGACTCCCATTTCCGCCTCGGCAAACAGACAGAGCCCACACATTTGGTGGGCCGTGCGGCTGACAGGATTTGCGGCTTTGTGCGGGCGGTCCAGAAATGATTAATACCAAGCAATTTTCCCCTCTACAGCGCTGGTTCTGTGTATTTGGATGCTTCTTGCGTGAAAATGTCATGCTTTTTTGTCAGTTCCATGTCCGAACTGTAGAACTAGCAGCTGTTCTGCTGCATCGTTAAGCTTATCACAAGAGCACACAATTAAACAAATAAATAACGAGTTTTATATAAATTTTAACTTAGTCGAGGATTGACTAACTAATGCTAAAATACAATCAAATTGATTAAATGAACTGAGTTAAACGGAAACTTATTAGTAAGTTCAGAACTTTACTGTTCAACCTTACCATGGATATGGTAAAATTATGGTAATTGTCAGTCTTATAGTTAGTAAGACGTTACTGCAGCAAGTACTTCACCAGAGTATTTTAACACAATGCCACTGAAATTTTGGACAAGAGATAAAACTCGATTTTGGTTTTGTCTGCTGCGCTTTTAGTTATATCTATATCGTTATATCTGGTACCCAAGCCAGATTTAGTTAATTTAAGTATATATCTAGAGTAGATTAGAAAAATAGTGTAGTAGTAGAGTTATTCTCAATATTTAGGGTTTCTTTTTTATGCTCTAACAGTGAAACAACAGAAGCACCTGTCTAGATCGACAAGGCACCATGAAATCCTTTTATTTAGTCTGCTTTGTTGCCAAAAACCATACCTAAGGGTTCACAAAGGTTTAACACATTTCACTATTCAATTGATTTTTCCTATCAAGATGATTTTTCCCCTGACCCTTATCAAGTTGCTTTCCACATTAAATGATATTAATTATCAAACGGATAGACCCTTCCGAGCATTATTTACATATCACAACCAACTTGAGGCGAAAGGAGAAGCCGCTTGGCAACAAACACAAATACACAACCAAGGCATCCGCAGGGGGGAATTAATTATATAAGCAACTTCAGATGGGGCGGAGGGACACGATGGACGGTCACCGGCAAAAATGCGAACATGAGCTTAACATAAAATATTTATAAATATTTCATACGCGTAATCGAATTGATTGATTTTGCGATTTCACGCAAGCCGAAACAACATGCAAAGACCATCGGCAACGAGGCAACAACCAAAAATGGTGGATACATGTAAGTCTCAAAGGGGATGTGATTGGGATCGCAGGAAGAAAACGTTCTGGCTGAACTCTCGGTTATTTGGGGGCGGTTATGGTACGAGTTTCTTAAGTGATTTCCAAAGGTATACTATGGTCATGAAGGGGGATGCGAACAAGTCAAATAGAACACATTATGGTAATGTGCTCACAAATAACAAGTTACTGACACGCCTCATACATCGTAATTCTCTTGACCATTGAATTGGCTTACAAATGGGTAGCCTTTGGTTAGACGACAGGCGAAAGGAATCTGACCATTTTCAAGCCCCAAAAAGTGGGTTTGGTGCTAAACGCCCCAAGGAACAATTTTTCATTTAGAACTGACTTCTTTTCGAGATGTATACATTTTATGAGTCCATAAATTACTGAAATTAATTAATTGTTCATTATAAGTGAAATTTAAATAGTTTACGAATTAGAAGCATAAATATAGGTGTGGCAAAATTTAAGGAACCTTTAAGAATTTTGTCAACACTTTCGATATAGAACCGATGTTACGGTCAGAAAAATTTAAAAATTTACTGCAAAGTACATGATAAATATTTACTAAAATAAATCGATATCCTACCCTTCTAAAATGCATATTTATTTGCTAAAAATACCCCTTTTTAAGAATTTCGAAGCTTAATTCAAGAATTTAGAATTGTTTAGAATTTCATTGTTTAGAATTTCATTGTCATTTCCAATCTATTTTAATTAAACTACATTATTTCTCATCATGTACTGATTTTTCTGTCAAAAACAAATTTTCTTTCTAGCATAAAATTAACAAGCACGAAATTTACACCCCGCACTTAATTAGTTTCACAAAAATCTGATTAAAAATGGTATACAAAATTATTTAAATGTACGTATAAAATATACTTACCACAAGCAAGGCTGCACGAATTTGCTGAGACTTAAGAAAAATGTTCATTGACATTTTTATCAGCATTTTCTCGTAATCATGATTTCATGCTGCAACAAGAAAGAAATTTTAAAATCCATCAGTTTGTTACATTTACTTTTAAATATAAAATGTGGCACACATACATATTGTTTATGACACAAGAAACATTAAGAAGAAATTAAGCAATATGGCAGATGGTGATAGATGAATAGATTTTAGGAAGAGTGAAGAAAGCAATAAAAACAAAATGTAATATATTTTTAGCATTGTAGTTTTTAAAAACTTACTATAAAATTTTTAATTCAATTTACCTTATGATTAAGCACAAAAAAGTCATATTTTCTTTATATCTAGCCACTACAGCATAAAAACGTCAATCTTTTTAAATTCGTTGTACAAAATGAATCAATTTATAGTTGAATTTTTAGACCTTTATCCAAATAATACTGAACAAAAATCCCCCTAAAATCCAGCTACAATAAAAAAATAATTGTTCTAAATTTCTCCGTGCCCAATTTAGTCCCCCTTATCAACGGTGCAACCATTTGAATTCAATTTCAATGCTCTCTGGGGAGCATTAAAAGTTGACCCAGAAACAAATCGGCTTTCTGATGAACATTGGGAATATTCTGTGGTAATTATAGCCAAGAATCATCGATCTCCCCTCGCGTTGCCCCCATCAGGCATCACGGTAAAATTAATTCGTTGTGGCAGTTGTCAACAGGTTTGACCCTTTCGCGTGTAAAATCTGAAATATTCCATCAAATCTACGAGCGAGGGTCATAAATTAAAATATTTCCCCCAGGTGGGGACCCCTTCTCATCCAATCCTGTTCCATTCTTTGGGTTTGATGACCAAAACTCACGCGTGTGACTTTATGCGGTTTTTATGTGCGGTCTTGCTGCCAGATTTTGGGAACTCGTGTTTAGGGTTGGAGCGTAATACATATAATTGGATTGTCAGCGAGAAGTGGTGACAGTTCAAAATATTTTCAGACTTGTTCTCTTAAAATATGCATGACCAACGCTAAATAAGATTCTCCATGAATAGTTGAATATATTATAACTATAAATGTAAGTACATGTAGTATACTATCATCATGTATACTAACTATTATTATCATCAACGTTTTGTGATCGAATTGTGTTTGTGGTTAAAATTATACCAAAACTGCAACAATCGTGCGTAATATGTATTTAAATCCAAATGTATTGAAACTAGGATATGTATTTAAATGTATTCAATTTCCTAACAGAAACGAGGAATTACAAAAGATTAGAATTCAAAGAACGCGTAAAATAGATCTGAAACTATACACGATATGGCAATATTTTTTAAATTAAATCATTTAATAAAATTAAAACACCTTTACATAAAATTGGAGAACCAAAGGCAATCGATTTAAAATACCGCAAATATCTTAAATTCTCTTAAATCTTACTTAAAAGTATTTACACATCGTCCTATTTTAACGTCAAACTCGTTTTAGTAGTTATTCTTGTTGCAATTAACCAATTTTCCTGAAATTTTCTTCTTTACCACGTAGATTTATCTATGCAAAAGCAAGGCGAAAAGCAATGCTTAAAATAACAGTTCAAAGGACAATACTCTCCAAATCATTTACATTCAAATTATTCAAATTAATTATTAAATTCTGGAGTTGGGACATGTAATCAATCAATAAAAATAATACCTATAAGGTATCTGTTCAAAATCGAGATTGTTACAGTCAACCTACCTATTGTAAATACCCACATCCAAGATACTTTAAGTATGGCTTTTTTCTGGTTGTTGGGCTTTTGCTAAATTAGCATATTTGATGTTCAATTGATTGAAGAATTAAAAACTTAATTGGGTGAAACAACAAAAGAAAAGCAAAAGCCCCGTCGTCACTAAAATAAAAGTGCATAGAAACGGAATACTTGAAAAATAAATTAACTATGTATGCTCTTTATATCCACCATCCTCCCTCGCAGTTCCCGTTCCGAATCTCCGAATCTCCGAACCCTTCGCGTTTCCGCATTCTGTTCCGCTGTCATTGTCAATACCCGTTGCTGTCATTGTTGTTGTTTCGCCTTGTCGTTCTGTGTGGGGAATGCTGCGCATTGAACTTTTAATTAGCAGACAGGAAGACAGATGGTGAACGGAGGGGGAGGAGATACACAAAAAATGAATCAGGTTTTTTATGCAACTGAGGAGAATCGTTCGGAAAGAAAGGACAAAGAGCTCTCGGACCATCGGTCATCCAATGTAAATAGTTACGCCATATTGCATAACTGACGGCGATTACTGAGGTAAATATATATGTATATCTGTACAGAGGTACTCTGATTGGATTACAATAAAAAAAATTGAACTGCCAGAGTAAATTAATATAAGAACGATAAAAGGTATATCATTACAATTTGAAACTAACATTCAGGGGATGCCCTATGCGAATGAATGACAATATCGGCATATCCCATTTGATGATTTTTTCAGTTCCCTAGGGAATCGCCTGATTGATTCTTTGTTTTACTGTCAATATTTCAAGCGAGTATTTCCAAAGTCCAGCACTTGGATCGACGAAATATTTTTGCAATTTTTTTAGCCGGGGCTTTATCTTTCAGAAACATAGTTCTATATTTATTTTACAGTATTGATTGTCTCTGTTCTTGTTCTCAAGACCTTGTGAAAAAATGTTGTAAATTTAAAGTGATTCAAAATTGAAATTTCTCGAAGTCGATGAAAATATGTTGGAAAAGAACAAATCTTATTACAAAAATCTTTCGATCAACGAAAGGAAGTAAAGAAAGAAAAGGAAATAAGTCGCACCAAAAAAAATGTAATATTAAAAACCGTCATGAAACTCCCTTTAATAAATGTAAATAAACGGAGTAAATAAACAAACGAAATGTATTTTACCGAACTTTAAAATGTATATTTACCTGGTACAATTTTGTGTTATTTAATTGTTATGCGAAACACCAATGCGCCTTGGTTTGTATGGAATTCGTATGATTCGGAATAGTAATGATTTTCATATACCCCATAAGAGGCAGCAAATCATTCGACCTTCAAGTCATAACAAGTCAAGTGGCCTTGACAAACCGAAGAATAATACAAAGACTGTAGAGGAAACACCCAGAAGACCTTTGGATAAGAGGGGGACACAGATCGATCGATCCTTCGAATATTAGACTCATTATTGTTTAAAAGTATTTAATTACTATAGTATACTAATTGCGGTTTTGTTTCAATGCTAATTTTTTATTCCTGCCAGTACTTATGTTACACAACCATTAATTTGGTTGATTAACGCACAAATAAACACGGATATATCAAAGTAAAAAATGTGATTGTGTCCTTCCAATTTAACAATTAATATTTAATAACGTGTACTTTTCTAGTCGTCCTTTCATAACTAATATGGTAAAGCTTTTTTTCAGGTCTAGCTGAAACCTTCATTAAAAGGCTTGGCTAATTAAAACACAAATACCAAAAAAATAATCACTTATAAAACTAATAGTATTAACGTTAAAATCGGGGGAGCCTTTTTAAAATACGTCTGCTGATTAAAACTGATGGCTCCATACTAAATCCAAGTTCAGTTGGGCAACATTCATTACACATTCATTTCTAAACATTTTCCCCTTCATCGTTCTGACCTCTTATGAAATGAGAGCAACTGGGTCAAGCCGAGGCGACCCTATGGACAGAGGTCTCATCTTCCATTCTTTATGTATTAGCAAGGACACCTGTACTTAGAAGAAAGTTCATTTTTAAGTCTCCTAAAATTCGGCCGAGGGCAGGACGAGCTGATTCCAACGCTAAATTTTAGAGTAAGTGTCAAGAATTTTAGTAGATGGTGATCCCGCACTTAAAATCACTTCTTTTTAGACAAAAGATAACCCCATACGTGAGGTGTCCTAGGTGAAGTTGTTCGAATCTTCAACGATGGCTCGGCCACTTCAGCATCCGCAGCTTCATCACCCGCAGCTTCAGCATCCGCAGCTTCAGCATCCGCAGCTTCAGCATCCTCACCTTCAGCATCCACAGCTTCAGCTTCAACACCCGCAACAGCTTCAACAGCAGCAGCAGCAGCAGCATCACCAGCAGCATCAACTTCAGCAGCATCAGCAGCCGCCGCCTCAGCAGCAGCAACAGCGATTCCCACCAATGTCATTGATACCAGCGAAACCCTTTATGGGTCAGGGGATTCCCATAGAACATCAGCAACGTGTACAGCCGAATCCATATCTTCAACAGCAATATTTTTACGGAGGGCAGACACAGCCCATAATGGAGGTAATGTGTAACCCCACGTCCTGGTACCCGCAACAAGATCATCTACACCAACAATATCACCTTCAAAACAATCAAATTTGGTATGGTATGCCTTATGTGAACAGCCCAAAAGTTTTTTATCCCAAATCACCAATCCCGGGAATCATATCCCCATCGATAAATCAGCATCCAAATGGAGCTCACAAACAGGTAAGTGCAATATAAAGGCAGCTCATGTTGATGTGTCTATCTGGTTAATTTACAAACCACCAGGATCTTTATTTTGTATTCAATTAAATTTTTCCTTTCCAATAAAGCCCACAACCAAGGCACGGAGTCGTCCAGCCAGTAAGGATCAGGGTCAATCTTCAGCAGAACAAGGTCGGTCCAATGCCGGTGGCCGTTCATTATTTGTACAAAAGTCTTCGGCGGATTACTGCTTAAATAGGAACCGTAGCATCTCCAGCTTACAACATAATAAGGAATCGCGTTCCAAACAGACTAAGGACAACAATCAACTGAAAACAGTTCCTTCGAAGGAGGAATTGGCCAAGCCGCAAGAGGAAACTAAGGAAAAGGAAAAGGAACAACAGCAAGAGAAGGCAGTTGTCAAGAAGGAAGTACTCATTGAGAAAGAGGAGGAACCAAGTGTTGGCTTCTTCCGAAGACTTGCCACCTTCCGATCCAGATCGGCAAAAAAGTCGAAAAACAGGAAAAATGAAAACGGTTCCAACGACATTGCCACCCAACTATCCTCGTCCTCTTCATCTGCCAAAAAGCATGGATTTCTCAGTCGACTTTTTGGTGGCGTAGATTCCAGCAACCTATCCAATATAGAATGCCTCACCGAGGATCCCGCTAGCTTCATAATAACTAAAATGGATCAGATTGAGATTCGAGATGGCAAATGCTCTAAGAAGCTCCAGGCACCTAAGGAATCAACAATCGTTTAGGCGACATTTAGAAATAAAGCTTAGGGATTGAAATTTGGGATAAAAAATTGGATTATGGAATTAAAGTACTTAATAATATAATAAATACAAGAAGTGCCCAACGTATCATATCACACATCGTAATCATAGCATTTTTTTCATTTTATTCAAGTGTGTTCTAACATTTGGGCGTGTCCCAAATTATAGTTTCCAAAAAACAGAATTTAATTTTTGTCTTCAAATAGTTTGCTTTATCCACAGATAACACTTCTATATAGTCTCACACGTATATATGTATGTCGGAACGGGCTGGATGGGACGACTATATCATATAGCTCCCATGGGAACGATCGAGAAATTAATACAATTAAAAATTATAACTTTTTCAGTTTTCAACAGATTTTCATCAAATTTGAGATATAGCCACGTTTTATTATTCTACAAGATAGATATAGAGAAAAAATGCAAATCTGTGAATGTAAAACTTTAAATATAATATATGTATATATATATATACATATATAGGGGAATGCAATGAAAGCAAGTTGTTTATTGTTTATTGTTGTTCATTGTTTTTTAACATAAATATATATATTTTATATTGTATTGATTCTATCTGCAAGGGTATATAAACTTCGGCGTGCCGAAGTTAGCTTCCTTTCTTGTTTTAAATAATTTTACCCGATAAGATAACTTGTTTTCACATTTTTGATGATGTAAAGTTGTTAAAATCATCGGCAAGTCTGGGACGATGTCGGCTAATTAAACGACCATCAGGGATTATTAATTTTGACATTTCGGTAACCATTTTTCATTTCGACATCGGTAATCTATCAGTTACGTCATTAAAACTAAGATAAATTGGAAAATATGTCTAGTCTTTAGCAAGCCATAATCAAGCTTTTAAAATTAAAATCAACACTACCGCTATCACTTGCTAATGCCACTTAAAACTACATTTGATTTAAAAACTTATACGATCTCCTTAAAAATTATTCAGAATCTATCTTTCAATTATCTTGCAATCGAAAGAGGTAGTGGTTTAGATCCCTTTAATTTACCAATTTAATAATTTAAGTATTAGTAAATTAAGTATATATTAAATATTTTGAGAGTAAATATGCTGATAGTTTCTTCTTTTAATTTACGAACAACTTTTAAAAACTGTTAATGTCGGTTACATTAAATTTAACTTAAAATGGTGTCTTATCATGTTTTAGATGCAGAATTCATTAAATTTCAAAATGCATACATATGTTCTGTAATTATGTGTATATTTTGTTATACATACATATATGTATATGGGAGTCATGACTAAAAAATGTAAAAGTAAGTAAAAGTAAGAAGATCGTTCAGATATAACCCTTAACTGAGACTAAAAGCGCCTGACATACATATGTATGTATATCGCAAATGGGCAGGTCAACTACGTTTGTCCCTCATCATTAAGTTTCCAGAGCAGAAGGTGCCACGCCCAGGTAGACGCATCTACTTATCCGTGGAGGTGGCAAAGGGACCCAGCATGCACCCAGTTAGCGAGTAGCAAAGGAAATGGAAATTGAGAGCAGTGGAAATCTGGTTGTCGAATCGAATTTGCAGTCTTCCAAATATGAAAATAGCAGAAAATCGTAGGTCTCATGCCTTCCTAGTCCCGTGCGGCCTTCAATCCCTCCTCCGGCACCGATTCCACCTCCTCTCCCGTTCACACTTCACCTTCTCGACTTGACGATGTTGCGTTGACAGGCGAACGAGCAATACGTTTCAAATAGTGCCGACAGTTCCGTCCAAAGTCGTCGCTCATGTCAAACGGCATCAATGTGGCAGCGGGGGTGACGGGAACTGATTGGAAACTGAATGGAGATTGGAATGGGAATGGGAATCGGAACGGGAATGGTTGTAGTGGGAATGGAAACGGGAATGGTTGTAGTGGGAAGAAGGTGTTATCAAAGCGTTTCTTAGACTTCATATCTCCAAGCATCCCAACACGTTTCGATTTCAATCAATTTTATTTATTACTTTTTTATTTTAGTACTTTGCCAACAACACTTAGATAATTTAAATGTACACAAAATAAATAATTTTAATGATACAGAGATAATAACTAAAATCATATATAAACCGATATAAATAAATAAATATAAATAAATAAACCGATATATATCGAAGACACTATATAATCCTGTGAAAAATGGGTGGTAAACTCGACTCACGAATTCGATATCTTAAACAGATCAAATCACTATAATTAATTAAGTTTAATGTAAGTATATAAAGTAAAATTAAAAATAAAGTATATTGCTTAATATTTGAATAACAATTTAACTCACCGCCAATATTGTTATATATTCCTTAAAAGTCAATAAATAAACGATGTCTTTTCAAGAAGCCCAGTTATTGTTAACTTGAAATATAAACTAAATGTTAAAATACTTGTACACTGCCGTTTATATTGTCTAACTATGTTTTAATTCAGAATAAACACCAATAAATGGAAGAATCGTTGTTAATATATTAATTAAATAATAAAGAATCAAAAGTAATGCATTATTGTCTCATTTTGGCCTATTGAAAAAAGGAATTCAAAAGTATTTTTTCTATTTCGAACTAAATAGAAAACTACCCGGGATATCGTGGTAAAAGAAGCTCCATTTTTATAGAATATAGTTGCCAATAAAATTAACAACGCTTTTTTTAAAACTTTAGTATAAGACTAGTATAAACTAATTGAAATTTGTTTCAAAAATACTACTAGATGACAGAAGTTTTTCTGGTAAGAATGGAGCCCTAAACAATGAAAATGCCTTACACCTATATTTTATAGATACATTAAAACGATTCAAAGACCTATTTCTAGATCGTCGATCGTCGGGACAAAGTAAATGGAGGAAGAACATATTTCACTTAATAAATACTTAGCTGTCAGCAATTGGTATAACCTGTGATACCCTGCAAATAACTTTCGCAAAACTTCATCGTTTACGTTTTTAAACCAAGCCGTCGGGCACTTGAGAATGGTTTACATGTCTGCCGGTCCAAGAGTCTGATCTTTGAATTCGTGGCAGATTTTAAGTGAGTAACTTGTGAAAAGAAGTTAGTTGCAGTTCATAATTCGGTGGTTTGCTGGGAGTTGATAGCTAGAGTCGACCTTTTATACTGAAAACTCAGTTTTATTTTGCCCCATCCCCTTGAAGCACCCAACCACTACTTACTTGGATATCTGAAGTTTAATTTCAATTTATTATTAAACTCCATTAAAGAGTTTTATGTTCACGAAATATGGTATTTGTGTTTTTCATCAATTTCTGATACAAACTATTTTGAAAGTTAAATATCATTATCATCAATTTACATTAGGTTAATTGAAGAACCCCACCACCGGAAGAGAATGTAGGGATGTAAATCTATTATTTTTACTTATCTCTTCATTACTTAACTATTATTTTGACAATATTTGTAGGTACTTTGGACAAAGTACGTATTTTATAAGAAGTTTCCGAATCGTTAGAAAACTTAAAGAATAATAACAATATATAGTATTTCAAAATACTTTCTATTATTGGACAGATGTAATCCGATTTTTTGGCACTTATAAGAAACATTTTATACTATAACTTTGAAAAAAAGGCGCCATTTCAAAGATCAACACCTTATTTCGCAATGCGAGCTCTGTTTAATTCCGAATCTTATTTATGTCATCGATAGAAAATCGTGACCAAAGGAAGCCTTGAAAATAAACAGGGGACAAGTTATGGAAAAAGTTAGAAGGGGAAAGATAAAACAATGAAAAGACAGTTGCAAAAGTGGTAAAAGGATCATTTATGTGTGTGCGGCAGACAGCACATGAAGAGGCATACACACTCGCTCACACAATCCCAGACACTCTGCTCATTGTCTGAATTTCCTTTTGTACCTTGGGATTCCCCGCAGCGCCCCTGGAAAGCCCCTCCAGCTTGTCTGGTTGATTCCCTCCACTGTCGTTGATTTTTTACATTCTTTAATGGCACAGTCGAATTTTTTTTAGCATTTATTCTGAATGCTTTATAATTTACTTAGAAGGTACGTCGACATCTCCGCCATTATTCCCATTGTGTGTCAGTCAGTCTGTCTGGATTCTTTTTAGGCATTTGCTGCTTATGAAAGAACTCTTAACATATATGTTCAACACACATTCAAATACGAGAGTGGGCTTGCCTCAGATTAGTAGGCTTTTTAAGCCCTCCTGTGTGTGTGTTTGGGTACTTTACGGCGATTTAGATTGGGACTGTCGTATTTATGAACAACTTATTGGGGCCAAGCTGATTTCTTTCTCGTCAGAATGGATGAAACTGCAGATTGGTTTCGTCGAAATGTTACAATTCATAAAAACTATGAGACTAGTATTCAATAATATTTAACAGTAATTAGCTACGTGCTTGTATTTAAATGCAAATAAAACAGTTGCCTTTAAGCCTTTACAAATATTTGATACAAATTATAAGAGCTGCTGAGAATATATGAAATTAATAAAGATTAAAGCAAGGAGAATGTATGTAGAAGAGAAACTCGGGTTAATAAATTTGAGACTTACGACAAAAAGGAGTTGAAGGAATTGAATGCCGGCGCTAATCCACTTTAGCAATTCCGCAGCCTTTTCCACAATTTTGCTGTACTGATTGTTGGACACTAAAATCGAGTTAAACTCTCTGCTGCATACAATTTTTTTTAGCCGCACTTGCCACACGTTGCACAACAACTTTCTCTGTAACTTTGACTTTGTTTGCCTCCCTGCAGCAGTAAAAAACACAAGAAACTTCCACGACGTGAAAAGTTCTGCTGCTGTTCCTTTTTCTTTGGTTAGGAGGCTGAACGCGTAAAAAGGATTTTCTTATAGGAAGCGCGGAACGCGAAAAAGTTATCCTTTCCTTTCCTTTTCTTTTTTATGATGTATTTACTATAATTATTTATATTTATTGTCGCTATGCCTTTAAGATCAAAGGGAAAGTCGGCCAAAAATCCCGCGCTTAATTTCCATCGTCACTTCAGCTTTTGAGCCTTTTCCGAGGCTTTTATGGATGAATGTTCTTCATTTTGTTAGCTAATACAATAGATAATAAATATTTACTAAATTTATTTGTTTTGTTTCATCTGAACACTAATTTAAGTGGTGTGTCCAAATTGCCTAAGACGATAGATTAATTAATTAATAATTTACAGAGTTCAGAGCTGAATTCAAAGGATTCATTCCCAAAATCATATAATTTTTAATTTAATGAAAATTAGCGTGATTAGTTTTAAAACTGACTTTCATTTATGTGTAAAAAACATGTTGCCTGCGGAAAACCATTTTTAATGGAAAAATTCACATCTTAGGGCCACAAACAATTTATATATTTTAAATTTAATTTGTTTATTTTTTCGGTTTGCACTAAAACCATTCACACTGATACACAATTTTCGTGGAAAACTAGGTCCACTTGGATATTTATTTACCGTTAAGACAAGGAATCGTCGTATAAATTTTATGTCATACTAGCATTTGAAAAAAGCTAAAATAACGAAATATATTATGATTTTACAAAAATTTGGAGTTAACTATAATTTTGAATTTAGCAATAGAAACAGTTGTTTTTCAAATCTGCTTGTAAAAATAAAATTTTTTTTATGTAATTGTTTTTGAATACTGGTATTAACTTTGTCAGAAAATAACAGAAAAGATAAGATTAATTAAAAAGTTTCTACATAAACTATACTGATTGGACAGCAGAACATGGAACATGATAGAAAAGTCATTTCCTAATTACTTTTCTTACATAAATAAACCAACTAAATTTTAAAAACTTTCAGTAAGAAAAAAGAAATGTTTTTAATTTTTTTTCAGATGCTAGTAGAACTCACAACCGACGCGACAGATTATCTTCTCCTTGGAAATTACGACTTTTTCCGCGGCACAACCGCCATTTGTTGAGTGAAATTTTGAACTGGAACATTTTTGAGCTTAAGCGCGCCGGTCATTTCGGAGCTGGCAACTTTTTGAGTGGAGCGAACATCGAACAGTCCAACACTGAACATCCAACACCGATAATCAAACATATAAATGAAACTTGTCTTAAAAATTAGTTTAGCATCGAACCCAAAAATCAGCCATACAAAAATACTGTCATTATATTTTTTAATCTTTTCTATTGTGTTGCTATAAATTCAATTTTAAAATCTAATATTCTAAGTTTTTAAATTTCGATAAATTCCTAAAATTTGTTAGATTAATTTAATTTCGTTTTTATATCAAAATTGCCTTACATAGTTTGTATTTTCTATGATGAATAAAAGGGAGGCAAGTCGCGGTTGATCCAACATGTTCGAGAGTATTCTCCCTCCAACTGAACCAATTCTCCATCCGACCACACAAAAGGCTCGATGTTGACTTACGAATCGGTCTGAGTGGGTTCGTCGTGTTAAGTTGGCAAAACGGGGAAAATATCAGACTAAATTTCAATAGGCCGGATAAATTTTCCGTTTGAGTGAAAACTGCAAATCGGAGGGGCTTGTAATACCAAGGGCCGCAACATTTGATGTTCGTTCGACCTAACCCAAAAGTCCCCGGCAAATGAAAAGGTTGTGTTCAAAGGGGAAAATGTTGTAAATTTTGTGGGTCGCGGCACTTTTGATGCTTAAAACTTGCCCAACATAAGTTGCCAATATTTGTTCCTATACATTTCTTTCATAAAATCTAAAAAATACATAAAAACATAAAATACTAATACTTAAATTTCAGAATCAAATATTGGCATACATTTTTGTTCGATTTAAAAAGTTAAAATTTGTCTTTAACAATAAAAAACAATCTTAGTTTTCTCAACGGTCTTAACCCTAGATGGTCATTTTTATTACGTTAAGGTCATGCTTCGTCGAATCAACTACGCCCATTTTAAAATTAGTGTAATTATTAAAATATAAGACAAATTGTAAATGTTTTTTTGACAGTGTTTATTATTAAGAACTCAAATTAAAAATTTATATCTTAGTTTCACATTGATAATGTACTTAAAAACTAAAAAATAATAACTAACTTTTTTCTTTTTTTTTTAAATGGACCCTATTTCTCTGACCAAATTAGGAAACAAAAAACACATAAAGTTGCTTTAGTTCAGTCGCATTAAAATATTAAGACTTTAAACTAACAAAAAAGTTAATTTAAGTTTATCGAATTAATCTTTTAAGCAAGAGGCACAAAGATCTATTTAGTGTTCTCCACAAAGTCTTTTTTGGCTTTTTACACATAGTGTTTTGATCATATGTCGCTTTGACGAGTGATAAAAAGCACAGATCTTCCTTTTGGTATTACATTTGGTTTGGTTTTTTTTTATCATTATTTAAATATTTTTAGTAATTAACACCCTTGAGACATTTGACCGTGTTTAAGTGGGCAGTATAACTAGGCTTAACGTATTTACTAAATTCTTTCGAATGACGTCAGGGTGTAAGATTTTTTATAAAATTTCGAATACTTAGGGGTTTTTTCGGGAATCTAAAATATTATATAAATAAACCACGTGAACTTTTATAAAAGCCATATTAAACATTCAATAAGAAAGGAAGCTAACTTCGGCACGCCGAAGTTTATATACCCTTGCAGATAGAACTTCTATGAATAGGAATCCATACAATATAAATTATATATATTTGTGTTAAAAACCAATGAAGTAATACCTGCTTTCATTTCATTCACCTATACATATTATATTTGCAGTTTTTCATCAAACGATCGTTTGTATGGCACCTATATGATATAGTCGTCCGATTTTCATGAAATTTGACACAAAGTGTAAGACTAAAATAAAATGGCCATACTTCAAATTTGATGAAAATCAGCTGAAAACTGAAAAAGTTATAAATTTAA
This sequence comes from Drosophila serrata, assembly GCF_035046125.1. Lineage (NCBI taxonomy): Eukaryota > Metazoa > Arthropoda > Insecta > Diptera > Drosophilidae > Drosophila > Drosophila serrata. Next base: position 3,934,825 of record NW_028257143.1, read on the forward strand.
TTGTATTAATTTCTCGATCGTTCCTATGGGAGCTATATGATTTAGTAGTCTGATTTTCATAAAATTTTATGCCAAATTGTAGAGTATAGTTAAATGGCTATATCTCAAATTTGATCCAATTCTATTGAAAACTGAAAAAGTTAAAAATTTTTTTTGTAAAAATTTTCCGATCATTCCTATGGCAGCTATATGATATAGTCATCCAATCCGGCCTGTTCTGACATACATACGAGTGAGAGTATATAGAAGGCTACAAAGTTTCATTCAGATAGCTTCAAAACTGAGAGACTAGTTTGCGTAGAAACGGACAGACGGACAGACGGACAGCCGGACAGATGGACATGGCTAAATCGACTCGGCTGTTGATCCTGATCAAGAATATATATTCTTTATATAGTCGGAGGTGCATCCTTCACTGCGTTGCAAACTTCTGACTGAAATTATAATACCCTGCAAGGGTATAAAAACTGTGGCCATTGGCCATCGGTTTTTCGAGCACAGCTTTTGACGCTACACATTTTTAAAAAAGTTTCGACGCCCATCTTAGTGGGATTTTAGAATTCGATAATGTGAGGCTTTTAAGTCTCGTTGTTTATAGTTCCATTTTCATTACATGGCGACAAAAAGAAAATAACTTTGTGTGGCTAAAGAAAAACAATAAAGTCAAGTCATTACTGTATTCATTTCGTCGTCCTAAGAGTCTTCTCAAGGAGTTGGTTTCTTAACTAGTTAGCCTAGAATTTGACAATCTTTACCAGAATCTTCAATATACACATCAGACTTGCCTTCTTTAAAAAGATTTGAAATCTCAATCAAGTATTAACTCATAATGTAGACCAAGATTCAGAAGAACAACACTACCAAAAAGTCACTCTAAAGACAGGCTTCGTCGTTTCGACGATGAAATTGTTAAAAAATGATACTTCCATGCAACTGACGAACTTATACTTTTGCACAATATTGTCTTAGCAACGTCTAAAGCTGTACGATCACACCCCCTAATCGGTTTTCGGTGATTTATGTAACATATTACTATTTAATTTAGCTATTCTATCAGCATAGTTTAAATTCGTTGCCCAATTAGTTTTATTTTTATGAATAACAAGAAAGAAAGCTATCTTCGGACCGCAGAAATTTATATACCTTTGCATTTTTTAATTGGAATATAAGGAATTTATCCAATTTGATTAAATTAAATAAAAACTAGCATAAATTATATAATACATCTATAACTAGCAAAACATGTAATATTTTAACAAAATACTTTAAGATTTATCTACACATTTTATAATTACGATTTTACATTTGCAGTTTTTCATTTCACTCTTCATTTAACAATCAGTTCTATGTCAGCTATATTATATAATCTTCCGATTTGCATACAATTTAAACCAACATTCTGAAATAATAAGTGCTTATTGTTTTTTTATTATTTTTTTATACTTTCTTTATATTTTGGATGAGCCACAGCAGTTCGATCTGTTTTATACAGTCTTCCCATACAGTCCCTCCGAGCGAAAAAATTGGCATTTTTCGTATATGTAAATCTCCGTTACCCAAAGATCCACATCTTCATCCACCATCCGTTAACATGTGATCAAACAGATCATCCAAAACATAAACAAAGCTGGTCACCTATCAATGATGGATTTCTGCTGATCGCGTTTGATCACTGATCATGATGAAAGATTTAATCCATCATGTTGAAAGATTTCATCCATCATGATCATCAAAAAAAGTACCGTACAAATAGTACCTTTTAGAAATACCGATGTATTATATCAATGGTTAAAAAATCAATCAGGATAAAACAAAAAATAGGTATGCAAACAAGAGAAAATATTATTAGTCATGCAATATGCGCATCCTTACTTATTCTTTAATTATTAGTTATTGTTTGTTAAATATTTATTTATTTATTATTAAGTGTTATGTTGCCACAAATGCCGTGTGCAGTGCTGTAATTATATAATAATAATAATATTTTAATATGTCTCGAGCTGTTTTTCAAACAAGTACATTTTTCCATTTTAGTTATGTTATAACAAAATCAATTTACCGCGTAATGTATCATGAGCGTTTAGCAGAACACCCTTGATCACAGATTACTGATCCATCACTGATCGGTGATCATGTTGTTCTGCTGATCACAGACTACTGATCTATAACCGATCGGTGATCATGTTGCTCTGCTGAATACAACCAGCGGCTTCTGCGGAATTAGTCACCAACATGTTTAGGCTGTTTTAATATTAAAATGAATTTGATGGCGAGGAGGTGGAAACTCTGAAATGATTTTCCTCTAACCCTGGCATTCAGTAATTCAGTGAATATTTTCAGCGACCTCTGGAGTCGCTGAACGACTTTAGTATGTATGGGAACAGCTGTTTAGGAACTCCTCTATTAAATAATTATTAAGGAATTACTAAAGATGACACTTATTTCATGTCTATTAATTTATATTTCCTTTGGTTAAACTACTCTGACACTGCCACATGAATTTGAGACTACCTTATAGATTTAACAGCTCCATAGTGTTATACGGAAATACATATTTCTATTTTTTGAATTGCATCCCTAATTATTGTATATTGTAAATCGGTGTGAACTGACTGACTAATGAAAACTACATTACTGTGTCTTAGCGCCATTACATCTTCCTTTTTTGCTTATTCTTATCGATACTTAAACCATCGATAAGCGCAAGCGGTAGCGCTAGCGTACTTTTTTAATACGCTTTTATTAGTTCGGGATGTATTTATGTATGTAACGGAATCTTTGAACACTATTTTCAAGGGTTTCCAAATATCTGATAAACTTGAAACTCTGCATACTTTTCAAGGACCGAAAATGAAAATTCAATAATTTGATACAAAATTTTCATTATCCTGATTAGGATCGTCAGGCTTTATTAATTCTTTTATAGATCCTCCGTAAAAGAGTAAGAGAGACAGAACTAGCGATCTGCGCATGCCTGCTGGGCAAGCTTATGTAGCACTTAGTCGTGTAGCCTTAGGTATTCGCATTAAAGAACTTAATTGCTCAAAGTTAACAGGAAAAACCCCATGCAACAAAGAGGCCTTAAATAAAAAAAATAATGAGATTACGAAATGGTTCGTAGGATATTTCATAATTACATGTCCGCAAAAATTGATTATTGATAAATCGAACTAAAATACGAAAAATAACTGATAATATATTTTCATAATTCTCCCCTTACATATAGTTGCCCTTTGAATACTAGAAACATTGATGATAGATGCACCCCACGCTTTTAACTCTGAATTTAGTGAACTTTTTTATAACTTATACTATTGCTCTGATTTTAATAATTTTGTTTGAATTTATAAATTATTTTCTTCTTTTTAGTTCGGTTATTTATAAAAACGTGTTTTCTATAGATTTTTAAAACTATTATTTATTAACCTATGTTGAGGAATTAATCGGTCGTTAATTGAATATTAAGATTATAATTATTACTTCTTTACTTGTTCATATTTTGCATATTATCGTTCCTATTTTAATGAACATAATTGTCGTGTTTACAACATAAAGCTTTAAGCTCTCACTCATAGCCAAATGCAGTATACATATGTGCATGAGTATTGGCACATCACGCGATCTTTATTTTTATGCTGCACGTTTCTATGTTTTTTCGGCAGTTAGATCTAGTTGAAATTTACCCGCAACCGCTCGCTTTTCGCACCCGCTTATAAACTTATTCTAGAACGCTACATTATTTAATAAACATAAAACACCTAAGACAAAAACAATATAGTCCACTGCATTTATAAACAACATACTTCTTTGCTGATCATGATGGAAAAAGAAATATTCTTGCATCATGGTGAAAATAATCTTGCATCATGATCAGTGATTACAACCGTTTAGCAGAACTATCGCGAAAATCATCCGTGATCAGTGATCGTGTTGTTCTGCTGATCGCAACCATTAATATAACGATACATCTATGTTGTCCCATCTCCAGTAATGGTGAAGATCAAAATTACTTCCATCTCTAATACGAAACCTAAACAATGTTGGCGCACAAATTACTTGTTGAAACACCTGGTGGAAGGAAAGTGCTGACGACGGACTGGCTATTCTTGCTTGGGCAATAGTGTTTAACATATACACACAACAGCGCCACAGGAGTATAAACCATGGAAGTGTAAGTACATAATATACATGTGTATAAAAATACAACATTTTCCTCTCGCAGGCCAATCTGTCGCGCTTGTCTTGGAACTTCATTGAGCATGATCAATATATTTGACAAGGCACCTCGACTAGAGATCTCCATTGCCGATATGATTTCTCAATGCACTCAATATGAAATTTGTAAAGGGGACCCCTACCCCAACACCATTTGTGAAATTTGCCTCCAATGTGCACAAAGCGCCTTTGAGATACGGCAAACCTTAGAGAGGAACTACCAAAACCAAATGTTTCTCAAGAATGATAAAGTCCTAAACGCCAATCTTCAGAAAGGCGTTTTTACTCGTGAGATTAAGAAACCCCATAAGTGTTTCCACTGCCAAAATAGAGGTGGAGAGCTATCGATGGCACTATCGACACTATCGATGGTTTGGCGCTATCGCACCGCCATCGATGGCAGCCCTGCACTATCGATAGTTTTGCACGCGGCTTATCACATCACAAAGAAAAAATAAAGTTGAAAGTGGAACGCCAAAATATAGTGAAAAGCTAAAGTATAGCTGAAAGTAAAAATCTCCTAATGCTCTTTTTAAAAAAGAATTAGTTTTGTACTTCTTTTCCGCTCGAATACACAGTTCGACGATGTACTTTTTATACAATCCCTAATCAAAAAAATAAATAAATAAATTAATTTGTTATTTTTAAAGAGTTAAAAATATAATAAAGTTTTGTTCAAATTTCATTTTATAGCTTTTTTTACATCTAAAAATTCAAAAGCATAACACTACCGATAGTACTATCGACACTATCGATGGTTTGAGAAAAATAATCGCTCACTATCGATGGCGACGACTATCGATAGTTCTCCACCTCTATGCCAAAAAACGTTTCCGAAGAAGTGGCATCTTCAGGAACATGTGCGAAAACACACTGGAGAGCGACCGTATAAGTGTTCCCAGTGCTCGATGTCCTTCTCGTATAGAGCAAGTTTTCAGATTCACAACCGGACTCACACGGGAGAAAAACCGTATAAGTGTCCACAATGTCCACAGTCGTTTACCCAGAGCGCTAGTCTTAAGCCGCACATCCAAACTCATACGGGAGAGCGCCCGCACACTTGCTCCCACTGCCCGAAATCATTTAAAATGAAAGTCCAACTTCAGTTACATATCAGAACTCACACGGGGGAGAGACCGTACAGGTGCTCCCACTGCTCGAAGTCGTTTTCCTCAAATAGTGGTCTTCAAAGACACTTTCTAACTCATACGGGAGAGCGACCGCATAAGTGTCCCCACTGTTCGATGACGTTTTCTCAGAAGTGTAGTGTTAATAGACACATGCTTACACACACGCGGAAAAATCTAAGCTAAATATTTTTTAAAATCTTAATCTCTGTAGTGAGTCATACACAATCTCCGTTCATCGAATTAGGGTCTAATACCATATACATATAATAATAAATAATACTTCTTTATAAAGTCTAATGAAATAAAATTTTAATATACGATTGCAGTTGAAGCATCCAAGTACATAAGTATGTATATGTACATATATAAATAAAAAAAGAAGGTTATAGTAATTATTTATATAAATTACGCTAGTAACAATAAATGTTAATTTCTACACAATTTTAATTACATATTATATAATGTCATACATCTACATACTTAGTTTAAACATTATTAAATAATTCAATACTAATTTTCTATTTTGTTCACATTTAAGCCTATTACTAAGATTAAAATTAAAAACGTAACTAAAAACTACGCAAATATCCTGTTATGGACGTTATTCGGTCTTCATATATTTGACTTCGGCTCTATAGTGAATTAATTAATTTAGTTTTTATTATGTCCTTGGACCGATGAAATTCCTCTGTCGTCGTGAGGTCAAAAGGCCTGCTCTTCGTACCCCTTGTTACCTGAAAATAATGGGTATTGAGATTGAGGGTATTATTTTCACTCAATGAAATAATGGTGTACACCAAAGTGCAACTTGAAAAGCTTGAGAATGTTTTGAATTCGTCGAAAGGCTGACGATGTTCTGGATTCGTCGAAAAGCTGAAATTAATTAAGTTCTTTGTCGTGAAATATATAGCAATTTTTTCAAAATATTGCAAGGGACTTTATTTTATGTAAGTACAAGTACTGTTTTCCGTCGTTCTAAATAAGTGCAAAACTTGTTATAATGCAACAGCAGTGGAATCGTACAAATGCTGATGCCATTGTATATTTATAGTATTTTTAAAAACATTTCAGTATGTTTTCGCGGAAAAGCATGTGTCACAGTCACACTGTTCTGTTCTGTGTCTTAACTTTGCAAAAGAGCAAAAGAGAGCAAAGAAGGGAATCTCCGTAGTTGTGCTGACAAAACATCACCAACGATATTTAAAAATACTATATTTTCAATAACTTCATTTCGCTTTGTACTCTTTAATATTAAGATAACGAAATATTTTTTTTTTTTGTTTCAAACGTTAGTAATAATAATAATGTATGATTTTTTATGTTTTATTTAGTTTATGTATTCTTTAATATTAAGATAGGAATAAAAAAAAACCTATGAAATGTATTTTTTTTCTATGTTTCAATTCATTTTTAACTTTAATTAGTTAAACAAACTCATTACATTATTAAATTAACATAAATAATAATAATATTAATTTTCAATGTATTACATATGTACATGGCATAAGCAACGATAATATCGATGTTTAATTCTCAAAAACATGTAGAAACAGCTGTAGAACAGCGGTGAAAATTTTGCTTATTGCCGGGTATATCTGGGGGTTTTCAAAACCAACATGCAACATGATGGATCAGTAATCAGTGATCAAGTGTAATCTGCTGAACGCTCATGATTTGATTTTCTTATAAGATAACTGAAATAGACAACTGAACCAGAAAACCTGAAAAAACACCTAGGGATGCTAGTTTTTTACAAGAAACCTCGTAATATAATATAAAATCACTGATTATGAAATTACTATTAAACTTTCCTAAAATTGTCCAAGCAATAGCTTTTGACCAGACACCTCATAATATTATATTAAATAATAACTAATTATTAAAAGGTAACTAAGGATGTCGCTAATTTCCTCTTGTTCACCTGCCTATTTTTATTTTGTTCTTATTGCTATAATCCATCAGTATCGCAATAAGGTAGCGTACTATTTCTACGCTAAATCTTTTGCTGATCATGATGGACGAAGTCTTGGATCATGATTATGTGATCATATGTGATAAAAATCCATCACTGATCAGTGATTATTTTGTTCTGCTGAACGCAACCATTGAGTTCCAACAACAATCGTTCCAATGGCAGCTATATAAAATTTAAAACAAAATTCTAGACTAATACAAAAACACTATGTTTCAAATTCCACATAAATCTGTTGAGAACAAGAAAAGTTTTTTTTTTTTTGTAAAAATTTTCCGATTGTTTCTATGGCAGCTATATGATATAGTCGTCCGATCCGGCACGTTCCGACATATATACGAGTGAGAGTATATAGAAGACAATCTGCAAAGTTTAATTCAGATAGCTTTAAAACTGAGAGACAAGCTCTTTGCTCATAACAAATAAACTGTCCGGTCTACCCTATTTCCTTTTACTGAAATTGAAAAGATCGCTGATGAGGGTAAGTGGTGTCACCCGAACAGATTTATAACAAGTTCCAGTTGCAAACAAAAATCAAAACAGATATTTTCTTAAAGCAATTTCAATAGTAAATGTATTTGTGCAACCATGTTTCTCTCTTACTGTCTCATCTCTGATCAGCTGCTTACGTTTCTTTGTCGTTGAACGTTTAAACTCATTAAATAATAAATCTGATATATTAAATTCATAATATATACATAATGTATAATAGAATATGCAAGATAAATAGGAAAAAACTAACTATTTTTAAGGCTATAAGCTAGTTCAAGCTTAATACCTTATCCATTTTCAAATATGCTAGATCCCAGCCAGAAGAAAGCTAAACTGCAAACACTGCGTCGCACATAAAATTTGGCCCGAAAGTAGAGCTGACAAAAATTCGATATCTAAGATTAAAGAATTAAAAATTAATTTAAACGTATATTATTATAATTGTTATTATTATAATTGTTATTATTATAATTGTTTGTTCCTAATATTAAACAGTACAAAACAATAATACAATACAAAAATTAAAAAGTTCGGTTTTAAGCGATTAAATTAATAAAATAGAAATAAAACAAAAACATCGATGGTGCGAAAAATCTATGTTTGGAATCATCGATAGTATCGATAGTGCGCTACGGTTACACTGTTCGGCGGTCACACGGTTCTGCGGTCACACTGTTCCGTTGCACGCTCTTTCCTGTCGAAACGCCAATTCAGGCGTGTAGTGTTTTTTTGGTCCGCGAGAAAATCTCCAAACATCCAAAATGGTAGGTGCTATTAAACCGATATAATTGCCTTTATTGGTGGGGAAAGTCCCGGTCTAAAGTTCCTTGTGGCGATTTAAAATGTGCGAGCTGCGGAAATAACTGAAAAACGGTGTGGAAAAGTGCAGACGTGACAACTGTTACCTGGCCGATATCTACATCTGTATATATGTATGAGCAAGACTGCATGTGTGTATGTGTATGTGGTGAAATGCAAGACAAAGGCAAGAAAATAGCACAAGTGTAGAATGACGTATGCAGTTTGCTATTGAAATTTCACAAGGATTGGGCATGGCCGGGTAACAGTTTTAAGTGCTTGAGGGTCAGCCGTCTAAATATATATTTCAATGCTGTGGTGCGGGTGTGAGTTTTGGTATGAGCGAAATGATCTCGCAGTATATAGGCGGCGCATTTGATTTTTTATTCTTATCTAACCTCAAAGTCCATGACACGATTTTAAAGTTGGTGTTTCTGTGTGTTTGTGTGTAGACGCCATTTTTAATAGCCATATACATTTACATCTGCAAGTATTTATTTGTGATACATAATGTGTCCTATTATTTTTGTAGGTCAACTTCACCGTCGACGAAATCCGTGGCCTCATGGACAAGAAGCGGAACATCCGCAACATGTCTGTGATCGCTCACGTTGACCACGGCAAGTCCACCCTGACCGATTCGCTCGTGTCCAAGGCCGGAATTATTGCCGGAGCGAAGGCCGGTGAGACCCGTTTCACTGACACCCGCAAGGATGAGCAGGAGCGCTGCATTACCATCAAGTCGACGTAAGAATCCTACTTTTGAGTGAGCGCACAGAAATAAAACATTCTCAAATTTTTGCAGCGCTATCTCCATGTACTTCGAGGTGGAAGACAAGGATCTGGTGTTCATCACTCAGCCCGATCAGCGCGAGAAGGAGTGCAAGGGTTTCCTGATTAACCTGATCGACTCGCCCGGTCACGTGGACTTCTCCTCCGAAGTGACCGCCGCTCTTCGTGTGACCGACGGTGCTCTGGTCGTCGTGGATTGCGTATCCGGCGTGTGCGTGCAGACTGAGACCGTGTTGCGTCAGGCTATTGCCGAGCGCATCAAGCCCATTCTTTTCATGAACAAGATGGACCGTGCTCTGCTGGAGCTGCAGTTGGATGCTGAGGAGCTGTACCAGACCTTCCAGCGCATCGTGGAGAACGTGAATGTCATTATTGCCACCTACAACGATGATGGTGGTCCGATGGGTGAGGTGCGTGTGGACCCCTCCAGAGGATCCGTGGGCTTCGGCTCCGGCCTGCACGGCTGGGCCTTCACCCTCAAGCAGTTCTCTGAGATGTACTCTGAAAAGTTCAAGATCGATGTGGTGAAGCTAATGAACCGGTGAGTAAATCATATTGGAAAACATTTTCCGCGCTTCTAGCACAAAACGTGTGACGCTGAGCGTGTGGCTTCTTGGAGAGTCCCTTGGGGTATTTTCTGTAGAGTCGCGCATGGTGATGGCGCCACAAGTGCTATAAAAATAGAAGCAGAATAACTTTGAGATTCCTGTTGAAACGCTACCTCGGGACCTCTTTCTTAATGTCCCAACGAGTCATGCTAAGGCAGAAATCTTACAATATACATATGTATTTATGTTTTTTTCTCCCTGGAGAGATTTGTTTTTGTGTTTATATTAATAGCTTAGCATATATTAATGGTAAACGCTTTGTCCTAACAATGAATCCAATTTATTTTATGCGTTCACAGTCTGTGGGGAGAGAACTTCTTCAATGCCAAGACCAAGAAGTGGCAGAAGCAGAAGGAGGCCGATAACAAGCGTTCTTTCTGTATGTACATTTTGGATCCCATCTACAAGGTGTTCGACGCCATCATGAACTACAAGAAGGAGGAGATTGGTGTGTTGCTTGAGAAGATCGGAGTCACTCTTAAGCACGAGGACAAGGACAAGGACGGCAAGGCTCTGCTTAAGACCGTTATGCGCACCTGGCTGCCAGCCGGTGAGGCTCTGCTTCAGATGATTGCCATCCATCTGCCATCGCCGGTTGTTGCCCAGAAGTACCGTATGGAGATGTTGTATGAGGGTCCCCATGATGATGAGGCTGCTATCGCCGTGAAGAACTGCGACCCCGACGGTCCCCTCATGATGTACATCTCTAAGATGGTGCCGACCTCCGACAAGGGTCGTTTCTACGCCTTCGGCCGTGTGTTCTCCGGCAAAGTGGCCACTGGCCAGAAGTGCCGCATCATGGGCCCCAACTATACACCCGGCAAGAAGGAGGATCTGTACGAGAAGGCCATTCAGCGCACCATTCTCATGATGGGCCGTTACGTCGAGGCTATTGAGGATGTGCCCTCTGGCAACATCTGCGGTCTTGTCGGTGTCGATCAGTTCCTGGTTAAGACTGGCACCATTACCACCTTCAAGGATGCGCACAACATGAAGGTATGTTACTTTGTTTTCTTAATAAGCTAAAATCTAAGTAAATAACAGCCATTTATATTCTATTTAACTTCATATGCTTTCACCTTGCTAATTGTAAAATTATTTCGATTTTAGGTCATGAAGTTCTCCGTTTCGCCTGTCGTGCGTGTGGCTGTGGAGCCCAAGAATCCCGCCGATCTGCCCAAGCTTGTGGAGGGTCTGAAGCGTCTGGCCAAATCCGATCCTATGGTCCAGTGCATCATTGAGGAGTCTGGAGAGCACATCATTGCTGGTGCCGGTGAGCTGCATTTGGAAATTTGCCTGAAGGATCTGGAAGAGGATCACGCTTGCATCCCCTTGAAGAAGTCCGATCCCGTGGTGTCGTACCGCGAGACAGTGTCCGAGGAATCTGACCAGATGTGTCTGTCAAAGTCGCCCAACAAGCACAACCGTCTGCTGATGAAGGCCCTTCCCATGCCTGACGGTCTGCCCGAAGATATCGATAATGGTGACGTGAGCTCTAAGGACGAGTTCAAGTCCCGTGCTCGTTACCTGTCTGAGAAGTACGACTACGATGTGACTGAGGCCCGTAAGATCTGGTGCTTCGGTCCCGACGGCACCGGACCCAACTTCGTCCTCGACTGCACCAAGTCCGTGCAGTACCTGAACGAAATCAAGGACTCTGTTGTTGCTGGCTTCCAGTGGGCCTCCAAGGAGGGTATCCTGGCTGACGAGAACATGCGTGGAGTTCGCTTCAACATCTACGATGTGACCCTGCACGCTGATGCCATCCATCGTGGAGGTGGCCAGATCATTCCAACTACTCGTCGTTGTTTGTATGCCGCCGCTATCACCGCCAAGCCGCGTTTGATGGAGCCCGTTTATCTGTGCGAGATCCAATGTCCCGAGGTGGCTGTTGGTGGTATCTACGGTGTGCTGAACAGGCGTCGTGGCCATGTGTTCGAGGAAAACCAGGTTGTGGGAACGCCCATGTTCGTGGTGAAGGCATATCTGCCCGTCAACGAGTCGTTCGGGTTCACTGCCGATCTACGCTCCAACACCGGTGGCCAGGCCTTCCCCCAATGCGTCTTCGATCATTGGCAAGTGCTGCCCGGCGATCCGTCCGAGCCTGCTAGCAAGCCTTACCAGATTGTCCAGGACACGCGTAAACGCAAGGGACTGAAGGAAGGTCTGCCCGATCTGTCCCAGTACTTGGACAAGTTGTAAATCACCATTTTTCCCTACCCAATCCCCACACAAGAACATCGATGTGCAGCTGGCTGAGCGGGAAGAACCTAGAACAAAGTGGAGATACCGAAAACGACATACAAATTCAGTTGGCCAATTATTACATCTGAGGCCGTTGGCAGTGTTTTAAATCAAATAAAAACACAAAAACATTAAAGAAATTTTGATGATTATTAATTGTATAACAGTAAAACAACATAATAAATCAAGTAAATGATTACATGCTTAAGTTTATATACGAAATCAAAAGCTTTCTCCAAACTTGAATCGATTTAGAAGGAGGAATGGGATGGATAGCATCGGGTTTGTTCCAAGAAGATTTGTAAGAGAAGTAGAATTCCGGGTAATTATAATTATTTAGCTTAGCCCTTCGAGCAAAAAGGATAAGCTGTCTACGCTATATTAAACATCAATAATATGAAAAAACCACTTCTACAGATACTTGGTCGAGTCTTAAAAATTCGGATATTTTTGCGTTACATTTTTTAAACTTTTATATTAAATAAAATTGTATTTTTAGGCAAACAAACCATATCGATAAGAATATCGAGTGGTTTTCAAAAAATCGAATACAATCTGAATGTCCCATATGTTGCTAAATGACTAAAATACCGGCAGCTGGAAACATCTGTTATATACAAAATGCACGTTCGCTACATTTAGTTATTTTGCTACTGAAAATATCGGCGAAATGACTAAAACGCCATTTATCTACAAAACTCGTTCAAATCACGTTTTGGATTGCTAAATAAAAGGTTTAGTGGTTTTAAAAAAAAATAACGATTATATATGGCTCGGTTTTGGTCTAAAATTTAGCGGGTGAAATGGTTCGTTTCGCTCCCTATCAGGTTGAATGTAATGCTGTTATTCAATCATTCACTCATTTAATCGGTAATCCTCTGATTATAAATGGAATTATATATAACGTAGAATTCCATACAGTCCTTGTGATATTATTAAAAAAAAAAGTATGTCTTAATAAGGACAGGTAAAATTTTAATAACCAAGACCAACACAAAAACATTTTATATACAGTCAAAGGTCACAACCGGCGTTTATAACACCACACTTTGAATGAACGTAAAATCATCGATAATGACATTTTCAGTATATGAATAGATCTGACATCTCTAGACAGTGTTGCCAGGTTATTAAAACCAGCACAAGCTAGATTCTGAGCAAAAATTAGCTAAAACCGGCTAATATAAAAAACATATGTGTAAAAAAAAGCTGTAACCAAAATGTATACAATATTATTTTTCTTCATTAATTAAAGAAAAAATTACGCCAGAGGCAGAGGATTTACAAGGCTTTCTTATAGAATTGCACTGTAGAGTAACAATAATTTTTGTTTTATTTATAACATGATCTTTTCAGCAAATTATACATTTCTTAAGGTAGATGAAGGTAAGGCATGAGATAATCATAGTACTTTTATTTTATTTTTTTTAAACTATTTTTTCCTTTCAAACAGTTAAAAGTTTTTTTTTTAATTAAAGTAATCTAGATGTAAATATTTTTCTTTATTTTATATATTTTTATTTAGTATTATATTTTTATATTTCTTATAAAAAAAACGTAGTATGAATATAATATATAATATAAAACAAATATAAAATATAAAAGCGACTTCTTAGGCTATAAGCTAGTTGAAAAGTTCATAAGCTTTTCCATTTTTAAAAATGCTAGATATAGCCTGAAGTAAGCTAAACTGACAACAGTGTCCCTAGATTCGCCAACGTTCAGGTCATAAACAAAAGGTCGATTCGCTGGACGGTTGGGAGAAAAGGCTTAGAACGCGGCTTAAAACGCGAAGTGCTCATACATAGGTACGCATGTGTGTAGGATGAAGCTTTGTTTGTGAAGTGCTCAAAATGCGAAATGCCCTCGGTAATTTCCCTAAGTCAGCTTTTTGCTTTGTTTCCGTTACATTAACGTCGCCGTGGCGTCTGTCATTACAATTACCACCCACTCGTTCGCTATGTCCCTCTCTCTCCGTGCCTCTCCGTTTCGGTTTTCCCTACGCTTTGAGTTAATCTATTTTTAGCAACATTTCCAATTGGAAGACTTTTGATTTGACCTTTTGACATGTTAGCAAAAGCTTTCAACTATAATTATTTGGCAGACAAAAAATAGAGCTCGTGTAAGTGCGTTGGTGTGCCGGAGTTTCAGTGTACGCGTCTGCATATGCATGTATGTATGTATAAATGTGTGAAAAAATCGATTCCAGACTCCCTGCTGTAACTTCATTCAGTAAAGGAAACGAAAGGAAAGGAAAAGAAAGAAGAGCAGAAGCCAAAGCAGCGACGCCGCCGACTGCAGCAGTAAATTTTACAGCTAGACAAAGTTGCCTGTGCTCGGGCGTGTGGGTGATGTGGTTAGACCGTTAGAGCCCGACTTCTACAGATATTCGCCGATTATAGGCCCGGAAATGAATTTTTCCCGTATTGGAAACTCAACTGTTGAAAACTTTTATTTTTATCGCTGATTGCATCCGTTCATACATACATACATACATAAGTGTTTTTAGGCCACCTATTGGCAAAATAAGAAAAACGTGTTTATATATACATACATAGCATCACAGAGAGTATGAGTGCGCGCGTGTGTAGGTGGGGGGCGTCAAAAAGTGTGTATGAATGCGCCTGACTCAAACTCCTCTCACGGGGACGACCCCAAAGTGTATAGAAAATATGAATGAAGACAACGCAACGGCGACATAAGGAGTGCGAATAGCGAGCTTTCTCACGTTGTTGTTGCTTTTGTTGTCCTCTCGCACCTCCTTACTCTGCACTAAAATGAACGAAAATAAACGTATCGAGATTTTTCGTTGTAAAAAAGATTCAGAACAAAGGAAGTGTACCAATGCAGTTTGCAATTGTTTCGATTGAAATAAAAGTCTATATTAAAAAAAGGATCTATAAACAAGATTTTTCTATCGACTTATAAAAATGTACCGATATTCCTATGGCAGCTATGTATGGGTATCAGATTTTTATTAAATTAAAAAGATATTTTAACCGATCGTTCCTTCTTTGAAATAGTCATCAAGTAGTTATAAAAACCAAAGTTCTGCAATAAAATAGGGTTATATTTTAGATACATATGTGCATATATTTTGAAAATGGAGTCAAATTCCAGATTATTTCTATGACAGCTACATGTGTACATACATCTGTAGATTAGCTGGCTCAAGAAAATATATTTTAATGGGGCTAATTGGGTTCTGCAATATAAAAGTGGACCACACATGTATTTGCAAACCTCACACGTAAAAAAAATGTATATACAATCATGTGAACATAATAATTACCTTCGAGAAAGTCGCGTCTATCAGAGATTACTAAGTGTAAACAATTTGAAAGTTTTTTGGTTTAAAAATTTATAATCTTATTTTCGCAACTTATTGTTCAATTACAAATGGTTCTGGTCCTAGCAGATTAAATTAAATTACCTAAATCATACAAAAATTCAATTTTCAGTTTCGAATTTATCTTAAAGTTAATATTATACCTTCAACTCCAAATTATAAAAAATACATTATTAGCACAAAACTTTATTATAAAAGATAACTTAAAACCGCATGCACCATCACCTCTCTCTCATGATATGATTGTGTAGTTATACAATGTGAGGCCACTTCCTAGTAATTTAAAAAAAAGTAGATATTTTGTATTATTTTAGAATTTCGATTTTAATTTTATGAAAATCGCTGCCATTCAAACGATTGCAAGATATAGAGAAAAATGCAAAACCCTCTTTTAACCCGATCTTACTTTATTGGGTAATACAAACCGGCTTAACCTTTTCGCTACGATTCTGTCAAGGACTTTGGCACGGGTTAAGAGAAATTGGGCGGTAGTTTTGTTTTGGGGTTTAGTATGGATTTGATCGGGCTTTGTTTATAGAATTGAGGTGGTGAAGCATTCTGGATTTGAAGGAAATTGAGGTTATCCATACTATAGGAGAAGAAGTCTGATCCTAAGTGATTATAATTCTATTAGGGATATTTCTTTTTCTATTTCCGCTCTTGGGAATGGGAAATGAATATTAGGGAGACTAAGAAGGATCTTGTTAGGAAATGCTTGGAGTCTTCTCTGTTTTCCTTTAACAATGTTTTAATGGGGTTTACACACAATAGATTGTACTATGGATTTTAACTCTTGATTCTACTTTCTTATATAATATAGATGAACATTGAAACCGCCGGCAAAAGGGAAACGTCAGTCGCAACGCTGTCGGAGGCGCCAGCTACAGCGTCAGCGACTACGACGTTTGTGGATGCTTTAATTAAATTTGTAAAACAAACCCAAAGTTAAAAGAGGAACTGCAGAGAAGATCGTCGATGGTTTCAATGAAAATCGTATAATGGAAGCGTCACCTGAATCGTGTGTATTATGCGATGCAAACGGACAGGAGGGCAGCGACGATGCGCTTTATTCTGGCGAACAGCCGGATTCCCAGACAGCATTAAATCCGCAGGAGGTGGAGGTCGAGGCTGCAGCAGAGCCAGATTCATACGGAGCTGCATCTGAACTAGAAATACAACAGTAAGTTACTGACTTTGTTTTTTGTTAAATACAGCCGAAGACAGTCTCATGAGACAAATAAGTATAAATAATTCATACTGCAAACGAAGGACTTTATACGATAGCAATTTTAGAAGCATGTTATATGAAACTCTTACATTTTAAAGTTTCAATGTTTTGCAGACGAGATTATTTCAATTAATTTGAGAGCGCGAAATAGGTTAATATAGATTTAAAGTTGCAAACTTTTAATTAAAAATTAATGTTTTCTTATTTTAACAGGGATGATCAACTGCAGTCGCTGGAGCCCATCTCCTTGGATGACATACCCGAGCCCATTAAAGTGCTTGACGACATCATCTCGGAGTTCGAAGAGGCAGCAACAAAACCGAGTGCCTTGCACTGTAACAGTGGGGAGAACCAGTCCGAGGATGATGGCTATATGAGTCTAAGTCGCAAAAAGTGAGTATAGCTTACAAATCTGTCAATGCAGGCAAAAGGTAATTTCCCAAATAGTAATTTGACATTGTGCAGGAGTAGATGAGAACATTTGCCAAACCGAGGGTAAACTGAAATGGCTAATTATAGTATATACAGGCATATTTACTTTAAGGGGTTGAAAATATCTTATTTTGTATTTGGCATATACTGGGAATTAATTATGGTACCCTATGAGTACGGGGTATACAAATCCAAAAACATTCTAATGTTATTCTTTCCTAAATGAAATAACCTTACAATAAACAGATGAGTAACGCCACAATATATATTTTTTTTGTAGTCGAATATTTCTTCTGTTTGCATACATCGACACTATGCCTTTATGTGTACATAGTAGATCTAAATATTCTAGATCTGTACGTAGAGATACGTTGAATTTTTACGGTCTCGACTTTATGCTAACGAGATAGGTACAATTTAATTTCTTGCTAAAATAATTTCTTGCATATGGCAATTAATTTTATGATTTTTATGGTCTTTATTATTATTTTTTTGATGGTATTTGTCTTTTTTTAACATGTAACAGCATGTCCAAAAAGGATTCGGAAGATGTGCCACAGACGCCCAGCACCGACACCGTGCCGGAGGGCAGCTTTAATGAGGATGGTACGGCGGAGAATTTAACCAAATTAAACGAGGTGGAGGAGCAAGGGCAGAAAACGACAACGCCCCTGATTCAAACAACGCTGGTGAGTACGGTAGTGCTAATGGGAAACCAATTAACTTACTGAATCACCTCTTCTCGTCTCCTAAACACTGTCACTTAGCCAAAGGCACGGAGTTCAGGCTCGACTCCTGCCAGCGACTCGAAGTTTTCGAGTCTTCCGTGTTGCGGGGCCAGCAGGACATCGAATTTGATCGGAACCTCTGTTGGCAAGTCCTCAAGTGGATTAGCAGCCATCCGACATGCAGGCGGGAGCTGTAACGGTGGACGCAACGCTCTGGGAATCGATATTAGCGCCGTTCATAATGCGGTATTGCGGGGAAATCTGGCCAAACTGCCAGAGCCGTTTGTCAACGAACATCCTGTGACCATCTATCCGGGACCCTCCTCCTCGAAGTCGTCTTCGGGCGGAGACGGAGGAGCGCGTGGAAAGCGACTGCTCAGTTCGGTCGAGAAGCATAAGGAGGTGTGCCACATGCTCCACCCCCATTCAAACAGCTCCTCGGCCTCATCGTCCAATTCAAGTGGCGAGGCCTCGCCAGCTGCCTCGCACGTTAATGTGGCGACATCGAAGCTGGCTGTTGGCCGGCGGGATGAGGATTACTCGGAGGATTCTTTGGAGGAGTCTACCATCTCGACAGATCTTACACCTGTTAAACAGAACGGTGTTGCCTGGGAGATCCACTTCAAGAATAATGCAAAAAAAAAAACTTGTGGTTCCAAAAAAATCACCAACGCTGGTGCTTCCAAAAAGGTACGTTTTCTATTGAACTACAAATAAAATGAAGTCTTGTACTGTATATTCAATTTCTCGTACCCAATAGAATAACAACACGGAAGACTTTGGCAGCAACTTTGCGTACAATCAGCAAAGTATGCTGGGAAAAGGAACATTTATCATACGACGTTCTACGGCCAAAAAGCCGCCCCGTGCCTCAGAAGTGTTTAGTATACCGAAACCGCCGCGCCCCTCGTTGGGCGAGAGAACAGGCAATGGGTCCGGAGGAGCCAATGTCGGTGCCATCAGCAACGAGTTCTACACAAGCGATAGTGAGCCAAGCGATGCGGCTCCTCTTCCACTTCCCTTACCCGTGCCCGTTCCCGTCTCCGTAACCGTACCCCTTCACCCACCGACCTCTGCCACCTCCGCCGAAATGAATTTCGTGTATAAGGAGTGCGAAGCTAATGCGGCTCAAACACGACGTGGACTAGAAATGGCGGCCGCCCAACGAGCAGCCCTCTCGCTGGATATTGCTGATGCAGCTGAACAGCTTAGTCACTGCAAGCCAACTAAGAGCAAGACGGCCATGCTGACCGAGAAGCGACTAAGTGCCGAGTCTATGCCGGATAACAACACCTCCAGCAGCGAGGAGTTTGATGAGGCTCGTCTAAATGGAAGCGGAAGTTTTGATTTGTACGCCTTTAACGGGAATGGTAAGTTTTGCATTTAATATGTATAATAATATGTGTATATTAATTTTTTGCTTAATCTAGATCAGCGAGTCTCAAACGCCACCACTCCCCATACAGATCTGGCTCCCACTCTGGAGGAGGACGAAGAGCTATCCGACCTAAGCTTTGGATGTGCTCCACTGCTGCAAATTGAGCATAACATAAGCGCATTGCTGCGCGGCGACATTCCCATTGTGGGTCAGCAAACTGGTTGCAGCAACGCTGCTGGAGCATCTGGGGGAGCCGTTGGACTCTCTGCAGCTGCCGCGGCCGAGCTGCATGCCAAGCGGATTCTTGAGTTTCGCCCAGGCGTTCACAAATCTGAGAGTGCCAAGGAGATGTTGTTGTCACAGATGCCAAATTTTGGCCCATTGCCTCCATCGCCACCCCCAAGTTCCAAGCTTCCGGACTTCGACTACGACGCTCCCTTGCCGCCGTCGCCAGTTGAGCCGCGCAAGCAGCTTGAGTTGCCGTCAGCAGCGCTGGCGGCAAGTGCCGTTGCCCCACTTCCGAATCGGGGAACCACCGTTGTGGAGGTGCATGCCACTGCTTCTGGAGCAGCGGTGCACACCAGCAACAGCCACATTCGCCGCAGTCGCGACAATGTCACCGCCGTGCGTCATTTTAATGATGAGTTGCCACCGCCTCCGGCTCCGGCTCATCAAGAGGTCCTGCCTGGACCACCAATGGTGCCACCGCATAGAGTTGTCGGCGGAGGAGGTCCTTCGACAAACACCATAAAATCGTGGAGCATTGACTCGCAGTATCGGAAGCGGTCGCCCAAGCTATTCGGTCACTATAGCAGCGGTGGTGGCAGCGGAATAACCACGCCCACTGGTCTGGGACCCCTACCACCGATGCCCGCTATGGATGGAATGGCTTGTGGAACCGGCTCCGGATCCTATCAACGACGGTACATTAATTATGGCACCAAGCGCAGCCTCAAACAATCGCCTCGCGAGGAGCACCGCCTGCAGACATCATGTAGTCTTCCAGAAACTCCAATTTTTGCAAGAGGGTAAGTGTAAGCGTGCAAGCAAAATTGTTTCTAAAATATTTAATTATATTTTCCCCGCAGTTGCGACATTCCACGCACGCCATATAGACGCCAAAATGAGCCGCTGCCAGTTGTCAGTGGCTCGCGCACAGCGCCCAGATCCAGCACATCTAACAGTATAAATATGGGCACATCTATTATGGGTATTGGTGGTAAGTAAAAATTTGCAATTAATACAGTGTTTCTTTGCATCGAGCGAAGAACATTATTGTTTGCCAAAGCAAAATAAGTTATGCAAATTTAACTTTTTCATTACCTTCCTTCATTTTCAACTTCACTCAATTAATTGTCTTTACTTTAAACTTACAAAAAGAATTTGCAATGCTTCGTTTTGCTGTCTTTTTATACCCTTACAGGGTATTATAATTTAAGTCAGAAGATTGAAATGCAGTTTCTGAATGAAACTTTGTAGTTAGTCTTCTATATACTCTCACTCGTATATATGTCGGAACGGGCCTGATCGGACAACTATATCATATAGCTGCCATATACAAAAGATCGTTAGATAGAGATGAAAAATGCAAATCTGTGAATGTAAAACTGTAAATATTTATATAATATGTACAGATGAATGAAATAAAAGCAGGTATTACTTCTTTCCTTTTTTACAAAAATAATATAATTTATATTATATTGATTCCTAGTCATCGAAGTTCTATCTGCAAGGGTATATAAACTTCGGCGTGCTTAAGTTAGCTTCCTTTCTTGTTATTCATAAATTCAGAAACTCCGAGATGTGGTCTAAGATGTCTGTCTAAGTTACAGAATTTGTCCACTATGACCAGTGAAAAATGTTCGTAAACATTGATGTCATAACGTTTAAACAAACAATGCAAGGGTACATAAACTTTGTCTTGCCAAATAGCTTCATTTCTTGTTATTTCTTTCTTGTGTGTTGACCATGATATTATTAAATTAATATATCATCTCTTCTTTGAATAACCTTTTGCAATTCAATCAATTAGGTGGCAACTACGGTACGGCACAAATTTGCCGTCAGCGATCGATTAATCACGCATTAGCTTCCAATGAGATGCTTAGGATGACTGGGGTCCCTGCCCGCGGATGGTATCCAAAGCAACGAGGAATGCGTCCAGCTTCCACAGAGAACATCGATCGCTTAGCTTCCGTGCGGGTTTGGGATAATCCGGCGGGTATGTCGGGAACAGGACAATCCCGCAAGCCCCTGACTCTGCCACCAAATCTGACGCCTTCCTTCTTGAATAAATCACCGCGTGAGGCACTACGACGAGTAACAAGCCTACTGATCACCAAGAAAAGTAAGTCTCTAATAGAAACAAAGCTAGCTGAAATAAGAAAAGGAAATGAAATAGAACTGGCAACGGTTTTGAAATTCATTCGACAAATGTATAACTTTATTTGAAATACAACTATGAAGCCTCGCAAAATACCTTAACTTACAATATGAAAATGTTCAATTTACCGCAGAAAACCACAAGGATCGGAAGCACAAGACATACTGTGATCAGGCTATGGATGATACCATTAGCAAGCATGCCTATGAGTTCGAATCAGGTGAGATTAAATTAATTATTTTTCTAAATTAGTTAGCCATTTAACAGACTCTGAATTTATTATTCATTTTAGTCTCTCGGAATTAGAATTTATGTTTCGGTTTGAGAATGCTCTGGTTTTCACAACCTTTTTGCAATCGTTTTTGTATCAACATATTTAAGTTGACTTTTAGAAGTATGTAACTCAGAGTTAAGATTTATTCTATTCGTTAAATTTATGCTTAATAGCAAAATAAAGGCAGTAATAGTATATTTACAATTATTTATTGTCAAAAGGAGCTGCCAACTTATATGCAGTTTTAATTCTGATGTTCTCGAATCACTTTTCCACTGAACTTTTCATTAATTAATTTTTATAAAACTCGGATGTTATATGATAAAATTAGAAATAAAATCATAGAATCATTAGAAATGTTCATAGTAAACCAGATTATGTTTAATACACGGTGAAGTAATCATTTTTTCCGATTAATTTCCCGATTGTTCCTATTTCCTTTATATGGTAGAGTAATACGCTCTCGTTCCAACTTATTTAGTAAATAAAATCAAAAGAATGTATTTTGTTTTCTGTAAAGAGACGGACAGATAGAGAGAATGAATCAGCTAGGTCAAGTGGGCTGTTGAAGAATACATACTTTAAAGATTCGGAATTGAGTTCTTTACTGTTTCAAACTTCTGACTAAAATTATTTAATACAATATAAGTTATTATTTTGAGTTATGGGGCCCGTCCACAGTAGAACATGTTGACCGAGCCGGTCGTCGAGCAAAAATTTCATTTGCCACCAACTAGTGGGAACATGCTCGGAAACATCATTTGCTGGCAAATCTTTGAGAAGCAAACATGGCAACGGACAACGACAGCGCCACTATAATGGCACTTTTGGCAATTAATGTAAATTGTTTTGACATCTTAGAGCTGCTCTATTAGGTGTTGTCGCTTCAAACGTTTGCTTCAAATGATGTTCGTGCCAACGTTGCCATCCATTGTCGAGCATGTTGTCGCCAACACAAGCAAGATAGAATGATTTCTATTTTGTTCGAGCGGCTCGACGAACACGAAATTTGTACGCGAGCACTAGCACTAACGATGAAAATTTCGTCGAGCTCAACATGCTCGGCCAACATGTTCTACTGTGGATGGGCCCCATAAGGCTTAAAAATTATTTAGAAAAATGTATTTTCATTATAAATATTTTACAAAGGGAAGAAATATTGAACAAATTTTATGTGTTTGCAGGTTCTGCCAAACGAAAGGATAACAGTCGCAAGACGGACAGTGTAGACTCGGATGTGACAACCACCAATACGAAAACGAAGAAGAAGGGCCTTTTTAAGTCCCTGTGGAAACGCACGAAAACCGTCTCTATGGAGCAATAGAGAAGTTAAAACTGAAAAACTGCCCAGAAAAGCATACGATAATAGCAATGAAGACGATAATAACCCTGCACTTGCATACACTCACGTTTATATAGGGTCAAAAGTTGACAGATTATCTCTGCACCCAATCGATCACCCTGACCTTTCAGCAATTCCTCGTGCTCATGCTCGTGTTTGATTGGTCATTCATCTTGAAAATAATTGAAGCAATTTTGACGGTCATATTAAAAAAAATAAAATAAATAAAAAGCACAAATGCCGTGAATCGTAAAGACTGAAAAGAAAGCGTAAAACTACAAAGCAAAATTTAAGCAAACTTAATATGAAATGAAACTAAATAAACATATGAAAGCCATACTCTATACTCCCAACAAACACGAACGAAAAAAGAAAACTGAAAACATGCGGCAATATAAATTTGAGGCTATATATATTTACCCTTAACTATTCCCGACACCGACACCACACCAATTAAATGCAACTTCATATTTCATGGCCATTAGAAACCAAAAACTTAGCGAAACCGGCGCAGAAGAAGAAACTGGCAACTTATATAAAAGCACTGAATTTATATATGTATACGTATATAGATATGAGCGATATATACGCATAGTTTGGACTATAACTGAACCGCTTAGGGTTCTAAGCAACAACATTACTTACTTTATTATGATGTTTAAAATAGTTACAAAACACTATTTTTTGTAACTGAGGAATACGTTTTGGTTGTCCTCTTTTAAATGAGTTTATAAACGGCTTTCGGGATACAGCGAAGCTAAAGCGCACGGGCAGAGTGCAATAAGAGAAGAGGAGCCGGAAGTGTTTCACTCTTGAAAAGAAACTCAAGCCAACCACTACCAATGAGAACGTAATCTAAAGGCCATTTACAATATTAAGATAAATTGAAATCCACGATCAACATAATTTAATTTTGTAAAAATTTAAAAAGAACGAAGTTACGCCCTCCACATTTCAAAGAATTTTTCGACGAAAGCCAATTCGAAATGGATTACGAAAACCAACATCCTAAAAAAAAAATTAAAAGCAAAATGAATGCTCAAGACGATTTTACACCACAGAATGCATTTTTCAAATTTTGAACGAGAGTAAAAGTGGGTATTTGGAGCCAGAGAAAACTGCAAGAAGCAACAAAACTGTAAACGTTTACTAGTCATTAAATATAAATGAAAAAAATAAATAAATAAACGATAGATATATATACATATACATATGGAAGATACATATTTTTTATTAACACTCACTGAAGAAAAGCCTGCGCAGCGATTGAAATAAATGGCGGCATTTTTTTAAACAGCAAGGAGCTGGCGCCCAAAGGAGCAAGTTTCAAGTATTATTAACGAATTACACATTATGCTATAGCAAGTTGGTATTTATTAAAATTAATTATATATATGTACAATTACTTGATTTAACATTATTGAATATATTTTTTAGAAAAGTAGCATGTGAAACGAATAAAACAATTTAAAACAAAAAGTAATCCATGGCCCTTGTCTACTAAAGTTAGATACATATACATATGTACTTATGCATATACATATATGTAAATGATAAAAACTACAACAAAAGAGGAAACACACTTAAAACTCATAATATTTGCATTATTTTACATTCCAGAACTGAAACGAAAGCTATCCGAAATGGAAATTCTAATCAGTTGATAATTTTTTATTTAATATATAATTTCGGAGACCATTTGCTGTGTTGTTTGAAATGAATTGTATACCACAAGCTTCACACAATTTTTAAAATGAATGACAAATACAATAAAGAATTAAATAAAAAGCAAAGCCTCACCAAAAACACAAAAAGAACAAACTTGAAAATTAGATTTTAAAAATATATAAGGGCAAATGAAAAATAATAGCACTGCTGTTTCGAAATATATATTAAACAAATAATAATGAGCAATGAAAAGATGATAATTGAGCGTAGATCTTTTATAAATAAATATAGTTTTTCCATAATATGTGTAATCTGCAGCCAATTTAATGCGGTATCTGCTGAGGGGGCAATGGTAGAATTATACCGTGGATATCATATGTTTTTTGTTGTTTATTTTACATTCTCCTCCATAGATTTGCTTTGTGTGTATGTGTGTGCGCGCGCATAAAAACAGATAAATATACAAATACATGAAAGAAATATACATGTCTACACTTATATAGGATTCACGCATTAAATAAAAATAGGGCAAAACTAACTAATCTAAATTATAAAGTATCGAGTAACAAAACCAACTTTTATTCCAATTGGGCCAAATTAGAGAACAAAAACAAGGTAGCCTAAAAATTCTTTTGTTTCTTCCATAACGAATATTTTAAGCATAAGGATGTTGGTTGTCCACTAGGGTCCTGTCCATGCTTCAGATGCTTTAAACAAAATGAGTTAGCCGCCTTTCGCCAAGAATTACTCTTTGTGTGCTTGTTGTCAGTGTGTATTTAATTGGGTTTTTTTTTCAGAATCAAATATTCTCTCCTTTAGTCTAGGCCATGTAGCTATATTCATCTCCCGAATTCGCTGTTCGCTCTATATATTGTTTATCGATTAAAGACTCCACACACTTCTTGATCATGGCTATGTTAGGCGTAAAGCTAACCTTTGATAATGAGAGAACCTATAATTGAAAATATAATTGGTAATTATTAGATTTAATATAGGGTTATTTTTTACTTATACCTCTTGTATTAGTGCATTGTGCTTTAGGACCTTGCGTGATTTCATAATTCTTACTATGGCAGCCTGCAGGAAGAGTTTGCGATCCTCGTCAACCGAATTGATTGTGTGTTCGACCTAATAGATAATATATAATCAAAAATCATAAAAACGCATTTCAATTGCAATGGGTCTCTCCTTACCTCCTGGGGCGTTTCCTTTTGCAAAGCCGAGCTTATCTTAAACTTTGTACGCTTATTCGTGTAATCCAAATTCAACTCAATTCTAGTTTCCCCGGCGAGATTCTCTGCTGAGCTGGCATTCAACAGCTTCGACTCGATCATTGGCTGCATATGCTTCTGAAACGTTTCATCGTTCAACTGAAGCGTATATTGTATTTCCCGACACGTAAGACTGTCACAGGTCTCAAATAGCAGAATTATCGCCATCTGGTACGTTTGCATCGTTACGATGTACGACTTCTTTAGGTGACCCAATTTCAGTTCGCCGTGACACATGTGATGCAGCCAGGTTAGCTTTCGACCACTAAACAATATATGGTAATAGTCCTCGAACTGAAAGATATATATATATGGAAATACGTTGATAAAAAATAATGCTATGATTTAAAAATATCTGATCAGTCCTGTTCCGTTCCTGTAATAGAAATAGTTTTAAAACTGAGAGACTACTTTACAAAAAAACTGACAATTAATACGCATTTAAAGGATCGAAAAATGTGTTTACAAATATTATGTTAGGGGCTATTTACGTAACGCAAGCTCACCAAATAGCCTGTAAGTGGTAGACTGTTGACTTTTTTTTAAAGAATAATTATAAAAGAACCTCCTAACGAGGTCAAACCAAATTTATAGATCGCGAATTTTCTCAAATCTCAAATCCTATAGTGCCTACCCAATCTTGTACTAAGCAAGTAGGCAATGGATGGTGATATAAGAAAGTAAACATAGGAAACAATATTCTTTCTTAGTGGAGTCTTACAAGTTTACCTTTACCTTTATAGCTTCATAAACCTTCTGTGGTAGCGGTGGATAAATTTTATTCAATATTAAATGAAAACGTACCATTTTAATTGATTTCTCAAATTCCTGTGGCACTGCGAATGGTATAACTTGTGTCGATCCCAAAGGCCAAGCTCCTGCTTGCAGCACCTTAATTGAGAGATTAAAACCTGAACAGTTGATATGCTTTATTAAAACAAAAATTTAAAATACGGATATAATGAAAAAACTCACCCAAATCCACATCTGTGTCCTTTAAGTGAGTATTAAACTTGTTGTTTAGATCTGTGGATACCGATATATCCGTAAACATTCGATGGAGTTTATTTGTAAATTCATAGCCGCAGGCTTGCTATAAGATTTAGGCAAAAAGTTGAACATTATTAATATAAAAAAAAATATAGAGGTTATATTATATTTATTTAAAGGGTCAATTGATGATGCTATATAAAAAAACATTTAAAATTTGTTGGAGAATGTATACAAATAAACGAGTTATATTGAATCTTCGATAGGCGTTAAAAATCAGTTGGTTTACTATACACTTTTCAAATGTTTAAAAAATCTTTTATTATGAAAAAACATAATGCAGTACTTGAAGAACAAAGGTGTCCCGAGGTACCTTTGGTGTTTTGTCTAATTTATAATTGAATTTTAATGTTCGCTTGTTATATAAAAACTATAAAACAAACAAGAAGGGAAGCTAACTTCGGCACGCCTATCTCTTGCAATTCAGAGTTTGGATCCACTCAGTGTTCCCAATTCAAATGTTCTTTTGAGGCTTATTTAATTACATATTAAGACAGTAAGTACGCATACCTTCAATCGATTGATCATTCCCTCCTCAGCATCCATACTTTGGCTTTGCTCATGGATAAGACGCTTGGCCAATAGGCGACTGTAGAATTTCTGGTAGACATCCTTATCCTCGATATACTTAAAAATGGTTATATTGTTGGTGAGCTTCTGATCAATCTCCGCCTCGCAGGTCTTCGACTTCTTCAGTAACGTATCACAGTATTTGGCCACATATTCGGCGCTCCGGCACGGCTGGCGCTCGGTGGGACGGCGATTGATGACGCTAGCGCATGCCTTGTCTAGCGCGCTAAGGAAGAGCGAGTCGTTTTCGAAGACGTCGGCAATTAGCTCCTGGAACTTGTGGTGCACCTTAAGCATGTTTTCCACAAACGCTATATGAATGTTTTCGCCCTTGAGTGCGACGACAGTCTGCAGGCCCTCATTCTTGATGTGTTCGAGGAAAGTAGTGATGAGCTCGGACTTGAGGTTGTCGGGAATCGGCTTAAGCACAATGTACATGTTGCGCAGGTCCTGCCGCCTCTCCTCGGATACCATTTCGCGACACTCCGAGTAGATGAAGCCCAGACGATCGTTGATGAACTTCTCCTCGCACTGTTTGCGCAGCTTTTGTAGCGAGCTGAAGTGCAGGAACTTTTGGGCTCGCCGACTTTCGTACTCCAGTATTCGGATAACCTCCTGCATATACTCCGAGACAGAGCAGCGCTGAAGCAGCTTGTTGGCCTCGTCTGTGTAATAGGTGCCGCTGGCCTCCAGCATGGGACCCTCAAAGAGCTCCTGGTACAGCTTCAGCGATCCAGTTTTCTTATAGTCCTGCACCTCCACAAAACTGTGAATTACGCCGTTAATGATTTGGACGCGGTGATGATCCAGCGTCCCGTTGCTAGCCCTATCAGCAGCAATCCCCTCCAGGATGTGGCGCACGAGCTCGGTGGCCAAATATTCAACCATGTACAAGCGCCAAATGTCGAGTCCCAGCTCGCCAATCTCCATCTGCTCGGCGGCATCACTAGACAGATTTCCATAGAACGATTCCGTATCGGTGATCTTTTGCTTCTTGATGTGTTGCTGGTTAAGGTAGCTAGGGGAGAGGACGTAGATTACTTGGTGTAGCAGGTTGGGTTACTCTCTAACTGTTTGCTTACATGTAGAGCTGATGCAAATACTTAATCCCCTGGCTATACTCCATCCAAGTGGTGTAGTATCTATGGAGTAGGTCTGGGCCGCCATTCGAGTTGGAACCTTCCCCCTCGATCAGCACCTTTTTGGCCAGCATCTCCTGGACGTGCTGCTCAAGGAAGTGCTTTGTCTCACTGTAGAGGCGATCAGCCATCGGTTCCGGCTGGGCCACGCACAGCGTGTACACGTCGCTATACGGATGTGGGTAGAGGTAACGACATGAATGTGTTAGTATGTTTTATTTTAGCTATTCCACATTTTGGCAACTCACGCTGCACAAAACATATAGAAACAGTGGTGGTCGAAATAATAGCACTTTTATTTATATGCAATTCTGGCTAAGAATTACAAAAAGTTCTCTGCGAGTTAAATACGGTTGCATAATTAAATTGGAATTAGTAGAGAAGAGATTGATTGGGCTTTGTAGATTACACATTTTCTGCAATTCATTGACGATTCTATGCTTAATTTGCCAATATTTATTTCTCTCCAGCTGGCATTTTTTACCATAAAAGGTAATTGATAGGAAATATGTCTTTACTATGTGGTTAGGATTAACTCTGTCCAACTCCTCATTTAAGAGTTTCAAGTACGCACCACAAATATATCATTTCGATTTGTTCGAGCTATTATTTCGACGACTGGTGCTGTGTTTGGCAGACTCACCTGAAACTTGTGTTCCATACCGATCGCT
The DNA here is from genome assembly GCF_035046125.1 of Drosophila serrata. Lineage (NCBI taxonomy): Eukaryota > Metazoa > Arthropoda > Insecta > Diptera > Drosophilidae > Drosophila > Drosophila serrata. The sequence continues at coordinate 3,964,559 of NW_028257143.1, forward strand.
CCACCTTGGTGAGAGTTATCACAGATTCGGCGATGCAGCGCAGGCGCGGCCAAACATCAACAAACTCGACTATTTTGGGCTTGAGCGACATCTCGACTGGGTCTGGATCGGGTCCTGGGTCCTCCGTCTGGGGCTGGATGTGAAGGTGTTTTGGCTGCGGGTGAGTGCGACATTTAGAGCTTGACGGTTGCGTGATTAGAGGACACAAGGCTCCTCGGTCTGCACGACGGCAGTTTCAAGCGGACGGACGACCCTCAAACAACGTCGGCAGAGGCGACTGCTTTTCCTTCTGCTTTTTGGCATAATCGTGCAGCTCGCTCGCTTTTTGTGTGGGGGCCGCGGCCGCAGCTTGGCAGCTTGTTGGCCTTGCCCTCGGCCCATTTCACAGCTGACCAGTCACTGCCACGCAGAGCGAGGGGGTGCAGTCGCAGTAGCTTGTCGTCTCCTATACTCACCTACTGCTTAAAATACTCTATTTACTAATTAATTACGCCGAGAATTTAATTTTTTGCACTTTTTTGCTATAGAAAAATGTCAGACGGACGATAACACAGAGTTGCCCTGGCGCTGCCAGGGATGCATACTCGCGCGCACACTCTTACAATCACACATAAAACGGAAAGAAATGGCGAGTTTCCACTGCGTATCACAGCTGTTGAACCCGCTTTTATTTAAAAACTAAAAAATAAAATCCTCTCACATATTAAGCTGGTAAAACCAAAGCCAAATATGCAGAATAGCAGAATAGATTAATGATTTATCAACTTTTACAAATTTGTATTCGAGGTTTAGATCTCAAAATTGCGTTTTCTCATAACTGCAGAGCTCATAATAGCGTTTTTAGCCTATACCGCTAAAATTTAAAATTCCAAGATGATATCAGCCTATGAGATGATGTGAGCCTAACAAAGAATTAAGTGTAAGTTTTATAAAAGTAGGAAGTCCTTACAATCATTTAAAAATTCAGTGTAATCATGTTTACTTGTCTTTTACCTAAAAAGTCCCATTATTCTATTCCCAGTATATACAGATAAGCTTAAGTTATTAAATTAGGAATTTCTTACTCTTAATAGTACCCGTGTACCCCCCAAAAGAAGCGTTTTTAAGATGTTAATTTATTTATTTCGCTATAATTTGCTAAGTTTACATTTTTTTTACTCTTTTATTTATCTTATGTGTTAAGAAAAAATAATCGCAAATGCTGAAATATATTTCGTTCCTTGTGGCCATAGCTTAAAAACACAACATATATCGACAAAATTTAAAGCGTTTCCCTAAATCTATTAAATAAACTTGTACCTAAATTATGTTGTTTGTTTTGTGTTGTAGTTAACCAGTGGATAGAAATTTGACATTCTCGAAGCAAACCCAATCATTGAAGCCGTTTTTCTCGTCTTGATTGTCACGCTTTTAGCCATCGGAAGGAAGAAAATAAATTTATGGAGGGAAGAGAGAGAGATGGACCAACGCATTGGAACCGATTACTGATCGAATAATTGTCTACTTCTTGTTATGATTTCGTTATCCTTGGTAAGTAAGTTGATTCGTTTGTTGTTTCTTTACTAATTCGTTGAAATTCTAATGAGCATGCAATGCTATGTAATTGTAATATTTAAATTAGTTTACATTTATTTATATCTAAATACATATATGAGGGTGTATATATTTGTTAGTATCGTCCAAGAAAGCAGGGCGAGGATTTTCATCTGTTCTCTCTGCCAGTCATTTCGACTGTTTCTATTTGTTAGCTCTTTTCGTTAACTAATTCATTAATAATTCGTTTGTGTTGCTTGCTTTTTGGACTGACTTGTGGGTTGCATTTTTTTGTGGTGGGATTCGGACTCTTAACTGTCGTTCTCAATATACCATGTTTTAGGACCTAACGTACTATATTTATAAGTTTTTTCCGTAGCTTAAGCGCATATTTATATCTTACACATTGAGATGCAAAATATGGTTTACGTGGATCTAGTTCAACTACACATCGATAAGATACTAAATCAAAGTAAACATATATTACAGTTCTTGAAAATGAGATAACAATTTTTGTTGAAACAAAAACAGACTTACGGTAATTAAAAATGTCCAATGTATCTACTTAAAAGTGAAATACATTTCTTGTTCTTAGGTACGCCGTTTTCAAAACTTTTTGAAAGCAAATCTATAAGGTATCTATAATTTATGTTGCTGCACTGGAAATAGAATATCACACGAATACTGATGCAAAAACAAATATTTAGCCAGAGTAATAGCTTTTTAACAGTTAACTTTTGTTCTCACTAACACAGTCACGCAGGCTTTCACGCTGAGACTATTTTTTACGTCCACACTCTCTCATACAGACTCAAGTGCAAAAAATTTAAAACGAAACTTAGCAAACTATTAAAGCAAGGACTGCGATTCCCCACCCATTGGGCCAGCGTTTCCATTTCCCAAGGTCTCTGACTCTTGAACAACAATCCCCTCAGTCTCCGCTGACTGCTCCTGGGCTTTAATCTTTAGTAGGGGCGTCTTGATATCTGAGGACTCCAGCTCGACGGTGGAGGAGTCTAGAGCCAATGTCTCAGGTCCATGCAACTCAATGGAGGGTGGTGCTCCCTCTGGCTCTGCATTCGGCTGGGATTTGCCCTAAAAGAAAAATATATCATAAGGATTAGCATTTTAATGCTTAAAGATGAAATTCTAAGAAAAGAATAACTTAATTTAAGATCTTTTGATCTTTCTAGTTCTGACTTATACATATAAAAAAGAGAATAGAAAAAAGACCTTTTTGCAAAGTGCAAAGTTTCATTAAGATTAGGAATAACTGTGAGATTAATTTGAGCAAAAACTAGCAGATGGACGGACATAACTAAATAGACATGACTAAAATGATTCATTCATTATGATACCCTGCATAGAGATATAAAGATTCATAAAATTCATTTTGGATCGCCCAAGTTGGAAACCACTGTTCGAGACTCGACTAAGCTTCTGCGGCGAATTTGAGTGCAGTTAGGGGATATGGTAAAAAGAACTTGATTGTTTAAAACCTCATTATTAAATATAAATTTTCATTAAAATAAAACTCATAGGATTATAGGTAAGATACGAGCTTGGTGATTTTTAATACTCTTGCATTAACTTGACCAGAAACTTGCAAAGCATGGAAGAAAGCAGTCTACCTGAAACTTTAGGGTAACCATAGTTAAACAAAAATTAAGAATACGATTTAACCTTTTATAAAACTAATTACAAGGTTAAATACACACAATAAGAGAAACTTCAGCCATTTCTGAAAACTTTTAATTAGCTTTTTATATTACTAACCTGCAAATAGTAGGTCATCAGTTGACCCTTTCCTTTGACAGCCACCAAACCACGTTGCAAAAATGTGTATCCAAACTGCTGCAGAATGTTGCATGTCTCCTCAGTGACTTGAATGGCGCCCGCTTTTCCAGTGCTCTCCATGCGGGATGCTACGTTTACCGTATTGCCCCAGATGTCATAGTGAGGCTTACGGGCACCAATAACGCCCGCCGTTATCGGGCCATGGTTAATGCCCATCTTGAGGACGAAATGATTGAAGGACTGTTCGTTGATGCCCTGCAGGGCGTGCTTCAGTTCTAATGCGAACTCCACCAAAACAGCCAGGTGGGACCAGCGCTCGGTGATGGGAGCGTCGCTTCGCAGATTGCGCTGCAGATTAATGCCGCTGGCGCCCATGTAAGTGGAACCGATCGTCTTGATTTTGATGATATCTTGGAACTGTGGCAGCTCCAGCAACTAAATGAGATATGACTTAGTGATATTAAAAAGTTTCTCAACTAAAAGTAAAGTCTAGTAGTCGCCTTACCGCATCAAAATCGGAAATAACCTCGTTGAGAAAACGTAGACACTCCAGCCCCTGATTATTAACGGTCTCTTCCGAATAGAAATCTGTAAAACCAACGGTTTTGAATGTACTCTAAATCTTTAAGGTTTCTCCTATATCATACCCGAAAAATTTGGCATACTGGCGAACAAAACTCCAACCTCGGCATAACTCTGCGAGTATAAATCATCGTGGGAGCGTTTTGTGTTCTTCATGAAATGCTCCGCAACATGAACGGGCAACACATTGTAGACCAAAGCCTCATTCCTCTGCCGCATGTCATTGGCGGTCTCTTTTTGCTCGGCCACCTCGGTTTTCCATTTGAAAATTACCCGATCCTCGTGATCCATCTACGTGGATTAGTTAAATAAAATACAAACACAAATTAGGAATGCAAAATAAATTGCTTTCTTAATTATTTATCACTTACATGTCTGGCCAAAGTGCTTAACGCTAAGGCAGCTACCACCAAAAGTCCTGAGGCGCAAAATCGTGTAGATATTATACTAGAGAGGTGGAAAAGAAAGGTTATTTAAATAGGCATATATGAACAATTCGCATTAAAGAGTTAAAAATAAAATTTGAAACAATCTTTTATGTTAAAGGAATTATTTATTAATTTATATATACTTACGGTTGATGTGCCAAATCATCCTCCACAGCATAAAAGTCTTGCATAATGAATATATTAAAGTAGCAATGCAGAGCTGGAAAATTACAGTTTTGTAAATACATTTTTCAATATGCATTATTACAGATTGGACAAAAACTCACCGGCAATGGACAACAACAGAAGTATCTTTGTAAGATGTGTAAGTTGTGCAATTACAGCGATCGCAATCAATATAAGTATTCCAAAATTACTCAGGTAGGACGGATACAGGATGCGTTCCGTGGGCACTGCCTCGCGCATTTGCTCCACAAACGATTCGGGCAGCAGGTGCTCTGCGGTGACCACTCCGTCGTCATCGTCCACCTCGCCCTCCAAGCCTCCCGTAGCATTGAATTCGCTCTCACTGACTATATGCTCCGTGCGAACAAAAGTTACGAAAAAGAACTATTGAAAGAAAGTGTTTTGAAAAGATGTTTAATCATATATGTGTTTTGTTTTTAAACCCTAAAATGATCCACATATCTCTCCGACTATATCCGAATATAACACAATTAAAATTCAAGCAACTTACCATGTCGATGACATTGCTGAGTCCAATAGTGAGTGCTATAATAATGGCAGCCAACTCGCGGACGAATGTGATGTCATTGAACCGCTTGCTCACATCCACAAAGAACTTGGGCAACATGCCGCTAAAACTTTCGGCGATACTGATCACCACTAGCATGGCGATCGGAACCAATGGTGCCGCGATGTTGATGAAGTGTAGGGTGGATCGAGGAAGCACCAAGTATGAGTACAATACATCTATGCACTGTACTAGAAGAGCAGCCAGGAGGGGAAGTGAACTGTAGGGTTCCCTGTAGACAGCATAACACTGCTCCAATTGCGGGTTTTTGAAGCGCAGGAAAATGTTTGTGTCTTTTGTAAGGTTCCTTTAGAAAAGATATAAATTAATTTGTTATAATATAGATTATATAAAGGATTACCAAAGATATCGTATTTAGGATTAGGTTTTTACCATTATGTCATATCATTGATACTTGATTCGATTCACTTACTCATGTCCATCACGTGTTACCAGTTCGTCTTTCAATCGTTGCTTAAAGTTTTCCAGTTTCACTTGCTCCTCCTCATCTTCTGCCACAGTTGTTTGTTGGCCGTTGGCTATGACTTTTTGAGCTAGAAGCTCCTCATCATCCAAGGAGGCATCGTTGTCATCATCTTCTTCGTTTACCAAATCGTTGATAGAACCATTACGAGAGTTTTCTGTTCGGATTTCGTTGATTTTTTTGGCACATGGTGAAGCGAACTATAACAAATTTAGGTTTTAGGTTTAAGTAATTCCATATTATTTTAATTGTACGATATAGGTTTTACTTCAAACAAAAGAAATCTATTAATCAATTTTAATATTTGTTACTTCTAGGATAGATATCTGTCTATTAATAGTATTTGTATACTTTATGGAGTTAAAGACGATTGCCCCTTCCTGTAACATATGTATGTACATTGACAATACTTTAAAACAAGAAGGAACTTCAAGGTTATACAAACATTGTCATCTCGAAGTTCGTTTTTTTATTGTTTTCAGATCGCTCTACCACTAATGTATATAAAAGCAGCTATAAGATATAGTGATCGGATCAATTCGGAGTATATACTAGTTGCGAAGGAATGGAGTCTTCATTAAAAGTTTCTTCTTTTTCGACTTTCGCGTTTCGACTGGGAAACTAGTTTGCATATAAAATACTCGGACAGACGGGTTGCTGATGCATATCCACCTTATTCAATAATACTTTCTTTATTCAAAATATTAATTAACCATTTAGTTTCATTGTGTATACCGGAAGAGGTAAAATGATAACACTAATCATGACTGATCCTATATCTCTTTACACTGAATCACCTTTATAATATTTGGTCTACGCAATTTAGTTCTCAATTTAATTATTATCTAAATTGTTTGTTTTTCCACAAAATTAGAGTCATATAAATATATCTCATTACATTGAATATCCTTTATAATATTTGGTCTACGAAATGTAGTCCTCAATTTAATCATTATCTAAATTGTTTGTTTAGCTAAATCTTTGAATAATCGCCACACTTACCGGCTTAACCACCTTTGTGATAAAATATGTCTTTAGACCAGCTATGCGCAACAGCTCCTCTCGCTTCTCCCCAAAGGCTGGCTCCACCTCGAATTCTCCGTTGAGGAAGGCCAACGTTTTGTCCGAAATGTGAACGCGTCTGAAAGCAGATTATAAGGAATAAATTAAACTAGAACGACCAAATGAACTGTGCTAGAGTGGGGAACACGCAGCTCCGAAAAGGAACAGAGCTGAGAGGACCGCAACCACAGAACACATAAATTTGCATGGCAAAGTGACAAAGCCAAATCGTAATAAGCGACGACATCTGACGCTGACCGCTTTTAATTATGCAACAGTGGAAGTTGGGAGTTGGTAATGTCCTTACAGCAGTTACAGCCAACGCGACTTACCCAGCCTTGCCGCTCGATTCCATTTTATTAGCCAACTCAACGTCCTTGGAGTAAACGTCAAATTGCCACTGCCGCTGGCCGAGAATGCCGGCTAACACTGCTCCCGTGTGTATGCCCACCCGCATATCAACAGGTGAGTTGGCCTTCTGCTGCACATATCTGCAAAAAACGAAGGGAAAGAGAGAGTGACACGCAATAAGGACAGGTAAATAAATGGTAAGCGGTTGGTAGGTAGTGTGCCTAGAAGTACGCCACGGAAAAGGAGCGAAAGGAGCGCGCGTGGTTAAGTGCAATTATTGTTAATTGAACCAACGTTGATTTGGCGTTGACTGTCGACTGTCGACTGTCGCACTGTTATTCCCTTTCATTCCCCAGGGAGCTGGCCAGGGAGCTGGCTTCAGTTGCTACTCACTTGATGGCCTTCACCATAGATAGTCCCATGTGCACGCACATCACGGCGTGATCCGGTCGCTCGTCGGGGGCACCGCTAATGCAATAATAGCAATCGCCAAGAATCTTAATACGCAATTGTTGATATTTCTAGGGAGAGACAAATGTCCTTTAGATTAATCGAGTAAAGCATCAAATAGTCAAATAATTATACGAATTGACCGCTAAGCAACTTTACAATTTTTTTCCCTTTAAGATTTTGAAATTATCTTACCAAGTCTTTTTTCTAAGACTTAACTTAAGAGTAGTATCTACCTTCATACACTCATGGTTTTTAAACACTCCTAGCTACAAAACTAAAAAACGTGTTCACAAAAATCAATAAAAGGATACAAACGTACCTAACACACACACACACACACACACACACCTTGGATATGTCCCATAACCGCAACTCGAGCGATATTCTAGTCAAATTAACTAGGGCCAAAAATAAACAAAAAAAAAACACCCACCACTCTCCGCACACTCAAAATAAAAGCAAAAATTCGATTGCTGGAAAAAATCAACTTGAAAAATTATATTCGCATGACTGGACATAACTTTTGAGACCGGAGCTCACCCTTGGCAAAAAAATGGAAATTCTGAACCAAAACACGGTAGATAAAGAAATTATCTGAGTACCGAATTGAAAGAACATTAAATAATAAGTTTACAGTAAAACCGAATAGTAAAACAATGCGAAAACAAGCAAATCGATTATTTTTAGATCTCTTTAGAATTTAGAACCAGTGCGGTTATAGTTACATAAGCTGTAAGATTAATTTATTAAATTGCAATTAACTGAAGCTCCTTAAGTTATGATCGTGGATCAGATGATTTCTATGAAAGCCATACGAAATAGTTTTTTGTACAAACAAACATACATCCACATACTATCTGCGATTGAAAGAAGACTAGTGTGTTGGAAAGTTTTAGGAGAGACGGACATATGTATATATTTGTATGTATGTAGACTCCATTCATGGTTTCTTTAAATAAAAATAAAAACTAACCTAATCTTGCTGGCATTTCTGATAAATCATAATCATCCTATTTACTTCCCTATGAATACGTAAAAGAAGACCTTCCAAAAACTGCGAAGAGAAACCTGCAAGCAATTTAGAACGAGAAAATATTACCTCGGCGAGCCTATCGAAGCGTGCGAAAAGCTCGTTAAGCATTTTAACCAAATCTTGAGCGCTGTAGGTGGAGGAGATGGCGGTAAAGCCCACAATATCCGCATATAGAATGCTTGTTTGTATAAAAAAGTTGAGAGATTGGAACATTTAGGGGTTAAACAAGTGTGATGCAATAGCTTTTCATTAAAATATTAACACCTAGAAGTAAGTAGTGGAGGGACTAGGAAATCAATAAAATTTTTGTGAAATGTATTGTGCTTAGAACTATCGATAAGATTTTTCGTTTTGGTCAAATCATTATATTTAAATAGAAAAGTGTTCCATAACACCAGTGTTCTTAAGTCGACTCCTCATGTTCATGAATAATTCGATGCAGAGTTTAATACTACATATGTGAATGTAAACTTAAAGTGTCCAGTTAAGCCATTTAGGATGCGAAATCATAAGCATTATATGAATTTATTCTTATAATCAGAGACAATCGTTATTCGTGTTTTATTAAAATGTAAAGGTCTTTAGGATATACGGAGCAAAAAGGAGCTTAGCTCTAATTGGAGGCTCTAATCTTGAACCTCATCTTTGTAACCTTTAGAATATACAATGTAAATATGGGAAATATTTAATATATTGTTTGAGAACAAAACAAAAATTTAATTTAAAGGTGCAAAAACCATTTTTGTTTAATTTATACCTTAAGAGCTTACCTCACATTCTCGTGACGACTCATATAGATCTTCTTAAATGCCTCCGAACTGGAGGATCCCAAATCCTCCCTCATTTTAATGGCAACGTGCTTAGGCAGCACGGATAACAGCAATCGCTCCTGATGATGGTAATATTTTTATTAAAGTCTCACCAAAACTTTTCTTAAATGGCGCTTACCTGTTCGGCTGATTGTTCCTCGATTACCATTTTAACCTCAAGACTCTTTTTAGCTTCGAGGAAAGCTCGCTTCTGCTTCGCCTCCCCCATAAAGTAGTACAGGAGCCCAATCAAAGCTGCAGTGGCAATTAACACCGCATTGGCGGCCAACTGATTCGAGAGCAAGGGATCCGAACGGGAGTAGCCCACTGGCAGAGTAAGAGAAATAAAATACGTCGAGCATCCAATTGACAGGCCCAGAAAAATCAGAGGCAATGGCAGCGTGACATATACTAGGAAGTTTAACAGGATGGCCCATCCAAGAATGTCCCTGAGAGCAAAACAGACAATTTTAATTTACAAAATAAATAATCCGTATCCCAGCTACAATAGTAGGCAGACATCAGTGCATTTTTCCAAAGATAATATTGTTCACCTTTGGTTAATACTTTCCAATTTACTTCCAATACTCCCAGTAATTTTTAGTATTGAGTGAAATTAACTAGATGAGGTATTTTCATGTATACTAACCTTGGAGAAAAGCTTGGCTGAAGAATCACATAGGCAGAAAAGTGAAGAACACTAAGTAGCCACAGTGCTCGCGGCACAATCGTTAGGAGTATCTGATGGAAGCGCTTCAATGCCGGTTTCTCAGATCGTCGTCCAATGTGTAGAAGAGCTGTTAAAGCTAAATATGCAACAAGCATGCAGCAGTTGACCACTAAGATTGCGTAAGAATAACAGAAAGAATAGGTGTTTGCTGATTAGTCACACTTTCATATGTATATATATATATATATATATATACATATATATATATATATAATATATAAATATATATATATATATATATATATATATATATATATGTGAGTGTGTTTTGTTAATTAATTAGACCTTGGTTTTTGCCTTAGACAAAATATTTTTTGAAAAAATATTATTCCGATATATCTGAATAATTTTCCATTATTTCTGAAAATTATTCAGATTTTTATGAATATTCAAATATATATTTAATGAGGACATAAAAGTTTTGTATTCAACACACCTACATCTGGTAATTAATGAACATTTGAGAAAAAATAACTATTACAAAATGAAACTTTAAAGTTTAGAGTACAGAATCACATTTTTTGTATTAATTGCTAATCACGAGTTTGATAACAAAATTTGTTTGCCTTAATGAATTAATATTATTCATAATGTTAATCCAGTTGAACAATATCCACTTACCTCTTGTGGGCACCGCCTGATCCCAGGGTATTGCGATAGTCCAGATGTTAAATAGAACGGCAGCAAAGAGGAACCACTTGAGACCGCTTCGTCGCTGCTTAATCGAGTAATTGTGGTAGAGTTCATTGAGCACATGTTGTGGAAGGATGACAACTCCACCGCCGGTTATTCCAACACCGCCGGCAACCACATCGCTGTCGTTTTGTCGCCGCCGGGCTGGTGGAGTCTTTTGGCGTTGCTGTTTTGATTTGGCCATCGCCTGACCGTTGTCCACATTGCCATCCTTCTCCTCTGACATGCTGCAAGAAGTTCCTGGGGTTCCTCAGGAATCTGTTTAATTATTCGTTGATCGTCGACCCTTCCCTTCCCTCCGGGCTGTTTCTGGTTTATGAATGAAGCAAAACCATTTCCTTGTCTTATTTATTTATGATGTCGGGGTCCTGGAAACTGGGAGACGCCGCTTTGGTAAATAGAAGCAATGCGAATCACAAACTCAAGCACTGGGAGCGAGCGCAAGCAGAAACCAAGTAAAAAAAAACTCGCGTTAACGGTAAATTTGAGACTTAACGTTCTCCTTCTTCTCTCTCCTTCACGAAAAAGAAATATAAGGTTGTGTGGAAAGCGAGGCAAGGCGGAAGCGTCCTTGCGCGACAGCCGTAAGTGAGCCTGCACGTGTGGGTGAGTGTAAGTGTAAGTGTGTGCCACACACTGGTCTACAATTCAAGCCAACATTAAATAAATTTTTGCAGTCTTATCACCGACCATTGAATATATAGAGATGGTCTCGCTAATCTACATAAATTTTTCTGGGAATAAGGTCAAAAGTTTTGGTGCCTGCACAAAAATAAAGATAAGAAAGCCATTTCAAACCAATTTCTAAACTAGACCAAACTCTTGAATATTTTGTATTTCATTTCATTTAATAAATATAACAAATATATATCAAAATCGTTGAATTTATATTAAAATTTGTTTTCAAAACATTAGCTAAAATTTAAAGCAAATTTTTAAATCATCTTTATCAATCCATTTCAAAAATTATTGTTTTTAATACTTCTTTCTTCAACCAAGATGCTCTTCATTTTAAGACTCTAAAAATTTCTGTTGAATTCTAATTAGAGAAAATTTAACTCAAATCGAAATATACCTGTCAAAATTCAGGCTTTGTCGCCCCAGTTATTATGAATAAATGATATAGACTATCTACCGCATTTGACACCTGCACAAACCACGGTAAATCTCATCGTTCTCATTCTCTAGCTTTCTCCTTCTCTCACAAACACACACACACACTGTTCTCTTGCTTTGTGTTTTCGCTCTCTAGGTGGCATTTTTGTGCACCCTTCCTCTCTTCGCTTCCGCAACTGCTTCCTCTTCCTTTGACTAGATTTCTTCATTGCCGAATATTCGACTGACGATGGACACTCTGTAACATAACGCAGCGTAGTTCCCCCACCTTTTCCCTACGATAAATCCTTCTTAGTTTGATATGCGTAGCGTATAAATTTAATTGTGTTGGTAAGGTTGAATTGCTCAAGGTCCGTTTTAATGCGTCCTGATTTTGTTTGTATAGCCGCGTGCGGGTGTGGGTACACACATTATTGCACTGCAGACACGTTTTCGATTTTACTTTGGATCCACAAATCTTTGACAACTCCTTCGACTTCAGATAAATGGTCTCATCCGCTCTCTCTATTTTTTTTTCGGGGCTTATGATAACCGCTAAGTGTGTGTACAGTCGTCGTTTTTCCGTCTGCTTTTATCGCGCTGTTACTCCCACTTTTGTTAAGCTTGGAAATTCGAAAACATACTTTTCCCAAAATAGGTTATATCCTTCAATGTGTTCCGTTTTTTTCAACTGAGTAGTATTTTTGCTGTCGAACAATTTTATTCCTGCTGACCCGCCGCGCGATTTCCTTCGACTAAACTAAGGCGCCCGATAAACTTGACTGATTGTTAAGTGAAAATTTTCGACAGTCAACAAGCCCCAGCAGCAGCAGCAGCAGCAAGGACTTCCGTTGTGTCGAGCGCTCTCGCTCTTTTTAAATGCGAGAAAGCAGAAAAGCTCCGTACTGCGCATGTGTGAGAGCGGGTACTCCACTGATAACGGTACAGCTGGCCAGCTTGATAACGGGAAGGGCATTTAGACTATGCATAATCACTCGAATATAGCCGCAAGCACATAAAGTTAATTAGACAGCAACATTAATGACTCTCCTAAATGGCATTCGAACGGCGAAAAAAGAAGAAGGAGGAGAGGAATAGCCAAGTCGAAGGCTGCAGCTGGCCTTGAGTGGCAATGAAACATGTGCAGCTGCTAAGTGTGTTCTATGGATGTACGTATGTATGTATGTACATATGTATGTAGGTTTTTGTGGGTGTAAATATATGCATGTGCAGATGTACAGGAAATGCACAATCAAACAGGAGAATTGATAATTGAAAACTAAATACATATGTATGTAGATTGGTTTTCGTTCAAATTAAACATCGCAAATTTGTGTGTTTAAAAATTAATATAAATTTAAATTGATTATTTGTTCCCTAGCTTTTTAATTACAATTACAAAATTGTATTTTATCCTGATAAATGTTTCCATGAGTGTGTTCATGTACATATGTATGCATGTTCGTGCATAAATAAATATTATAGAATTTATAAATGGGTGCACCGGTATGAGATTTTTCAATACATTTTAATATAATTACTGCCTTAACCAAACGATGTCCTTTATTGTCGATATATATATACATTATATGCATATATAAAAAATGTACATACATACATAAATATACATATGAGTAAAAAACTGTTTTTTTGAGAAACTCCTTACATTTAACTGCACTGGGTTTCAAGCAAATGCCGGCAACATATACATATGTATGTATAAGTAAAAAAAGTACAGTATATGAGTAAAAAACTGTTTTTTTGAGAAACTCCTTACATTTAACTACTCTAGGTTTCAAGCAAAAGGAGGTAACTGTTTTTTCTTACCTATACAGCTAATATTCTATTTTTATACCCTTGCAGGGTATTATAATTTCAGTCAGAAGTTTCCAACGCAGTGAAGGAGGCACCTCCGACTATATAAAGTACATATATACATACATATATTCTTGATGAGGATCAACAGCCGAGTCGATCTAGCCATATCCGTCTGTCCGTTTCTACGCAAACTAGTCTCTCAGTTTTGAAGCTATCTGAATGAAACTTTGTAGTTAATCTTCAATATACTCTCACTTGTATATACATATGTATGTTGGAAAGGGCCGGATCGTATCATATAGCTGCCATAGGAATGATCGGAAAATTTTTACAAAAAAAAATTATAACATTTTCAGTTTTCAACAGAATTTAATAAAATTTGAGATATAGCCATTTCATATTATTACAATTTTGTGTAAAATTTTATGGAAATCAGACTACTATATCATATAGCTCCCATAGGAACGATCGAGAAATTAATTCAATTAAAAATTATAACTTTTTCAGTTTTCAACAGATTTTATGATTTGAAACGGTAAATCAATGCTAGATCTACATAAATGAATATGCACTTTTGAACGTCATACTGCCTTTTATAACCGTAACCTGAAAAATTGTGAACATTCTTTAATTTTATTACTACAGTTCCCTTAAAAGAATATCAATCTTAGAGGATAGCAGCTGCCGTTTTCTTCGTCGACTGTTCAAAATGTAGGATATGCGCTTCATAGGTAGGCATTGAAATTCCCCGGCAGCTGCTAGTGCACTGCGTTCCATTTTTGTATAAAACTAATCCGGAACATAGGTCAATTCCCTTTACCTGGCTTACCTGAAAAAGGTTTTAGCGGGCTGGAATGAAAATCTGCAGTATATACTAATTTTTTATTGATTGTCCGAATAATATGAACAGCCGCGATCAAAACAATGTAAGTGTTCAACATTAGGCCTAAAACACACGACAAGTAACATCCATCATTAAGAATCATTTTAATCAAGAGATTCATACATACATATACACATATACAATGTATATACATATATTCATATGTATGGGGCGAATTCGACAGGTGGGCAAAACCATTCCCCTTGTTTCTCACTGATTGGGCAACATCTCATAAAATCAAAAGAAATATCTCATAAAATGTGAAATATCCATGCACAGAGGTTTTCAATATATTATCTTCTGAGTTGCGGTTTACACTCTAATTCTAATTCATATTCCTTGAATAAACATTTTTGATTTCTATTGGAACTGCATTTCATATTCACTTTCAAAGATACGTTTTTTGTTTACTGTCAGTTGCTTACGTTATAAAAAAATTTTTATCTTTAATACCAATAAAAAAAATCTTCTCAAAAAAAGTAAAACATAAAAATTATATTAGTTTTAAAGTTTCATAAACGTATATTTTTTTACTCATCTTCATTCAAAAGAAATTTTATTATATTAAAATGGTAGACCTTCCTGAAGAATTACCCATAAATACACAAATATATCAATTAATTACACATTAAGTGTCTCCTAGTTATTTGAATAAACCCATCCACAGTTCTCTTTCTGTCTCACTCATTGTCCCTAGACTCAAGGTCATTCAAGCTTTTTATTTCCATCACGTTTGGGTACCGGGTATTCCATAGTCGATTAAACTGTAGATTTCGGACCTATACGACTTATGTACATATATGTATGTATGTTCGTACATTATTTTTTGATTAAGTACTAAGTACAAAATAAAATGTTTAACAATCTAAAAGTATCTACAAATGTATGTAAATACATAAATACATGTAAATGTAATATGTATGTATGTACATTTTGTTCTTACGTTCGTACATGCATATCGAAACATTTGGTAATTCCTGGTGCTGGTGCACGCAACCATTGTGCTCTCTTAATGCTGTGTATAGAAAAATGAACATACATACATACATTTGGGATCATTTCAGGACATATTGCCGTATCGGATCACAAAACATCTGTCGTTTTGTTTTGCTTTGTTTTCTTCAGAAAACGAATCTCAGACAGAACATTTTGGCACGTGAGGCTACCTAATCCATAGGATTTCTTCCATCCTTATGTACAGCAAACGAACTGCATATCCATCAGGTACAATCTGTACCTGGCTTAAATTTGTTCAAGACAAGCATTTCTATTGTTTATATATATATATATTTATATATATTTATATATACATATGTATATATTTAATAAAAAACTACTTATAAAATATTTTCATTGCCAAGTAACATATTGAAACCTGACAACCCTTTTTGAAAAGATGAGCAAACGAAGAATAATATCACTGCAAATATCAACTGTTAATACTTTTATTATTAATTATTGTGTTTGGATCTGATGTTTTCATTTCGCATATACATACATACTTTCTTCTCATAGAAGTTAAACACCATGGTGGACTAATAAATTATCATTATCAAAGAAACTCGGTAACAGGTAGACTATTTTATCATTTCAGTTAGAGAATTTGACATTAATATAAAATAAACTCATTATTATTATTTTTTTTATTTAAAAATAGGGTTTTATAGCCAAAATAATAAAATGGAAGGTTGATTGAATCTTTTCCCTCTCACTTCGCAAGTTAAAATCGATTTCTAATAGTCACATAGATGTACAAAAAAAAACTGTTGAGTCCATAAATACAAAATATATTTATTATATATTATTCACTAATTATTTATTTTCTTTAACTATAATAAAAAAACATAAGAACGTGTATAAATAATGTATATTTATCTTTGTTTCTCCTCTAAATATTTAAGGCTATAAACTAGCTGCGTCAGGGTTCCAAACATGGCAGATCTAGCCTGAAATGAGCTAAGCTGACAGCACTGCCACCACCAAAGAGCTCGCCGCTTTAAAAGGCGGCCCGACGCTCTCCGCTCTCTCATTCGGCGTTTTCTGTGTGACTGTGTGGACGGACAATCCAAAAATCCAGCAACCAGCGACTTTCCTAGCAAAGCTACTAAAGAATAAGCGGCAGTCTGCACAAATTTATAAAATCTGCCAATTTGTTTATAACTACGTGTTGATCTACTGCGAATCGTGATTTGCGAACACCAGAACACATATTTGAACGTGTCTTCGCGCTTCGTTGTTTGAAAGTAAAACCAACAGTAAATCAAAATGGCTGATGTGGCTGAGCAAAAGAAGTGAGTAATTTTATTTGGCTTGTTCTATGGTGGTGTCTGTGTGATTTGTTTGAACAACTTTATAAAGTTTACCCGGCGGCTGTCAATGCCTGAAATTTTAAGATCGTACTTTTTCCTGCTATAGCCCCAGCGGTTTGGAAAAATTTTCTTTTTGAATTCTGTGTATATACGCAAATTGCTTGGCGGCACCAATGCAGTTGTCTCGCTCTCTCCTGTGTCTAGTAAGGGTGCGCGCAAAAAACGACGCCGTTGAATTTGGCGCGGCGTCGTAGTACTTTCTCGCTCACTCTCCGGCCGGCAAACCAACGACAACGAGAATTAACTTGTGTGTATGTGTTTTTTTTTTCTGTCGGCGATGTCAGCGGCGAAGTAATATTTTCTGAGTGTGCAAGCGGAGTGCGCAAAATGTTGAAACGTGCGTGTGTGTGTGTGTGTGTATGAGTGGCATTCAAGTTGCCGCTCTTTTTCTTGTGCTGTTTGATTTCAGCTGTCGTTTTGTCTGTCTGGCTGTTTGCTTTAGCATTTGCTTCATTCCCCCTCCGCTTGTCCATTATATTTTTCAGTTGCCATCTACACGTTTCTGGCTGGCCTAAAGCTCAAAGCTAAAGTTTGGAATTAACTTTGTCGTTCTGTCCTCATTATTCTTGTTCTTGCTTCCAGCTATTTTGTCACTGCCCGAAATAATCTCGTTCTTACCGTCGCCGGTGTTGTGCTGCTGGTTATTTTTATCATCGCAGCATGGCGAAGAATACAAGTAGAGAAAAACCAGTTAAATTTCTGTTGTCTTAGGTTGTGTAGTAGTTCTGGGGGTCGGAGTTGTCTCATAGTGGGTGTTTTCTATAGCTGTATGTGTCTGCCTTTTGACCGTTATTTTTCGCTTCGCTTGCGTTGCACACACGACTTGAATTGTCTATCTCACTCTAACAAGCCGGCTATACGACGCGCTAGCCGCTATCCAGTTAAACGTGCGTGCGAAAGAGTCAACTATAAGTGTAAAAACCAGTTTCTGTTCTCCGCTCGTTCGTTTTATTTCAAACAATTGGCGATTTTTACTTTTTTGCAAGCATCTCTTTTATGCTACCCACTTCTCATCCATCTGTATGTACATCGCTTATATACTACATATGGAAAAGAGCACGCTGCCAAATGCCGCTCACCTTTTCTTTTTGCGTCGCAGTTTGCACGAGTTGTTGCTCCCATTTAACATTTTACGGCAGCGCTGCCAGCGTCGGCAGATGTTACAATGATGCCTTGTATTGTTGTAGGGTTACTAAAAAGACGCGGAAGAAGCGTCACGAGAGAGGTGGGGAAGGGAAGGGAGGAAGAGAAAACGGAGAGAACGAAGGAAATGTGAAAACGTTGCCGGCCTCTTTTGTAAAATGGAAAATGTAAAAATTTCATAATTATTTGAAATACCTTTTGTATTTTGTCTGAAAAGTGAAATTTCTTAATGTAACGCAATTTCATAATTTATTGAAATACTTTTAATAAAAACATTTTTCATATTAATAAAAAAAAAGTACAATAAAAAATTAGTTCAATAAATATTTAAACCCATTTTTCGACCTCATTTATAGTGAAACCCCCGTTGTGGAGAAAGTCGTCGCTGAGGAAGTCGATGCTGTGAAGAAGGATTCCGTTGCCGCTGGGGAAGCAGCAGTCGAGAAGCCAACCACCACAGAGAACGGTGCCGCTGAAGAGGAGAGCAGCGCAAAGGAGAACGGAGCTGTCGACAGCGCACCTGCCGAAGCAGCCGCTGCCGATTCGGTCGATGGTGAGAAGGCGGTCGATGCTGCTGCTCCCGCCAAGGAGGAGGAAGGAGAGAAGAAGGAGGAGGCCGCCACCGGCGAGGAGGCCAAGAAGGACAGCAGCGAGGCTGCCGCCGCAGTCGAAAACGGCTCCGAGGAGGCCACCAACGGTGACTCAACAGGTGTGTGATCTAGTATACAAAAAGGGTAAATCACCCTCCCTCCATCCGTTGCTATATTTGATCTTATTTTACGCCTTGCAGACGCCCCTGCCGCCGAAGCTGTAAAGCGGAAGGTGGATGAGGCCGCCGCAAAAGCCGACGAGGCAGTTGCCACGCCGGAGAAGAAGGCAAAGCTTGACGAGGCCAGCACAAAGGATGAGGTGCAAAACGGGGCCGAGGCCAGCGAAGTGGCTGCCTAAGGGAATCGCGGAAACCGGCTCTCTACAAGCAGAAGCACACAGTACTCTACATATAAAATACTTACTAACACACGAAAAAACCAACAAAACAAATCACACAAAATAATGGTTAAACTCGCCGCCACCAGCAGCTCGAATGTACCGCTCGCCTACCGTACGGGTGGCTGTGCACGTTAGTGGCTGTGTAGGTGGACGGGCGGCAGCAATTCTTTAATAACAATCCTGCATTGGGAGCGTAGTCTTAAAGTGTACCCAGATTCTCTGTCTCTACTAACAAACAAAAATCAACCAACAAACAAAAAGAAACAACAAATCCATTATCATTTAAAAACCCTACTTAAACCTTAACTTTAAAGAAAGTATATATAAAAAGCAAAATATTAAGAGAAAAATGATCAAGCAAAAGTAAGATGAGACCCTCTATGTTTTAAGATTAAAAGTTGTAAACAAAAATCGTCAAATTTAATAATTCTAATAAATACGAAGCGAAAGAGAAAAATTTCAAACGAAAATTCCCTAAATAAGCAAAAACTATAAGAAAGAAAATGAAACCATATGCATTTTTTCCTCCACCTAATTTTTTAGAATACTATTTTATTTTTACAACTTTATGATCCTATATTGTATATGAATATTTATATACGAGAAACACTGCAAAATCAGCTAATTTAATAAAAAAAGCTGCCAGTAGTAACATCCCAGAAAGACTTCTGCCAGACTGTAGGAGGCGAATACATCGTACCCCCAGGAACAATAAAAACAAATCGAAACTGAACAAGAAAATCAAATTTTTATAATGCATCAAAATTACAATAAAATATAAAAACCACGGGATACTATAATAAAAGTTATGTTGGAAAAGCGTTCGTAACTATTATAGTTACACATTGTCAACTCCAAATTCTGTAACAGTTTCTTACGATAATACATTTTTACACATTTTTATTTGCCTTCGTCCCGAAATTGTTTTTATGATAACTACATAAATTCCGAATTAGTTATTTTCTGAAACCGAAATAATAAATCAGTTGATTGAACACTAATAATGGCCAACTAAAGCCAAAACTCAGCAGAAACAAAAACATTCGAGAACATTTACAAATAAATGGCAGAAAAACTCAAAAACAATATCGTATATGCGTTTGTATTTTTCTATCCATTTTGCAGGAAAAGCTCACTTGAGATATTTGTAGGCGCAACTGTACATTTCGTCCAGATATCGGTGATGAAAAGCCAACCATTGAAAGTTAAAATTGGGTTTCTGGAATCTTCCAGAAAAGCTCTTCTGGTTTAACAATCTATATGCGGCCATTGCCAAGATAATAGCACTAATAATATGAGCAAATATCACGGTCGCTCATATAATATATAAAAATATTTGTACGCATTGCGGTTGAAAATATAACAATTTGCATGCTCGTTTTTATACCCTTGCAGGGTATTATAATTTCAGTCAGAAGTTTGCAACGCAGTGAAGGAGGCACCTCCGACTATATAAAGTATGTATATTCTTGATCAGGACCAACAGCCGAGTCGATCTAGCCATGTCCGTCTGTCCGTCTGTCCGTTTCTAAGCAAACTAGTCTCTCAGTTTTGATGCTATCTAAATGAAACTTTGCAGTTAGTCTTCTATATACTCTCACTCGTATATATGTCGGAACGGGCCGGATCGGACGACTTTATCATATAGCTGCCATAGGAATAATCGGAAAAGTTTTACAAAAAAAATTATAAAATTTTTAGTTTTCAACAGAATTTGATCAAATTTGAGATATAGCCATTTCATATTATTCTACAAATTTGTGTAAAATTTTATGAAAATTGGACGACTATATCATATAGCTCCCATAGGAACGATCAAGAAATGAATTCAATTAAAAAGTATAACATTTCCAGTTTTCAACAGATTTTCATCAAATTTAAGATATAGCCGTTTCATATTATTCTACAATTTTGTGTAAAATTTTATGAAAATCGGACGACTATATCACATAGGTGCCATACAAAAGATCGTTAGATGTGGAGCAAAAATGCAAATCTGTGAATGTAAAAATGAAAATATAATATGTATAGGTGAATGAAATGAAAGCAGTTATTACTTCATTGTTTTTTAATATTAATATATATATTTTATATTGTAAGGATTCCTGTCATCAAAGTTCTATCTGCAAGGGTATATAAACTTCGGTGTGCCGAAGTTAGCTTCCTTTCTTGTTTTATTTTAATATGAACAGGTGTGCTGTTTTCACAAATTCATTTGTGTCTTTTGAAAAACGTTTAAAATTCGCTTCAATGTGCTCTGGGCTTCCCATTTTGTATACCCTTGGAGTGAATATGAATTTTAGTCACAAGTTTGCAACGCCGTGAAGGAGTCTTTTTTCCGACCATATAAAGCGTTTACGTATGTATGTACATATATTCTTGATCAGCATCAAGAGCCGAGTCGATCTAGCCATGTCCGCTGACCGTCTGTCCGTCCGTCTGTTTCTATTCAAATGAGACTAGTTTTGAATCTGTCAGAATAAAACTTTGCGAATAGTCAGTTTTAAGTCACAGTTTTAGATTCACAGTTGTGGGTATTCCTCTTTATTTAATGATAGTTTCTATGACAGCCATATGATATTGTCGTCCGATTTTCATAAAGTTAAAACCCAAATTCTAAAATATTGAGAAAAGGTCATGTACATCTCTGATTAAATAAAAACAGTCTTAACAAGAAAGTTAATAAATAATAAATAATACAAAATAAAATATATATGTTTGTGTGAAAAAAACAACGAAGTTATTATTATTATTTTTGCAGTTTTCATTTACAGTTTAGTTTCAGAAGAACTTTCTTATTTTTAGCTTTGGTGTTTACTGAAGCCTAGTACTAGGATAAGAAATATATTTTTCAAGCACAATAGTCCATATAAAAAGGTAGTGAAAATTAAAGAAAAACTTTAAGTTTATTAAATTTTTTTTATTTATTGCTTGAGAGAGAACTAACATAAGATAAAATATTTAAATCATTGCTATCATTGCCTCAAAAAACTAAGCTGTGAATTTCTCAGTAAAATAAATGACTCATATGCCAAGATCGGTGGAATTAAAAAAAAATAGAATTATAGCATGAAGCGGTTTTCCAGGTGGCTAAAAAATGTTGAAATAAATAAATTCCATAAAGACACACAGACTTAAGTCACAAAAAAAGTTTTTAAAAATGGAATTATAATACAATATATAGCTCCATAACAGGAATTACATAAATAAGTAGTATTCAAATATCCGATATTCAATTTCATTGTTAATTCACTTTATAGTATTTGCTTACAAAAAAAAAAAAAACAACTGGATTCAGCTGTCAGGGGGACCATTTTCCCACTTTTGCTTTGGTTTCTTTGGTCACATTGGTTACTTGTCGAAATATAGATCCTAACCTTCTTCAAATAAATTGATAGTTCTTAAGTACTAAGCTTTAATTTGCTGAATTTTCGTTCGTAACTGACTAAATTTTATTTAAACAAACATCAGCTGGCGCATATCCGCAAATTGCAGTCGAATTCATATACAACAATTCGTAATTTTTCAAAAATTGATATACTATTAAATAAGTTATTTTTTGTATTATTTAAGAATTTCAGTTTCAATTTTATGTAAATTAATTAAAACCATAAAAAAATAGTAAAATAAACTTAAGCAATTTTAAAAATTAATATGTGCATATTTTCAGGTATATTGATATGTAAGTGGTATTTTTTTCCTAATTACTTAAAAATTTTGTTGCCTATCTTGTTGGTATATTTAAATTATTCTTGTGTTTTCCTAATTAAAAGCTCAAGTAATAATTTTGAACCTTTTTACAAATTCAATAGCTATGGCATCTACGTATCAGTATTTGCGTTTGCAATTATTAATGTTTCCAATAGAGAAAACCGTTTTTTAGTTTATCATTGTTAAGTTCTAAAAATATTAATAAATTGCAAAGGGCTTGGATAATAGCTTCACAGTAAGTCTTCTCCAGTACATAAAACATTCCGAAAAATGCCTTCAGAGAATGACTCAATTTGAAATATTAAGATTTGTGTTAAAAGAGCTTTTCCGTCGATGCAAGCTTTTTTGGCGGTCGTGCCGCTGGTCACACAAGTTAAAGAAAAATCCCAAACAAGCTTTTGTAAACATCCCAATTTTAAAAACGTAATTTAACGTTGTTGGCCTAGAAAAAGGCCAGTGGAAAACAAATACTAAACCATATTTATGTCACTGCCATACTCCAACAACAAATTATTATGTACCCTTTTTAAATTTAATTAAATGTTTTTTTTTATTATGTTCTATCTCTATACAAAAATTTTCAAAAGCGAAATGTACATGTAGATTAAATTTTTATCAACTGAACAGGTTTCGGTATTTTTCTGGATTCCCCCAGCAAAGTGGTGCAAAAAAACCTTCCAATAATAAAAACAAAAAAGAAAAAAATAAATATGACGGAGAGCGAGAACTGATAGCCTTGCGCCGCTCTTGTGGCCTGGCTACTACAGCTCCCATGCTTCCCAACGGAAGCTTTCGAACTTGGAGCCGATCGGAGCCAGCGAGTGTTAAGTAGTTGAAACCAAACAGTCCTCTCGAGTGGACGCATTGTGACCGTTACCTGTGCCTGGATCCACGCGTGTACTTAACAGTACAACTTAGTCATTGTTGTTGCAAACTATATTTAATACACCAAGTGACGTCGGAAAGCTAAAAGCAACAATCCGTTCAAGTACTTGCTGCATCGTGTGATTACTGCTCCCTATTGTACTTGTGCCTGTGTGTTTGTGGATAAATAAGATCAATAAGTAATATCGAGGAGGACGATGCCCATCAACCTGCAAAAGGTACGACCCACAGCGAATGGGCTGCACCCTGTGAAAGTGTGCGATTCGCAAAAGTTATTTCCAAAACAAGCATTGTTTTTGCGGCGAGCTTTTGAGTGGTTTGATCGCATCTTCTTTACACTTACTTACGTGTGCTTACTGAAATTACTCCAAAGCATCTCTCTACAGCTCTTGCATCTGATCAGTGATCTTTTCAACATTACTTGCGACAGTATTGGCAAGCACTCATTTACTAATTTATTGAATTTTAAAAGAACGTGAATGTAACAACTACAAAGTTGCAGAGCATATTATGTATTATGATTTATTCAGAAGTTTTAGGCCCTATAAAGTATTTATTCTAGTCTCTCGTTTTAAAATCTATCTGATTGAAACTTTGCAAATAGTATTAAATCGTTGGTAGCACGCACATACATACATTATTGTTATTCTACACGTTTCCATTCACACTCCGAGATATAACAACTTTTAATATTTTCTGAGCTAAGGAATATTCTCAAAAGGTACAAGTGTAATAATTGTTATTGTAATAACTGCAAGGGTATATCAATTGCGGCTTCTCAAATGTTAGCATTGAGGCTTATAGTTATCCTGCAGTTGCATATTTAGCTTTAATATTCTATGTTCTCCACTAAAGAAGACACTGTGGAAAACAGCTGATAGCAGTTTAATGACAAATCGATTAATTATCGATGAGTTTATGACAATATCAAGTTTTTGTTTATGAAAATTTGTAGAATTCATCACTGATGTCAGTCTAGGACATGCCAACGCTAATTTCATGAGTAATTTTATTTTTTTTTTTAACTTTTTTACTGACTGGTACTATATAAAACTTTATCAGATAGCACTTATTGGGCATTGTAGTAAATTAAGTACTGGAATCATCGTTGAACCTTTTACCCAAGAATTTTATAAATATCTTTTTAAATATCCTGAAATGATCATGTTTTCTTTTCACATAAATGTTTAGTCCTTTTGAAGTTATCTGACCGATAAACGGATTAAGTTAACCGCTATTCCTTTATAGCTTGATCAACAAGACCCTCTTATCTACTCGCATTCTTCTTACATTTTTTGCGATTGCTTGGTTGATTCGCAATTCGTTCTCAAAGGTAGCCTCTTATCTCAACTCGTGGATCACTTCTTCGTACATTGCCGTCGTCGTCCTCCATTATTCCCCCTTATCAGTAATTTGATGTTTAGTCACTTCGTTTTTGAATTGCGTGTGGCGCTCACTTGGTGTGTTCAATAGTAAATTCAAAAGACCAGGCCAGATTATACGACCGGATGGTTCGGACTACATTGTTGCGGTTGGACAGTCACCGTATCAAATCACATGTCTTCGTTTCCATTGCGCAGTTAACATCTCAATTACAGACGAATCAATTATAGTTTTTGTGCCTTCGGTCTACGGCGCTTATTATTTGCCTATATTAATAAGTTTAATTAATTATTTATATATCATGAAAGTCTTTTATTAAAAGCACAATTGGTTCCATAACTGTTTGCATGGCTCTCAAACTTAAGCCCGAAAAACGTGGTTTGATTATATACTCATTATATGGTTTTATTTGCACATAATGAAGCACCTCTAACCAATTATTGCCTTATCTAGCTTGGCGGCAGATAAGACAGGAGATTAAAAATTTGCCATATATGCATCAAGTTGTCAGATCACGTGCTATCCTTTAATTATATAATAGTTCGGTTATCAGATTTGAGTATGTTAATTTACGGAAATTAAATTCATTGCAGGCGACCAACGGTATTTGACATCATAGTCGTTGTTAAAATAACTGTAATTAAAGTAATAAAAAACGGCGACAAAAATTTGAGTTACTTGTTTATGGCAACAAAGTATTTAAAATTTATATTTGAAAGTCAGACCTTTATAGCTCTTAAGT
The DNA here is from genome assembly GCF_035046125.1 of Drosophila serrata. Classification (NCBI taxonomy): domain Eukaryota; kingdom Metazoa; phylum Arthropoda; class Insecta; order Diptera; family Drosophilidae; genus Drosophila; species Drosophila serrata. The sequence goes on from NW_028257143.1 coordinate 3,990,287, forward strand.
TAAACCTTATCTGGTGCATTGTTGATTTGTTTTCGGCAGTTTCTCTTATCTACTAAAGTTTGACCTATATAAAGAGCAATATAATTATTATTCATAAAATCATCACAATTTCATATATGTATGTACATATGTATATGTATGAAGTAATTTAGAATATAGCCAGTGTCCACGAGGCTTTACATAACAGTTTTAAATTAATAGCCGAGTCGATTTAATTATATATCCGCATTACCTATTTCTAAATTTTGGCGAAGTCCACAATGCCCTCTATAAATTATGAAAACCTATAGCACATCTGAGTACATACATACATATCTAATTGAATGCGTACGTGATACGTACATTTTTAAAAAATAAAATTTTTGTTATGAACTCTGAAATCAAGAATAGTGTCTTTGAACCATTTTGAGGATATTTAAGATATTTCATGCAAATACCTTCGCATATCCTTGACTTTGAGGGTAAAAGCAGAAAAGTACATTTAGAATAGTTGCAACATCTTACAATATCGGCGTTTAATCGATTTCGGAATTTGCTTGTGGAGTTATCACATATCTTGCAATATTATGATGCAAATAAGAAACGCTAAGTATTTATTTGTTTTAAACGTTTATTTCTTTCTGTTGAATGCCTCAGCAAGAGCTGTACTAGCTGACGAATCTCACCGGATATGATAAGACTTTCTGATTTATGTGTATTTCTGTCCAGTGGAATCGTAATGGTTACATGGAAAATTCCATGGTTCAAGCGACAGCTGTTACTGTTTCGGTTAAAGTTTGGCTCATCTTTGGTGTCGTATTGTATAGCTGTTATAGAAAAGATCTAAATATAAATTTTTTTAAAATTTTTTTTTTCTTATAACATTTTGAATTTCTTTTTAAATGCAATATTTTTTACAATATTAAATGCACTTTTTATAAGCTTGCAGGGCATTTTCATTTTAGTCACAAGTTTTCTAACAAGCGAATTTGAAATCATATAAACTATATACATATATTCTTAATCAGTAGTTGAAAGTTCAGGATAATTTTGTTTTAAATATTTTACATGTAGTTCTGAAACCGTTAGGCTTTGAAATCGCGTCTAATCAGTTCGATATGACTCTTCGTTTTCTTCATTTCTTCATTTGGCTAGCAAATTATAAGTTTTTTTTTATCTGTCCTGAATTGAATCGCTGCTTTTGTTTACTATGATCACTTTTATTATATTAAACTTTTGTTCCACCACTTTTTGATATTCCCCGATGTATGAATATACTAATCTTAATACTCTTACTTCGTGATCTCATGCATTTGTTATAAATTGACTGTTCACTGTTATTGCTTTAATTTTCCTAAAATTAAACAGTTTCGATCGACGTTGCCACCTTTTATTTATCGGGTTGAGCCATGGTGTTTTATGCACATACAATTTTTTTTTGCATCGAATGCATTCATTCAGGTTTAAAAAAGAACACAGTAATAGAATGCATTCCTTTATAAAAAATGCAACAGCAAGAGTACACAAACTTCGACTCTTTCTTGGTATTATTATATTTGATTCAAATTAATAATTAACTTACATTATTTTTTATACTAAGGTGAATTAAAAAAAATTATTATTTAATATATATCTACATATGTATGTATGTACGTAAAATAATATGTTCATATGCATAGCAAAACAAGTTGTTAATCATATTTATGAAATAAAATAAAAACGTTTTAAAATCGAACCATCAATTCAAGTTTCCCCCTATTTTTACCTGATGTCCCGATGCTCACCTTCCCTTTTCTCACCGGCGAACATCTGTTGGGAATCTCAGCCAGCTACGTATTTCCCGATTCCCAGCCAACTTGCTACCTCATGAGGCGGACGTGGTTTTCACAACAGCCGGCCAGCGGGGGTGGCGCCTCACAGTGCCTCATAGTGCCGCTGCGAAGAGAAAGGAACTTTGAGAGAGAAGGGAGCGGAGCCCCGGGTGCCGGCAGCGGCTACCCCCGAGGTATCGGACTCGGTCTTGCAACGGACTCTTTAGTTTGTTTTTGTCCGCCCAGCTGTGAACTACTTTCTATCGGTCGAAGCGAACTAAAGCGCTTGTCCTGTTGTGTGCCTTTACTCGAATAAGATTTATATAATACGATTTACATTGCAGAGTATTCTCGAACATTGATATTTTTATATTTGCATACTATTCGCGTAGCATGAGACAGCGAAATCGTAGAACTAACAAAACACTGAAACGTCGCCAGCATCAAGAGCAAATAGATCGCAACTGTTGCTTGAGTAAACGTTGTAACTATGATAATATCTGGCAACATTTTAATCGCAATGTAAGCTGATAATTGAGTTCGATTGGATTTGCCTGTTTTAAAATCTTAGACTTGTCGTCTTTTTAATTATCGTGATTGTGCCTCAACTGAATATCGTCAAAGGGATATCCTCATTGGATATTTAATCGATATGTTTTGGTTTGCCCTTCTGCACCATCTAATTGCATTTGCATTTTCGTACCTGAATTTGTGGTAGTATTAGTTATTTATAGTGCAAGACCAGCGCCAGGGCCTTGTCGATTTTTTCTGGCACGCAATCTGAGAGAACTCTCCCTCTTTTGCATTTTGCGCTCTCTCTCTCTCCCTCTATCTCTCTTTATTTCCCTTTTGCTTTGAATTTCTCTTTGGTCTTAATATTTCTTTGCTGAGTCCACCATGTTATATTCACTATTATTTTGTTTTGCTTTATTTTGAATAGGCCACCCTTGAGGAAATTCGACATGCGGCGGCACGCATTTGCCGGGACTATCTAACCGGGCGCTGGAAAGTGGTGACTCCTGAAAATCTGGTGGTGAAGCGCATTAGGTAAGTAACAACTGAAGGGGCCAAAATAAAATGCGAATATATCTAACACTAAATGAAGAGAGATACAAGATGCATTAAGATAGATAAAGTAAGAGAGGAAGAACCACAAAATACTTGTTTATTTTGAATTGATTATTTGATTACCGTCTTTGCGGTTAAGTAATTTTTTTAAGAAACTCCAGAAAAATTATTAAAAGGTTTTTTTAAATTAATTTTTTTGTTTTCAATTTGCATTTGTTCCTTATTATTCAAATCTTTTCATATGAAAATGACAAAAAGGTAAGTTAACTAAATTGATGGTCATCAAGTCTAAGATCCCAAAATGATCTAAAAATAAAAATAAAAAATACGAAAACTATAAGTCAATTTTTCTTTAGTCTAGTAAAATGCAAAAAAAAAACCAATTTGGGATAGAAATATTCAAAAGCGTTATATTTATTTGTTTAAAGAAGATTAAGTTTGCTTTCTTTCAAATTTAATATCATGAAAATATCTCCATTAGTTAATGTACCCTTTAAGGGAATAATTAAATTTTAGTTTCTTTACTGTCTTTAAAACTTCTTGTCAAAGTTACTATAAAGGTTAAAGTTACTAAAAGTTAACCTTAAAGGTTAGAGTAACTAAAAAGAAAAAAATCGAATAAAGTCCAAAAGTGCTCTCTGCCTAACATCGATTTTCTAATTCCATTATATAGTATTAATATGTATTTTTAAAAGTATACAATCTAAACTTGGAATAAGTGAGTACAACTTTACATTTTATACATATTTTTATTTAATATGCTTTCTGCTTTCAGTGGTGGCCTTTCAAACTTTTTGTATTACGTAAGTCTGCCCGGCTTGGATGACATCGATGAGCAGGAGGAGGAGCAACAGCGGCGCCACCTGGCAAATGTCAACGCCATCGGCAAAGACGTCATTGCCACCTCAACTCTGGCCAACAGCAACTTGGCATATATATGTGGAGGTGAAGCGGGGGAGGTCGACGCCAAGTCGCCGGGCCTAACCACGGAACTGGCAGACAACGATGACGATGACGACGCAGCGACGAGCGCCAAACAGGCGCACAAACGCCAGCGTTTTGATAGTGATAGCGGCGACTCAAGCTCGTTGAAACGAATGCACGCTCTCAAGCAGGAACCCCGAGAGGTAGGTCATCCGACATGCACCCTTTCATTTCACTTGGCTACATAATCCTTTTGGCTCGCCGCACAGGTCCTCTTGCGCATCTATGGACAAACCCACGGCGATCATGCGCTGGAAAGCATGATCACGGAGTCGGTGGTCTTTGCACTGCTCAGTGAACGGAACTTTGGGCCGAAGCTACACGGCATCTTTCCGGGCGGCCGCATCGAGCAATATATTCCGGTAAGAATATAAAATTTTTTACTAAGTACCTTTAAAAGCCAGTAAAATGAAACAATTAAACAATACAATACTTCGCAGGCACGTTCGTTGACTACATCCGAATTGGCCGAACAGCGTATATTAATGAAAGTGGCAGAGAAAATGGGCGAGATTCACAGTCTTAACATACCCATGTCCAAGGAGCCGGACTGGATATGGAATTGTATGCAGCGCTGGATATCAAGCTATGATAGCATTGTCAAGGGCAATGTCCAATCTAAGCCGGACTCAACGGTTCTGCTGAAGCAAACTGAGCTGATGAGCACCCTCGACTATGTGCAGGAGATTGCCTGGATAAAGTCAGTGATCGATGCCGGCGAATATCCGGTTGTATTCTGTCATAACGATTTACAGGAAGGAAACATTCTGCTGCGTCAGCCGCCGCCAAATGGTCAAAGCGAACGCACTCCCAGAGAGTCGATTAGTAGCCTGAGGTGGGTTTGTAACTGGAGCTAATTGTCGAAATTCACTCATAAATGCAAGGTTTCCAAGTCTATTATAATTGTCCTGACTATTATCCGAAATAACTTTCTATTTTCATGTTCAGATCCAATTTCGACGAGACACTGGGTGATAGTCTGGATGGCAACAGCAACATATCTGAGACGGAGGTCAAGTAAGTTACCCCTGAATTAATCGGTAAAATTGTTATTTTGTGTACTGCTTAGTAGTAGCTATGGTTACTTGCCGGATATTCGTCGTATATAAAACTACCTACAATTCTAGATTGTCCCAATTGGCTGCGGTCGCGAATTGAGTTTAAAACTCCTAAAATTATATTGGCCAAAGCAAAACAAGCTACAGGTTATCAACGAGACAGTACTATGGATGTATTCAAATGACTAATTCTTTTCCAAAACTATGCATTTTTTTCAATAGCAAGTCTCACTGTTTGTCGTCGCCGCCTTGCCCTGAGTTGGACACCACGAATGATTCAGCGCTGGATGCCAGCTTCACGATCGACACAGAGCCGGATCTCATTATTATTGATTTTGAGTACTGCGCATACAACTATCGGGGCTACGATCTGGCCAATCACTTCATTGAGTGGACTTTTGACTACACCAATCCAAAGTTCCCTTATTTCTATCATAACACCAGCAACTGTGCCACCTTATCACAGAGGCGCGACTTCATTGTTACCTATCTGAAGAAGTTTCACGATAATGAAAACTATAATCCCACCGGCCCGGAGCTGGAGAAAGTGGATGACGAGATTCAGTTCTTTACGATGCTGTCTCATCTGTTCTGGAGCCTCTGGTCCGTGATCAATGTCACATCTGCAATTGAGTTTGGCTATTGGGTAAGATTTTTGTTTTCCTTCCGCTCCTTGTTTTATTGAATATTTATAAAATATATAATCATATATTCATAAAATTCTTTTCTTATATATGTTTCAGGAATATGGCATCGCCCGAATTCTGGAATACCAAAAATTAAAGGCGGCCTATTTGGAAAACAGAGAGCGGGCTAAGGGCAAGCACTGATCCTGGGTCGGAAACCACCAAGCTTCACTTAAATCGAATTTGAAACGTACTTAAGTGACCTAAAGCATTAATTCCCAGTTCCCCTTATTCGGTATTTTACTTTACTTGCTTAAAACGATCTTATCAAAGCTACCTTAACCTGTCACGAGGAAAATGGCAAGATATCGAACACTTCAGCAAGACTAACTTATTTTTGTACAAAAAATTAGCTATATAGAATTGATAAATCTGAAAACTGAAAACAAAAGTCAAAATACCAATTATTGCTGTGATTATTGTGTGAGGCAGATGACAGAGAATGAGATAGCAACAAATTTACTAAGCTTCTTATATACACTTTTCCTGTAAACATTTAAATTGCCTTTATATCTAACAGCAATTTGTTGATCGTGTGGCGAAAGTGTAATAACGTTTCCATTTTCACACATATTCGATCGAAAGTATTACACAGACAGCACATTCGATTAGAACATCTGAAACTATCTTAATCAACGCAAGCTCATTTCACAAATAACTATCTAAAATTGTAAACATTACGCCATCTCAATAAACACGCTGCATTCTACAACTTTCGAATTTAAAAATTATTCGAATTTGTTTCCGATTTTGAGCATTACTTTCGTGTTTAAGTATTATTTTGCATTCTACTCAAGACTCCCCACGGTTCGTTACTTTTATTTCTCCAAAAAAGCTTAGTTTATTTGTAATGAAATTCCTTTTTGTTTTGTCAGTCAAAGTTAAGTCGAGTCTAAAAAGTCGACAAGCAACACATGTGTTTTTATGTATGTATGTACCTACCTATCAATTAATCTTTAATGGAAGTTAGTTATATATTTTTAGTTTTAAATTTTGTTTGCATATATTCTTAATAAACAAATGAATAAATATATTAAAATGTGTTATTTTCTGGAATATTACAAGAATATGTGCCATATTCACGGATGCTAATTTTACGTTGGGTTGTCAGTTATTTAACAAGAAAAGAATTTTTTTGTTTTAACAATTTATCATATTTATATCTGTTACATTTGTCAATAAATATCGAAAATTATATTTTAATTTTTTCATTTGATTTGCGTTCAAAGCTATCTTTGGCATGCCGAAGTACGCAATTTTTAATTGTATTAACTTTTCGATTGTTCCTATGACAGCTATATGATATAGTAGTCCGATTTTTATAAAAAAATTACACAAAGTTGTAGAATAATATAAAATGGCTATATCTCAAATTGAGAACTGGAAAAGTTATAATTTGTTTTGTAAAAATTTTCTTTTCGTTCTTTTGGCAGCTGTATGATATAATCGTCCGATCTGGCCCGTTTCGACTTATAAGCGAGTGAGAGTATATAAAAGACTAACTGCAAATTTGAATTCAGATAGCTTTAAAACTGAGACTAATTTGCGTAGAAACGGACAGATGGACATGGCTGGTCTGACTCGGCTGTTGATGCTGATGAAGAATATATGTATATACTTTATATGGTCGGAGATGACTCGTTCCTATTGCAGCTATATACATACACATATGATCCTTCGATAGGATCCATTTCGAATTATATAGCATCTGCGCAGTTTTATAAATCAAACTGAGAGACAGATTAACGAAAAGGCAAGCAGACTATTGTGACTAGATCTACTCGGCTTTAAATGCAAATTAAGACTATACATGCATATGTATGTACATACATACTTTATGGGATCGTACGAAATTCCGATATTAATATACTAATGAACATTTAAAAATCGTCATTTCTCTATTTACTTTTTTGAGCGTTCTTTTGAAAGAATCAGACGTTCAACTTAAAAAAATTACAGAAATATTAATAGTGTATATATATCCCAGAGTAGGCGAAAATATATTGAAAAACATCACATCTATAATTGTTTTTTTTTAATAATGATGAGAGCCATAGGCCAATGGTGGTATTCACAATATTTAAGGGTTCTAATGTAGGATTAAACTGATGATTTTTAAAAAATCATTAATGTGAAGATGTCATTTAGAGTATATGTACATACATAATTGCAGCACATACATACGTATGTATATACTTAGCTAATTAAGTTATTTTCGATGTGCCCTAACTTTAAAATTATTTAAACTAATCAATAATTTAACACTGGGTGGTTTGGCAGAAATATTCTTGTTTGTAAAACTAAACTTGCAAACAAATAAGGGTCAACTTGACTCCGTTCTTTAAGTTGCACTGCTTAGAGCGTTTACACACTACGGCAGCTAGTTATTTCAGCAAAAATAGAAGAAACTCTGTGACCGGCCGCACACATAGTGACGAAGTATACTGTGAGTGTACTATTTGACATAATAATAATAATAATTATAATATGTAATAATAATAATAATAATAATAATAATAATTCGCTTAAAATTTCTTTAGGAAAAGGGTTTCTATACTTGGATTTTTAAATAATTGAATAATTTCTACACGATTGAATTACTTAAAATAGCGGAGATATATTTGGCCGTATTGGGAACGACTCATAAAAGTCACCTGCTAAATTAAAAAAAAAACCCAATCGCAAGACATATATATCTTTTGTATTCTCATATATGTTGTTTAATATATCAATATTTCCTCACAAACTTTTATATTACGAGTTTTTGAAGCTGAAGGTGCAATCGTCACTTGTATCTTACCTCCTTAAGAAGTGTTTTTGTTTAATATTGTGATAAGCATAAATGTATGTAGGGATGGCAATCAGACTTTCAAGGATAACCCCCCACCCACACTCCATCCACAACGCATTTTTGACATTTTTACGATGGTTCTGCGTAACTATGTAATACAGCCTGAGGTGAATCAAATTATAATACGTATCTTGGGAGATGTGAAACACATTTCGCAATCTCAATCTAGCTGTGGGCATTTCTGAAAAAAATAAACGCTATGTCCAAGTTGTACGTACTACAGCTCATATTTAACGATTCACTTTCTTAACTTTCCCATTTGCCTGCTTCGGTATGAAGCTGGAGTACAAATGGGAAAAACTTACGCAAGCTCCAGCTCCAAGCGATATGCAATCTGATTGGCAGCACCACCAAGTGAATGAGGTGACTTACAAAGGTAGACGAAGAGGATGAGGATAAGGTATCCTGATGTCTGCCAAAAGCGAGTCTCCCAATCAAACGCCGCTCCTTGTGTCAGCGCAATTGTCACTCGGCCCGTTTTATGGTGCCTATTCCTTTGCTCACGCCAGGTGACACCCATTTAGCCAGTTAGTTATTTCGCGATGCAATTGTGGAGATTGATTTTGCCTGTTTTAATTTGATTCTGCCCTGCGAACCCGAACCTTATAGCAAAAAAGTTTGTACTCACACAATTGACGTCTTCACTTTTATAATACATATTGTATAATTATTTAATTATATACCCAAAGTAAAACAATAAAATAAATAAATCAGATAAAATAGAAATACATTTTGTGCTTGTAATTTTGCTTTTGTGATTTATGATTGATGGGAGTTATTCAAAGTGCACGATATAATTCTATAATATATATACAAGTATATAATATTATCTTTTCAATATGCAAAAGTTTAATATGTTCTAAAATATTAATATATGTTCTAAAATTAAGATATTAGTTGGCAAAGTAACAAAAACATACATAGAAATGGCTAGTTTGACTTGGCTGTTTTTACTGATTAAGAATATATATGCTATAAAGTAATAACTTCCTTACTGCGTTGAAATACATATGTAAATACATATAAATGTATATGTTTGTAATACTCTTACATGGTTATAAATATAAATTCCAAAAATTTATTTCGATTTTTATTTTGTTGTAACACATTGAATATTCAAGATAAAAAAATAAATCAATTTAAAAGCAGTAAACAATATATTTATTAGGTAGGTTAATGCTATTTACAAATTTCACATTGGGAAAACTTTTTCATATATTAAACAATTTTATATCTATATTTGTGTTTTGTTCTAAACATTTAATTGTAGTTAAGTATGGGAGAAGTATTTCAGTCTTGGAAAGATGGCGCAAAAGTTCATTGTTATTTAATTTAAGCACTGGATTTCTATATATTTCGCAGTCGATAACAGTCAATTGTAACTTTGTTTCTTGTTTTTTATTTGCCACACATGTATGTATATCTAAATTCATTGGCCGATTTTGTTCGCATTATTGCAATAAGACTAACCGTCTACCCATCGAAAAGACTTCGAAGCGTTGGCTGAAACATATGTACTTAAGAGCAAGTTAAAATATTAAGTTTTCTTGCATCACAATGGTGGTGGTTCCCCCACTGAGCGTGTGAAGTTTTGGCCCAAACTTTTCCCTTTCTGAGATTCACCCTCCTGTGGGCGTGACTGCTCTCAATATTGTACTTTGCCTTGTACTTTACCGCCACCGTACAATCATTAAAGTTGGAATGAAATCGGCACTACTCTCCGGTCACCAGTCCCTCATGTTGGCTGTGTTCACAAAAGTTTTCGATAGCTTGTCATTGTTCCCTTCCAACGGGGCCAATGAAGGGGCGGCATGTGGTGGTCATCGGTGAAGTTGGTCATTGTCAATTACTAAGGTAGCCGCCATAAGCGAGACCATTCTAGATGAATAATCAGAGCTGAAAAAAAAACATTATCAGATATTCAATATTGAACGTCATTTTGGGTCACTGATATGCATGTTTGATGTTAAAATTTTTCAAAATTCATTTTAGCAAAATGAATAGCCTAGATTACAACAAAACTTCAGAAGGTCACATGTCCCAAAGTTGTCCTTTGGATCCCCTGACCACATCTTTGTAATCATAAATGATAAATTGCCAAGTTCCCCTGGCTATGCTTTTTTGTTATCCCCTTTTTTTCGTTCTACTTTAAATAAAAGGGCAAGAAGCCAGATATAAAAAGCAAAAGAATATTTTCTTTCGGGCAAAGGCGAACCGAGAGAAGGGTAAAACAAACAACAATCATATTTTAATGACGAATGCAAAGTGCCAGACAGCAGGCCATCGCCCAAGAGGAGATCCGCCAATCCCAAAGTAATCTTGGCCCATTCCCACCGACCAACGGGTCGCCTAAGGGGAAAAAGGAAAAAAAGCAAACAAAGTTTATAGCAATTCAGCTGACAGTTTTACACCCTTTCGAAAATAACAAATGAATATTACTGCAACCCCATCATATCATATCATGTCCTCAAGTCCGTCTGTTCGAAGCAAAGTTCCCCTGTTTTACAAACCATAACTTGTGTCCATAATAATTCATGCTAAAACCATCGGATAGAGTATACGGAAAATCACACCGAGTCGCATTTCTGAAGGTGGCAACAATGCTAAGGCCTTGGCTCCTTGGCTTGGTTGTGACCGATAAAATGATTTGCGTGCAAATTGGTTCAGATGAAATTCGATTGAGCTGTGGGAATATTCAGTGCTCTTTTGTTAACTTGGTTCAGGCACCGAGGGGAACGAAAAGAGTGAAGAAAAAGAGCAGCAGCATCAGGAATAAAGGATAGGGATTCTACACGTAAGTTGGTAAAGAGCTAAAACCGATTTGGTTAGTGCGAGCGATGAAAAAACTTTGGCCGGAACAAAAAAATGTCTAAGGAGCACAAAACTCCAAAAAGATTCTGTGGCTATTGCATTTTTTCAACCACTTCTTTCCTTTACTTTTATTTTACTCTCTTTGTGCCTTGGCCCAACTGATGCTGCCAAATATGCTGGAAATTTTTAATGATTTCCGCTTGCAGTGCCAGTAGTCCGACCAGACCTGGCTACAGTCAGCAAATGTCGCAAGTCGCAGGCATTCATTACGTTTTCTTTCTCGTCTCGCCAACGACATAAACCTGATTTGCGGATAAAGCAATCGATATGTCATCATTAGTTCTATAGCTCCTGCCATCCGCCGGATGCCCTTCCAATGGGCCATGTCCTCTGTGCTTTCGGTGGTGGCAATTGATGGCAGGGTCCGAGACTGGTAAATAAAACCCACTCTTTTATTACTCAACCTATTTTTTTTGAAGATATTCAAATTTCTACAGCACCGATTATGGATTATTAAAATCTATTTATTTCGATTAAGTATCCAATCATTAATGTTTTAATTTCTTAAACACGGTCAAGCAGGAAAGTTTACTTTTATTATACCTTTGCATAATTTTATAAATTTAATAAAAAAATGGTAAGTGTATATGTTAGACTTTATAGAAACAAAAAAAATATTCATTTGTGAATGTAAAGTTGGGATATTCATATAAAGTAAGATATATAGATATGTATATATGGAAACTAAGATTTTCAAATTTTAGTCTCATTTTGAAGGGGAGTATAAGTACTTAAAGGTACCGTAAAGATGCTTTATGTTTCTAAAAAAAAATCTTTTGTTATTCATTTTTGAATGTATAAAATAAACAACTTGAATTTTCAAATAATTTTAGTACATTTGCACACATGTGCTAAACAACACCTCTGCATTTTAATGAGATTGGTCAATTAACTTTTTAGAGATCTTACTAGAAAGACATTTGGAAAATAAGTAATGATTGCAAGACTTTAGGTACCAGGCATACATAAGTTTTAGAACGGATTAACGGACAAAAATGTTAGATTTCTAGTTTAAGTCAAAATGGCATGGCTCCCTGAAGTTACAGCAACTCAAATCAAAAGTCGAAAAGTATTAATTATTTATCATTTTCAAATGTGAAATTTAGATGACATATTGTTTCTGCTACATATCGGACATAAATATTAAACAATTATGTGAGCCGATAAATATGGATACTATTTATGAAAAAAAATTAAATTTTACAATAAAAACACCACGAAAACGTACATATTCCATATTCGAATATTTAACGTTTGTTCAACTTTAATTCATTTATATTAGCAATGTTTGTAGTATTAATTTAATTCAGAATATTAGTGATTGCACAGATTTGTTTGGATTAACAAAGATTGGAAAACTAATTTAAATAGTTCACATTTGTAAATGACCCATTAAAAAACTTCTTTAGAAATACTACTTAAAAGAATGCATTACATAATTGAGTTGTAGTAATAATAGTAGTAGTAGCTCATCATACACGTACCAGGAATACATAAGTACATCTTCGACTTTGCCGAAATCTTCTTGTTCAAACTAAAGAATAAAAAATTTGGCGTTGTTTAAAACTAATGCATTATTTAATACAATTCGGTACAACGAAGAAAATCACCACCTCTGCTTGAAAAGTGCGGAAGCTGACACTTAAGTTCTTAAATCCAATAAAAGTCACATTAGCCCAGAGGCGGATGTTCGTAAGCGAATCGCCACGGAAAACGAAAACGCGGAAAAGCCGCAGCAGGAGAAAAATCTGCTCAACACATTTGGCTAAGCCACTTGAGGCAACATCTTCGCAACTTATTTTGGGCACGCTAAGAAATGCTAATGATCGCCTGGGTCGGCCCGGCTTCGGCCAAAAGTGCGGAAGTCGAAAGCGACAGGCAGGTCAACGGGAACGGTAGAAACGTTGTGACCAAAAAATGCTTTCAGAAAAGTAAGTTGCTGAGGGTTCTCAATAGCCTCAACCCTGAAGCACCGTGAAGAGGATAAACTTCAGGTTCTGGTTATAATCAACAGTCCTGTGCTGCACTTGAAAAAAAGTTCTAGAGTATAAGAGGGGATTTATAAGGGAGGTCAGAAACGTGAATTGCACATATTGTAAATACAATAAATATAGATTTTCGAAGTATAACAACAGTAAACAGTATAACAACACACAGAAATGGGGCTTGGAATTACTACATCTCATCTAAGGTCGCCCATACCAAAACTTAATACAAATTATGCACTATTTTTTGGCTTTTCTGGGCATACGCCATGACTCTACAATGAAATACTTACTGTTCGCGTTGCGCTAGAATTCCCAACGAGATCTAGTTGCAAACTGGTGAAATGTTAAAGAGTTCATCATTCAATTTTGGAAACAAGCGTTTCATTAAATGCTATGAATATTATATAAAAATCTATCAAACTAAGGTCCCATTTAAAATCCTATTAAAATTCTTGGATTTCATAAACCATCAAATGGTATACGTTGGCAAGTATAGATGAAATATTAGCGTGAGATAGGTCTTCTGTCTAGGCGTGAAAAGATATATAACCCCGATGGCTGCCTGTAAGTGCTTTTGTGTGTCAAAGTGATTGGAGCCCCAGACCAATTATGCGCACATTTCATGCATAAGAAAATTCAATTCCACGTCCATTTGCACATGCAAATCAAATTATTTGCGGCAGACACACTTTCTGCCACTTGTGGAATACCCAAGAAGCAGGCGCCACTGAACTGCAGTCTCTCCAATCTCTCTAAAATCAAAAATTCAAAAAATCCAAAAGCTTGTATTAATATTTAAAATAACTCAATTCGTGGTGCTTTTAACAATGTTAAGAACGAAAAGGCTCAAAAAATCTAACCAGTTTCCGGGCTTAATAACTATCTGACAACCGGGCTGCGCCCCCGCCTTTTCACCCTCTTAACTACATAATGAGGGTTTATTGGGATGTCATAAAAATACTATGATCAAATTATCCTTAATCTACTAAAGAGTTGGTTTCCATTCAGTCGCATACTGTGTATGGCATTTGACATCGTCCACTCAATAGCTGACCAGCTTAAGGACACTACATTAAACGCATATCATTGTTTATTTGGATGGAACTCAATGCCAAAGAAAATCAAGCCACTTCAACACTTAACCAGCACAGGTCAAAACAATGTAAGTTAATGTGCTTTAAAGGCTAATATACACATATATTTTGTGAGAAATAATTTAAGTTAAAGAATAAAGAAAGCTATCTGCGGGAAGCCGAAGCTTGTTTCAAGCCGATTTGGCTAAAATAAATATTAAATATTATTACAAAACTTAGTAAATGCAATATCAAGTATTTGAAAATAGAAAATAGTCGTGTTTAAATCGGTCGACTAAACTTTTATTAAAGCTACCGAAAAATGTATAGACAAATTTAAGATACTTTAATGTAATAAATGTTCATATTACTTTGTTCCATTCTAGCATAAATTCTGAGAGAAAATTAGACTTAACCATAGTGTTCAAAGTTATTATGGCATAGTACGATTCGAAAACATACATACAAAAGGGGCTACTTTGACTCCGTGTATACTCAATATTCTATATCAGCATTCATTCGATTTAGATATATGTACATATGTATGTACATATCCGTCTGTTTTGCCGGCAAAGCATCAATTTATTATTTACATTCATTTATTTTCAAATTGGGCTGCTATATTTTGGACAGTTATAGATCCATGGGTCTCGTTTTTTCTGCACTTCCATCAATAACATTTTTTAATTAAATGTATTCCTAAATGCCTATATTTTCACTTCATTTTTATTTTTATTTATTTCAAATCATTTGCCGACGGCAAATATTTTTATTATTAAATCCGAAGTAGGGTCAGAAAAGAATTACTTAAAAATATAAATATAATATTTGATTTATTATACTTTTGCAGTTAAAATCCGAATTCCGGTAAAAAATTAGGTATTTTCTAGTTCGACAAAACAAAAATTGTTGTGCGTGCATAAGATTGTGACCGATTTCAGACTCAAAAAAATATATATATATATTTTAAACAAAACATTTTTTACTCTTGCAGGGTTTTATAATTTCAGTCAGAAGTTTGCAACGCAGAGAAGGAGGCACCTCCGACCATATAAAGTATATATATTCTTGATCAGTATAAATAGCCGAGTCGATATAGCCATGTCCGTCTGTCCGTCTGTCCGCTTCTACACAAACTAGTCCCTTAGTTTTGAAGCTATCTGAATGAAACTTTGTAGTTAGCCTTCTATATACTCTCACTCGTATATATGTCGGAACGAGCCGGATCGGACGACTATATCATATAGCTCCCATAGGAACGATCGAGAAATTAATACAATTAAAAATTATAACTTTTTCACTTTTCAACAGATTTTCATCAAAATTGAGGTATATTTTATATTAGTCTTAATTTTGGTGTCAAATTTCATGTAAATCGGACAACTATATCATATAGGTGCCATACAAACGATCTTTTGATGTAGAAGAAAAATGCAAATCTGTGAATGTAAAGCTGCAAATATAATATGTATAGGTGAATGAAATTAAAGCAGGTATTACTTCATTGTTTTTTAACACAAATATACATATATAATTTATATTGTATGAATTCCTAGTCACAGAAGTTCTATCTGCAAGGGTATATAAACTTCGGCGTGCCGAAGTTAGCTTCCTTTCTTGTTAGTAATTAATTACAATAATTATAGCAATATTCCAGCGCTTGTCTCTCTGTACTCGTAAAAGTTACGGGATCCACTTCAATTTCCAGTAGGAAATTCTAATTAAAAGAGTAAAAGATGGCACTGATAAGTAAATTAATTTCTTTGCTACGACTCGTGATGTGAGAGATTATGCATTTTTGGGTGGACAAAAATATTTTTACATTGACATAAACAGCTTTAATAAACTTTTTTTTTTTGCAAATTTTCCTCATTTCTGTACCGTTATTTAATGAAAATATGGGTAAAGCACGCGAGCTAAGACAACTCCAGAGAAACGAAATGGTAATTAAGTACCACGCAGGTATTTCGGTCCAGAACCTCAGCATATTTTAAAAAGTACCCCGACAAACCCTTTACTACCAAATCAACAAACATAAACTGACAAATTCGACGGAAAATTGTATTAAAATCTGTTCTTGCACGATTACAAAAGGAATAGATGCCAAAGAATTGTTTATTTGTTATTAATTTCTATTTCATTATTAACATTTTTGACAATTCACATTAATTGTCTAACAAATTATGTTATGTCAAAATACATTTGGCGCTCCACTTTAATGAATTTGTATTTTTATACCCTTGCAGGGTATTATAATTTCAGTCAGAAGTTTGCAACGCAGTGAAGGAGGCACCTCCGACTATATAAAGTATATATATTCTTGATCAGGATCAACAGCCGAGTCGATCTAGCCATGTCCGTCTGTCCGTCTGTCCGTCTGTCCGTCTGTCCGTCTGTCCGTTTCTACGCAAACTAGTCTCTCGGTTTTGAAGCTATCTGAATGAAACTTTGCAGTTAGTCTTCTATATACTCTCACTCGTATATATGTCGGAACGGGCCGGATCGGACGACTATATCATATAGCTGTCATAGGAATGATCGGAAAAGTTTTACAAAAAAAATTATAAAATTTTTAGTTTTCAACAGAATTTGATCAAATTTGAGATATAGCCATTTCATATTATTCTACAATTTTGTGTAAAATTTTATGAAAATCGGACTAATATATCATATAGCTCCCATAGGAACGATCGAGAAATTTGAGAGGAATGAGAATGGCGGTGGCTGTTGTCGGAAGACTGACAATCGCGGTGGCGATAACATTTTTAGTTTTCAACAGAATTTAATCAAAGTTGAAATATAGCCATTTCATATTATTCTAAAATTTTGTGTAAAATTTTATGAAAATCGGACGACTATATCATATAGCTCCCATAGGAACGATCGAGAAATTAATTCAATTTATAAGTATAACATTTTCAGTTTTCAATAGATTTTCATCAAATTTGAGATATAGCCGTTTCATATTATTCTACAATTTTGTGTAAAATTTTATGAAAATCGGACTAATATATCATATAGCTCCCATAGGAACGATCGAGAAATTTGAGAGGAATGAGAATGGCGGTGGCTGTTGTCGGAAGACTGACAATCGCGGTGGCGATAACATTTTTAGTTTTCAACAGAATTTAATCAAAGTTGAAATATAGCCATTTCATATTATTCTAAAATTTTGTGTAAAATTTTATGAAAATCGGACTACGATATCATATAGCTCCCATAGGAACGATCGAGAAATTAATACAATTAAATTTATAACTTTTTTAGTTTTCAGCTGATTTTCATAAAATTTGAGGTATAGCCATTTTATATAAGTCTTAAATTTTGTGGCAAATTCCGTAAAAATCGGACGACTATATCATATAGGTGCCATACAAACGATCGTTTGATGTAGAGGAAAAATGAAAATCTGTGAATGTAAAACTGCAAATATAATATGTATAGGTGAATGAAATGAAAGCAGGTATTACTTCATTGTTTTTTAACACAAATATATATAATTTATATTGTATGGATTCCTATTCATAGAAGTTCTATCTGCAAGGGTATATAAACTTCGGCGTGCCGAAGTTAGCTTCCTTTCTTGTTTTATTGTCTTATTACACTATTGTTATAAATAAATTCCAATAATATTTTTTGGATAAATAACACAAAATGTGAATTTTTATTTATGTCAAAATACGTATATCCACGATTGAATGTAAGGTACGATCTCTGGTGAATATGGGGGATGATGATTTTCGAATTCAAAGAATCTAGGATTGTCAAACCTTCAATACTTGCAGTACAAACGAGTCGTTTTACAAATGTTTCATTCAGGCAGCTCGACAACTGAGACTAGTTCGCATAATAATAGACGCATGAACAGCTAGATCGACACGTCTGTTGATGCTATTCAAGAAGTAATGGCCATTTTTTTATCATTGAAAATATATTCATATATTCGATTGAGAGCTATTACAATGTAAACTATTTTTAAGAACAATCACAATTTTCAGATTTTACTGGATTAACCCAAAGTTTTTATTTTCTATGTATGAATGTATGTCTGATATGTCTATGTGTATATAATAAGAATAACAAGAAAGAAAGCTAACTTCGGCACGCCGAAGTTTATATACCCTTGCAGATAGAACTTCTATGAATAGGAATCCATACAATATAAATTATATATATTTGTGTTAAAAAACAATGAATAATAATACCTGCTTTCATTTCATTCACCTATACATATTATATTTGCAGTTTTACATTCACAGATTTGCATTTTTCCTCTACATCAAACGATCGTTTGTATGGCACCTATAAGATATAGTCGTTCGATTTTCATAAAATTTGATAAAAAATTTAAGACTAATATAAAATAGCTATACCTTAAATTTGATGAAAATCAGCTGAAAACTAAAAAAGTTATAAATTTAATTATATTAATTTCTCGATCGTTCCTATGGGAGCTATATGATATATTGGTCCGATTTTCATAAAATTTTACACAAAATTGTAGAGTATAGTAAAATGGCTATATCTTAAATTTGATCCAATTCTATTGAAAACTGAAAAAGTTAAAAAATTTTTTGTAAAAATTTTACGATCATTCCTATGGCAGCTATATGATATAGTCGTCCGATCCGGCCCGTTCCGACATATATACGAGTGAGAGTATATAGAAGGCTAACTACAAAGTTTCATTCAGATAGCTTCAAAACTGAGAGACTAGTTTGCGTAGAAACGGACAGACGGACAGACGGACAGAAGGACAGACGGACAGACGGACAGACGGACAGACGGACAGACGGACATGGCTAGATCGACTCGGCTGTTGATCCTGATCAAGAATATATATACTTTATATAGTCGGAGGTGCCTCCTTCACTGCGTTGCAAACTTCTGACTGAAATTATAATACCCTGCAAGGGTATAAAAATATCATATCAACGATTTGACCATACCAGGCTCTGTGGCAAGTCTGAAAAATCAGTATGAAACTTCTAATTTTGAGTAATTAGCACTTCTTTTTAAATACAATTTTTGTATTCTATACTAACTGCTTTTGTGGGTGAACCTTTCAGCACAAGTATGTATCTGTAATTTTTGTCTAAGGGAACTCCTGTAAACGTCTTTTCAGTCGCTTTTTCTATGTAGAGCTGCCACCACAGTTGCTGCTTTATTTATTGTTTGTGCTCATTTGAGTCAATTACAAATGGATATTGTTAATTGTTTGGCTCCTACTGTCTGCCTTGTCTCTCCCGTACTGATGTACTATGGGGAGTTTAAACTAATTTTTTGATTACATTAAATTTATAAAAGTCGTCAATTTTTGATGTTTAATTTTGGTGTCCTGAGAACCGATCAAACTGTTAAGGTGCATACCGCAAATGTTAACTTAACAGTCTGGTATTAAAATACCAACCGTTAATTCAGATCAATAACTCTAAAAAAAGGAAAGTAAATTCCTGAGCAAGTTTTTTAACTCATCGGAATAGAAAGATAAACTTTAGAGTTTTATCAATGAAGTTTCATGAGTGTCTCTATCAAGATTGTAGGGTCATTAATTTAAAATTTTGAACATATTTTCTCAGAGAGAATTTTCTGTGGAATCTAAATTTACACATCATAACATTTTTGCTCTATGTTTTATTCCGTTTTATTCCTAGAAAAACAAAATTTTTTCTCGATTTTTTCTATGAAATTTGTAATTACAAATCTGCCTAGGTAAATAACATTATGATGGGATAAGTTTCCTATTGAAATCCAGTATTTAAAGCGAGTTATTAATTTATTACAAAAACGGTAAATTTCTCCCATGGTATGATGACAGCTCAAGTTCAAGATAAACAAGCCGCAGCCTCAGTGTTCATCTCCAGTTTGGTTCATATTGTTTATTCGTTCTGTGTTGGCTCTTTGTTTTTTCTGTCTGTCCCTTTTCTGTTTTTCCTTGTCGCATTTGGCATTTGCGCTCCGCTGTTGACCTCTGTTTGCTTTTGGCCAATAAACGGGCCGTTACAGTGCCTTCTCCTAGCCCTCTTGGGTTGCGTTTAATGGCCCGTTTAACATTTCATTCGGTCGTCATTGTCCCCCGGTCCTTGCAGTCTTCTATGCGGAGCGTCCTCATCCATGTTTCCTCCGCCCCTTTAGATGTTGACTTGTTGTCGTGCCTCTTGCGTAAACTTTAATTGTGTGTCAGTTCATTGAGGTAAGTTTTAATTAATTTTTCGCCAATGCTCGGTAAGAGTGCCTTTGTTTGGCATCTTTGTCTACGACAAGAGCAGTAACTGCCAGCAAATGACTTAAAGGGCGCATTGTCATACAACACTGCTAAGAAGATGGGGATCCTGGGACGCTTATGTCCTGCTAATTTGTCTACCATTCTGATGTTCGCAGAATGGCGGAGACTTCTTTCTATTGGCTGTGGTATTATTATTATTATTTTTTCTTTTCTTTTCTTTGTAAATGTTCTTAATAGTTGATCGATAATAATTATTATTTAACCATTTTAGACATATTTTAAAGCAGTTAGTTTGTGTCTTACTGGCCGCTTTCTATCTGGGAAAGATGGTCACCAGATAAATTTATCGTAAAGCACAGATAAAATTCCTGTGACTGCATGTTAGTTTTTATAAAAGGTTTTACATACGTACCAGATTTGGTGTATAATTTGTTGTTTGCTTGGAGGACTGTAAATACAGTAAGCTGCAGTAGTTATGCTACCATTAATGTTGTAACAAAAATATAATTGTACCGTTTATATTGCAGTTTTCTATAATGAATGAAATAAAATAAAATAACATATTTTAAAAATGTTCTGATACGTCATATAACTAATGCGCTACGTTGCTTATATTGGGTCTCTCAGTGAATTCCACCAACAATAGTCGGTTGCTGCACTTTGACGTCAGAAATGGTTACATTTACCCTCAGAATATTTATATCATTATGTACCCTCCTAAAATTCGAACGCAAAAGAATAACAGGGACCGTGATAATCACCAGATATGCTTTTATTCATATATCAACTTGTATTTATCCCTAACGGTGACTTTTTTTTTTACAACTTTGAAGTATTTTCACCTTGTCGACTGTAACTTTGAAAAAAAAGCGTGTTATTAATGAAACCAGACCCTATTTGATCTCTGGATACGCTTCGTTAATAGGGGGTTAATTAGGCAGTTTCCCAACCGCTTGGACCATCGATATACCTTTTATGTAATACTTCAAACTGGTCCTGAACATTCATGCCTCGAGAAAGTAACCGTCGTCGAAGACACTGAATCCCGGACGTGCTCCCTCTTGGTTCCTTGTTATTTCTCGTTTAAAAAAATTGGTCACGCATTCGTTTGTCCTTTAAGAGGGACACGGGGGCTGAGGCCGGTAGATTTTAAGTGCTGGACCTGGACCGTTGATGTGGTTTGCTTTGGTTTTGATTTTGTTTACCGTGTGGCATTTACCATTCAGCGTTCGTGTATCCTTCGTCGCCTAAGCGCATTAAAAGTTTTTCCGTCTTACCTCCAACCTTGTTTTGTTTTTCTTTTTTTAATGTGCACTTTATCGAAAGCACATCACGTTTTGCACCTGATTTACTGACAATTTTTGGACAACATTACCAGAGCCCATACAAGCGGAGCTTAAATTTAAAATATTAAATAAAAAAAAAATTGAAAGGAAAAGGAATCTCGCCACCACAGCTGAATACAAAATGATGTCAAGTTAATTGAGATTAATTATTTTGGGTGCTTGGCGATTTTATTAGAAATTTGTTAAAAGTGTTGATGTGAGACAAGCCCTAAAACACAGCCAGGTTATTTTACATTCTCATTAGCACAGGCGTAGACTTATTGCATGCAAATTAATGTTGCTAAATGTGTCCATAGCAACATTGCTCTATTTCGGTGTTTCGAAACATGGTCACACAAGATTTGATATAAAACAGAGGAAGTAAAGACTTGATACTAAAACTTAGTCTAACATTTTATATACTTTTGTTTTTTATTTTTGCGCTTAATTTTACTTGCATTCCCTCCTTGGTTTTTTTTTCTTGCAGTAGACCTTAGTACTTTTATAGGATCAAAATCATACGCATTCGTTCCTGATTCGGCTAGGTACCAAGTACCCTGTTTGGTGATATTTACATACATATATATAACCTGATATTCGTGAAAGGGATTTTTCGATATTAAGTGTACATATTTTCATATTAAGTGTCATATTTCACAGACCAAACTGTTAAGCATAAATAATTTTATTCTGTTTTAATCGTTTGGTTAACAACCAAGACGAAAATATTATGTTATGTTGTAACGAAATATATTCACAACGTTTATGTTAATTGTTCGGCAGAACAGTCAAATAGTTTTCTGTGTAGCCATTCACTTATGCACCTAAATAATATGCATCTAAAATAAATATTGATTTACCCGTTAATAAATATACAAATTTGGTTCGGTGTTGATAACAGTTTTGCTTCAATAACATTTTTGAACATGTCAATGCGAATATTATTTTCACAAATATTTCTATCGTATAGTATTAATACAATTTGATTAATTATTGATAGGTACGAAATAATGTAATTTAGCCTTTTGGATTTTTGTAGGAAAATTCCATACATGGCAATAAACTTACTTTATTTCGTTCCGTCAGGCTTTGATTAATTTAAGAAAACAAAATTCAACTAAAACAAGTCATAAATATTGAAACAAAAATAAAAAATAAATAAAAATAATAATAATAATAATAATAGATATAATTGTGGGCAAAAAAGTAAAATTAAATAAGTATTAAATCTGAATGGGCCGGGTTGTATCACTAGGTACATATTCCCAAGCTTAGACTGCATTTTTATTTTAATTCGAAACGTTTGCAGAATAAATCGTATTATTATATATTATTCTTCTATAAAAAATGTAGATACTATTTACATAATGCAATATGACTTTATGTATGTACATGGAACATCAGACGAGACTGTGGCGTCCAACTGACGCCTCTCGATTTGGCGGTATCTGAATTGTAAAAGCGGACTTTAAGGGCAGACTGTCAGGCTGCCAAGCAACAAAAGGGGGACAAGCCAAGCCAGCACAGCAACACAGCTTCTGCAATGACAGACATAACAACAACGTTTGTTAACGAAGGAAATGTCATTGAATTTTGACAACTAAAGCAGAATGTAAGTTATGTGGTTATAGCTAAATAAGGATAACATTAAGAAGTACAATTACTTATCAGCATAATGTCACTTTAATAATGGAATGAACTTATATTGGATGTCTTTTTCATTGCTCTGCAACTCTTTCGCGTCAATCATATTGGCATAGTTTTTAAAACACTTGGATAAGAACATGTAATGTTTCTTATAAATACTCTGCTAGTATTAAATTTGCTGGCACAGCCATCCATGGACAACAAACACCAAAGAGGGAAAATACAAACAACACGAATATTATATAAATAAAACTCTCATCATATTTTTATAACCACGTAGACATAAAGATTCCTATCTGCACACATTTGCGGACAAGGTCCGAAACGAATTTCTGGCTTTGCGCTTCCCATTTCGGTCACTTTTCGAGGCCTGTAATCTTTTGTTATGTGACCAATAAAGTAGGAGGCAGTTGGCCCTCGAGCGATGGCTGGCCGAATAAAACGCAGCCACATCGGATCACATGGCCCCTGACAGGGGGAGTGGCTAAGCGAGAGGGATAGAGTGGGGCGTACGAAATTGGTTCGTCCTCGTAAACTCCTGGCATAAGCCGAGTGTGCAATAAAAGGATTTGTGTGAGAAATTGCATGAGCACGCATTTTAAATCTACATTAAGTATGTATGACTATAGTGGGACCTAACAAATACAAACGATCGAGTAAGAAATAAAGAAGCACAAAATAAATGCAATAAATAAGCGCAAAAGCAAAAAATTAAAGTGCGACAGCAAAAGCAAACTAAAAATGTATAGTCAAGAAACCAAAAGAACCAAAAAAATTCCCTTTTTTTTATTGTTTCCTAAAGAGAACAAATTTTAAGTAATAAATGGTTAGTTTGATAATGATATATTTTATTTTGATTGTATATCTGAAGATATAAATTACCAATTGATCTGCCTAATACTTAAGAAGATGAACAGGAAGTACAATTTGATTTAATATAAAGTTATAACAACAATACCGCCTACCAATATCTACAATAGAATACAATTTTGTTGAACGAATCATGAAAAATTTTAAGTTCACTATAGTACTATATTTCACTTTGAAGTTCGAAATTATTTAAATTTATTAAAAACTTAAAACTTTTCTAAAAATCGAATAAACATCACTACAGAACTACTGTAACATGTTGTGTTTTTACATTTTTTTTGTCAGGTTGTGTCAACAAATACGCAAACCACTTGGTTTTATTGGCCTTCTTCTGTTTGCAAAAATGAATTAACAGTTTGTTTTGCTGTAATTTTTTTAAATAAAGTAAATGAAAACAGAATCTGGTCACACTGTATACTAAAGAAATCACAATTGACCACTACAATTATGAAATCAAAGTCTTAAATCTGAAATCTTGGTTTCTTGCGCCTGGACCACCGGCGACTATGAGGCACAGGCACGTCCTCTTTTCCAAGTTCTGCTCCGCCCACCAATTTATTAAACTAAAATTCCGATAAATCACAATTGAGCTATTTCTATTTATTCATTCTTGCGTGAAGACCCCTCTTTTGAATAGTGAAAATACATAAGCTCCATCGTCTGCCTTTTGATTGAAGGTGTGCCGGAAAGATCAGCTTAATTTGAAGAAATTAATCTGGGGTCAATTGATGAAACGTGCTCAGTTTAAGCCAAAAGGATAGCCAAGCCGGTTTTTTTTCAAAGCAGAATATCTCGATTATTAGTAATCTTTGTAGTTCTTCAGATCCCTATTATATATTCTTGGCCGTGATTTTATGTGTGATTTTTTAAAAGTGAGAGCAGAAACTACAAACTAACTAACTAAATCACTTGATATATGAAATTATTAAAAGATCCTTTCATGAAATTTCAAAGCCAAATTATAGAAAAAACTTTAGTAGGTCAGTTGGTCGTCCTTTATAGTGGCTTGATGTTTAAAGAGATCGAAAAAGGGTTTTCTATGGTCTATATTCACCTTGGAAGCAGCATTAGTAACCAAAATTAAACGGATTGCCTGGTCGTAGAACCAACTTTGTCTTCGATTTATTTTCAGAGGGTGACAAACCGAAACTTTTAGGAACATAAATCCAAGAGGCGGCACACCCTCGGCACACCCGGCTCTTGCAGCAACTTGCTCGAATCGCGAGCTGCAGGACTCGCTTGCTCGCAATCATTCATTGCGTCAATCAAGGTGGCTGGCAGCTCCAACCGCTACGCTTCAACTGCACTCGCATTTCAATTTAAATTAAAAGTTTGCTCGAACTTTAAGCACAGCTTACACAGATCTCCCTCCCCTTTCAGGGAGCAGAGCTTGTGGGGCAGGGCGTCGCTCCGAAACTCTGCTAAAAATCCAACGCTCGGTTGGCATCCGAAGTAGGCGTAAGCAAGTGAGTAATGTGTGAGGAAAGTAAGTTGCATCTCGAAAAACACTTTAGAAAGTGCAGTTAATGCCCGATCAACATTATACGACTCCCCATACGCGAGTGAATTTAAAACAATTAAGCTCCAGCCACAATTTCAGCACACCACTCTATCCTTTTCAATAAGATAAGGTCGCTTTTATTTCATTACCGAGCAATGCCTTCACCGGGTCACAACAGAAATGGAAAAAGATTTAAACTCCAAGCACGTTTTATTTCTACAGGTAAAGAGTAAAACAAATAAAATAAATATTAAATTGACAAATGGACCACTTCGCTGCTTTACTCAAGCCAACAGATATGGACATAGACATCCAAGCAGGTTTTTGTACAAATACGTTTCAACAATTAAAGTAGTAGTATAAGGATACTTTTTTAATGCTTATGAATTTAAAGAATACAAATATAAACTAAAATATTTTTATGAGCTCTGTTAATACATTAGTCTGGTCTTTGCATGTCCATTTTTTGCAGCTATTGGCTTTATATTTCTTATGTACTTATTCAACTTATAACAAACATTCATAGTTCTGACAGCTTTAAACTCGATTATTGTATGCGGATTTCAAAGTCACAGCCAGCGAAATTTACAAGCAGAAAGTTAAGAACAACATCATGGAATAGAATGGAAACATTTTGCCTCTTGTCCTGAGCCGGGCTTTGTATATCCCAGACAATATGATTGATTATTGATTAGTCCCCTCCAAGCTCGTTGCTGCATTTGGAACATAAAGCCTTGGCAACGACATCGGGGAGGAGGGAGTACCAAAAACTCAAATAGAAAACTCATAAGAAGGCATCGTTTTGTCTTTGCTTTGGCCAGACATTATGGCAAATCAATCATTTCCGTCTTCGACTTCACAATGTGTTTAACGATCCAACGCTCACGATGCTTCTATTGGTGTTTTGCAATTGGTTCTGCTTTTGCAAATATACCTCACTCAGGGCCGCTGCAAATGATAACAGAATTCGACAAAACTCAAACGTTTTTCTACCACGTAGACTGTATATTGTTATTAAGGAACCATGAAGTTCCGGTGTTTTGACAAATAACAAATGTCAATTGTAAAATTGATTTGAAATCAAGATTATTACACACAAGGCATCATTTATCTTAACAGCTTACACATTTTCAATTATTATTTAAAGAAAATAATTACACATAAATTACATAGTAGTATTAAACTGGACCGGGGCATATATCAATGTTCGCAACCTAATGCTGAAGCTCTGACCAAATTTAGTTTGACTGCGATTAACAATTAACAATGCAAATAAAAAACTTTTAGTCTATGCATTTTTTTTTTTTGTGACCTGAGGAGTTTAAATCGGGAAAATTATTTTAAACTCAAGAAATAAAACATAATTCGAGATGCAAAAGTCGGTACACCCTTACAGTTTGTAATTTGATAATTTCAATATAAATATTTAAACTCAATGAAAGAGAATATCAATAACATTTGATTTTCATAGGCTCTTGTATATATTGACCGATTGCTTTTATGACAACAATATGGTAGTACTCGTTTAATTTAATACAGATATGTATCTACCAATATATTTAAAAAACGAAAGTTTTTGTTCTAAAAATGTATTGCGGTACAGTATTTTATTATATAAATATAATATAGACTAGCTGTAAAACAAATGAACCCATCTTCAATGTTTTATTAAGGTAAGTAAGTAAGAAGACTAGTTCGCTTAGTAATTTATTAGTTATTTATTAAAATAAAATAACTCAACTATCCCAACCTTAAGTACTGCTTTACATTATGATGTATAGAAATATAAATTTGAAAGTTTTGATCTCAACTTCCTTCAAATCGGATGACTATTTTATATAGCTTCCTCAGGAACGATTGATAAATGTAGAGGAAAGCTTTTTGCCATTGCTGTGAAGTAAAAATTAAGATTCTCCACTATTTGTAAAGGTAAAAACTCTTTGATTTCGTTCCCTCTATTTTCGGGTAAAGCGAGAACCCGCAAAATCTAATTTCAACATTAGTTCATCAGTTCATGGCGAACCAAGGTGTGGAAGGGATCCATACGAAGGTGCCAATATTGTAGCGACAAAGTCGACCCAAAATATAATTTAATTATTCACTTTGCTTCGACACGGTGAGTGTAAATTGAAGCGAATTGATTCCGTTTTGTCTTTTGTCTTTCCTTAGATTGGGGCTTTTTGTGGGTTTGAATATCCTGTCTGGTGGTTCCTATAGATATAGTAGAGCTGAATTTTCGTGACCAATAGTTATTACCAACAATAAATTACAAATGATATATTAATTACATTTTTATTTAAGACTCTTCTTTAATAATTAGAAATTTATATAAAACCATATATCGAAAGTATAAATATGTTATATCAGAAGATTTTGGAGATTTTTGAAACGTTGACTTTTATCATATTTCATGGAAAGGTGCTTCGTAGGATATAATAAGTTTTTGTTTATAATAAAGGAAAAATATGTTATATCAGAAGATTTTGGAGATTTTTGAAACGATGACTTTTTCATATTTCATAGAAAGGTGCTTCGTATAATATAAGAAGTTTTTGTTCATAATAAAGGAAAAATGAATTATCGAGCATAAGAAATAACAATGACCGACAGTAGGCTATGGATCTAAATTCCGCCGACCTATGCTGGTATTATTAGCCAGCATTCAGTTGTAACTCAATATTCAAAACATTTGGTCTGTTGAGCATTCCGAAATTTCGTTTCTTTTCCTATTTTTGTGTAAAGTGTGTAAGGTAATAATCATAAATTCTTCCAGTTTGGTAAATATATAATTATTTATTTAAAATTCTTAAGGATCTAGCCAGACAAAATGTGCTGCGGAAATCCGTGCTATCCTTGCGCTATATTGTGTGCTTGTGGTGGCTCTGGTCCTAGTGGATTTTATGACCCTTGTTTTGGGTCCTTTACTGGGCCATTCAACTCCTGGTGTGGTCCAAGTGGACCTGCATTCTGGGGAGGATATTGCTGCTAAGGATCTAGCCGCTTTACAGAAGAAAATTAGGAAAACACCAACTGTTTCTCCACTTTGTTCGACAGACCTAAAATGTGTTTACCCAGAAAATATGACTCACTTCCAGCACATTGTCCCAATAAAATTTTTTAGTTAACTAAATATATTGTCGGTTTGTTGATATATACATTGAAACATTATTTAGATTTTAATAAAATACAACAAAATATTAAGTTCGTTTCAAATTAATGATGGAGCGCGGAAGCGCTTGCCAGTTAGGTGTTGAATATTCTATCAAAAATGCTGCTGTTAGCTTAATTGTATTTTTTTGACAGCCGTATAAAAGACTACCCAAAATTTAACCCATATTCGAAATAATTATTCCATAACTCATCTATATCTATACTATTATATAAAGAGGAAAGGTTTGATTTTTGTTTGTTTGTTTGTTTGTATGAATTGAATAGGCTCCGAAAGTACTTGGCAGATTTGAAAAATTCTTTCACTGTTGGAAAGCTACATCATTCCTGAGTGACATAGGCTATATTTCATTTAAAAAAAAAATAGGCAGCCAGCTGAATCAAAGCATTTCCTGTCAAACATTCAAAACATATTGAAATAAGGAATTGGAGATAAAATTTTTATTTTTTTGTTCAGGTTCAGTAAGAAACGAAGTAATGCCACCCAAGAAGTCGAGTTTGGGTCGTCGTAATCGCAATACAGAAGCAAAAAGACGTAAGATTACGAATCGTAATCGCAATACAGAAGCAAAAAGACGTAAGATTACGAATATGACTGACGAAGAACGGGCCTCCATCCGAGAGACTGAGCGGCTGAGAGCAATGCAGATGCACAACGAAGAATCAGCAGAAAGACGAGCAGATAGGCTTGAGAGAAAACGATTGAGAGTTAGGCAGTCGCGTTCTGCAGCAATCGATTTGATTCACTCTCAAAATAATGAACGCGACAGGGCAAGGGTAGCTGAAGCGCGTTTACAGCTTGCAGAAGATCAAAACCTGCAATACAATCGTCTTGCATTCAGATATAATCCAACTATTGATTACAGCTCGAATCGAATGTCGTTATTGGCCGGATGCATCAGGTCTGCATATACTGTCAGGCCTCTTCGATTGAATCAGACGAAACTTCGGTTCGAGGAATATATCCATTTGCGGGATGCTGTGATGAATGACCGTAATACAACCAACGTTGGAAAGCTCATGATTTTGCTATCCTCATACATAGGTAGTCCACGCCACATGCATGAATATCGTCAAAATGCCATGGCATATGTTCGTTGCTACGGCCGTCCAGACTTATTTATCACCTTCACATGCAATCCAGCTTGGGACGAGATAGTACAGCTGTTATTTCCTGGACAATCGTATAGGGATAGGCATGACATCACAGCCCGTGTTTTCAGACAAAAGCTCAAGTCACTGATGGATTTTATTGTGAAACATGGAGTTTTTGGATCTGTGCGGTGCTGCATGTATTCAGTAGAATGGCAGAAGAGAGGATTGCCGCATGCGCACATACTGATTTGGCTGTATGATAAAATTACTCCAGATGAAATCGACGATGTTATATGCGCTGAGATTCCATGGGCCGAGGTTGATACGGATTTGCATGAAGTTGTCATCAAGAACATGATCCATGGCCCAATTGGTACCCTCAACCCATGTTCACAATGCATGGTAGACGGGAAGTGTTTCAAGCGATATCCTCGAGCATTTACAGCCAACACCGTAACAGGGGACGATGGATATCCTCTGTATAGGAGACGGTCAACTGAAGATGGAGGGACTTCGGCAAATTTAAAAATGAGAATTGGTGATATTGAGGTAGACAATCGTTGGGTGGTTCCATACTCAACACTATTGTCAAAATCATACAAAGCGCACATCAACGTAGAATATTGCAATCGTGAAATCGATTAAATATATCTGCAAGTACGTGAATAAAGGCAGCGATATGGCAGTTTTTGGTGTTCAGGCAGAAAATGGTGACAGCAATGCAGTACGAGTTGTCGATGAAATATCTCAATACCAGGCTGGAACATACATAAGCAGCAACGAGGCTGCATGGAGAATTTTTTCATTCCACATTCATGAACGCTATCCAGCTTTAGTTCACTTGGCAGTCCATTAGGAGAATGGTCAACGTGTCTATTTCACAGAAAGAAATGTGCAAGAAAGAGTCCTGAATCCGCCAGCAACAACTCTGACTGCCTTCTTCACCTTATGCCAGGAAGATGATTTTGCCAGAACCTTGATGTATTCAGAAGTGCCCTCTTAACCATAATATGCCCAGCAGGTGGTCAACTAGCTCATATACCGAGGATACCGATGATCCAAAATGATATGACAATCCCATTTAAATGGCTTCAATTTCCGGTAAAAACGTCTTTCGCATTAACAATTAACAAGTCACAAGGCAAAACCTTCGAATTAGTATGGATCGATCTGCGAAAGAAATGTTTTACTCATGGTCAACTGTATGTTGGTCTATCGCGAGTCGGAGCCAATGAAAATCAATTTATTTTGCTGCCACCTAATAAAACATCAAATATTGTTTACAGAGAAGCTCTAACAAAATAAATGTATTTTATTTTAGGGTTATGACCTCAATAATTGAAAAAAAAATAAATAAAAATAAAGGATGAATATGTGTCATATTATTATTATTATTATGAATGTGTTAAAATTGACAAATCTAAATGTAATGTTTAATGCCCGTGCGAAGCCGGGACGGGCCGCTAGTTCTAGATATTTTATTAAATATTCAGTATTTCGACCGCATTTAGGAACTTTTAACAAGCAATAATAATAATTCTAATTTATGGCACTATGTCCTCTATTAATTAGTCTATTTGTAGATTTCTTCTTTTTTAGTCATTTATTAAGAATTGTTAAAATCCGTTTGAATTCTAGATAATGAATGATGTCACCTTAAAAAACTGCACAACAAATACTTTCAGAACATCAATTAGCAAAACTTCAGTTTTGAATGAATCATCAAAATTGTTTTTTTTTTTTTAACATCAAATGACCTGCATCACCAGCCCAGTCGATTTATCCATGTCTGCCTGCACGATTTTTTGTTTGTGTGAACCAATAGATCTCAGATAAGAGCTACCAAATTTCAGACAACATTCATATCTTTTGCCACACCTTCCAAAAATGATGGAAACTATAGCTCGGACGATTTTATTAAGCCGAAGTAGGTTAGTTATTTAACTTCAACTATTTATTGAATTCATTATTAATTTCCACATTTTCCACACGAATCCGCCTCACCCCGTTATTGTTTTTATAGGCACGCAAGTTCTAGTACAGACCAATAAAAATTTCTGAAAAACATGTTTAAAAACATTAGTTTTCTGTTCCTTTTTGCAATGGCCCTGTTTTCCTGGGCTGTGCTCTGTCTCCAGCATGCGGTTGAGATCCAGAAACGTTCTACCTCCGATTATCGTGTGGAATTCTACACAGGTGAGTGGGAAAAGTGCAACGAAAAGAAATGCTTTCCTTCCCAAAGCGCCTTTAGTTTAATAAATAATAATATGGGGTATTTAAATTGTAGTATCAGTTTTAAAACTTTGCCAATAGTCTTCTTCTAAAGCAAAAGTAAGTATATATTGATTCTAGTTTAATGGCCAAGAATATACTTTTTTTTCAGAGCGTCCCGGGATTACGTTTGAGCCGCATGTGTTCCACAACCCCTCGGGAACCTTGAGCGGCGCATTCGATTTCACGATGAGCTTCTGGGTTATACTCGCACTGACCTTTGGCCTTTCCAAGCTCGCTCTTCTGGCCGAGAGGCAGGCCAAGTATTACCTCAAGAGCCGCCAAGCGTTGAATCTCAACCGAGATCCTGCAGCGGAGCAGAAGCTACCGCCTTCACAACAGAAAGAAGAAACTATGGACCCGGCGGCGATGGAGGAGAATACAGCTCTGGGAGAGCAGCTGAGCATTCTTCAAACCCACTGCTTGGAGATGCGGGAGTTGCTGCACGACCTGAGAGTGAGCAAGAGCTGCAGTAGCCAGGAAAGTGTTGAATTCGGAGATGAGGTCGCAGTGGAGCACTCCGATGAACCCCTGATGGCTAGGAAGGGAAGCTCCACGGCTGAATCGGAGTCCGCATCAATGCAGATACTTTACAGGAATCCGGAGTCTTTTACGCTGATGACCGGCTCCTCGCAACACAGCCAGAACATCTATATCACGAATAGCCACATCCATATCGGAGGGCCCGTTTTCTGCTCGGATACCAACTTTAGCATGGAGCTCTGCAGGCAGGCGTCCATGTACTCTCGGAAGCAGAGCGAGTTCCTCCAAGTGTGGGGAAAATACATCACGGGCCCCAAGGAACGCCCCATGATTGCGGCAATGCGTTGCAACGACGTGCTTTTGTAATGAGTGTCAAAATTGACCTGAGTACGCTTATTAAACATTATTGGGAGTTAATTTAAAATTATTATTCTTCCATTTTTTTTCTCTCTCTTATTACCCCTTTAATAAACACAGTCATGGTATGCAGGGTCAAAGAGCTTCACCAGGATCTTAATTAACATTAGAGACATTCTTTCCTTGTTTCCTAATG
Source organism: Drosophila serrata (assembly GCF_035046125.1). Lineage (NCBI taxonomy): Eukaryota > Metazoa > Arthropoda > Insecta > Diptera > Drosophilidae > Drosophila > Drosophila serrata. The sequence continues at coordinate 4,023,795 of NW_028257143.1, forward strand.
CTGTTGTGCAACTGTGTATGTTTCGCAAATTATTTTCACTTCCGACTGAGTTAGACTTTCAAAATATTCACGAGGACTCGAATTTTATATTATTTACTTTCGGAAAATTTAAATAATCATATTTTTAGATAATACTTCATGATCGATCAGCCTTGTATTTAATAAATGTAATGTAGGCAAAGCAAGCCGATTTGTTTATAAACTGCAATTACTGCTATTTGAAATTACTCGGAAAATCCGAAAAACTGGAGTAAGCCTGAATGTGTCTACTCTTGTTGAATTCTTTTTCTCGTGCATCAACTTCCGATATATTTTCAGAGCTTGTGTAAAAACTATTCGGTAAAACTTAAATTTGCATAGTGTATGTATTTCCTTGCAATGCACTTCTGCCAAGGCTTGAAAATGCAAAAAAGGACAAGAGCGTAAGCTGAGCTGGAAAACGAAAAAAAGGTTCGAAGGCGAATGTTGATGAGAGACAACTAGGATGGTCAATAGATGGCCTAAGACGGAAAGGAAAACTACTTTTTCTAGAACGATCCGAACGGTCTTTCAAATTCATTCCACTGAATTCATTAGACGTAATTACGCAATTACAAAAGGATGCAGAGTACGACGCCTCTAAGGATGGAGCCACTTTCCGTCCAAATTTGCCTACTTTTCCATCATTCAGGCCTGGGCCATGGGAAAAGGAATACTCAATTGATTAGGAAATGAGTTAAGCCGCGGTTAGTAGCTTGACGTAGATTATTGGTTTTGAGTAGGCGCTACTTTGGCTGCAGATTCGTGATTTTAATGTGCAATCGCAATAAAGATAGTAATAAAAGATTGACTAGCTTTCTCCGCTTTAATGAAATTCAATTTCATTCACTAAAACCCGTCCCCGTCGAAGAAAAGCGGTATTTTTTCTTCGTTTTCCCATAGGTCAAAGGCAATGTCGCCAATGAGTTTTCCCCACCCATTTTATGTTCCCATATTTATGATCACTCAATCGGTGTAGGCGGTGCTGGAGCAAAGGGGACTTTTCATTTTGCTTATGGGTTCATATTATTTATTAAAGCCTTGTTGATTCCTTGCTATTGTTTCTAGTTGTTTTTTCCTCTGTGCCATCCATACACATTGTCGTGTGGAACGCCTCCCTCCCACTAGTGTTTTTGCATTATCCCTGCCCCTTGTTGAGCATTAATGTTAATAATTTATATGGAAAATGTGCGGCAATGTACTCGTAAATAGTTAAAAATTATATTTGATTATTGCCTTCGGTCGTAAAACTCTGGGAGGGCCCAAAAAGCCCATTAGTTTTGTGGGCCTTTTGTCTTCTAAATTGGGATTGATTTTCTCTGTGGGCCAAATGTTTGTCGAAGGATTTAGATAAATTGTTTAGTAGCAATTTGGGTAAGTGTTGGCATAGTCGGCGACTGAAGGCAGAAAAATGTAATGAATCATAGATAGCAAAAACCGACTAGTTAACCAAGTAAGTAAGCCCCAAAAATAATTCATTCGGTAGCATTTATCTTGGGGGCATTGTTCCACCAGCTTTGTTTTGTATAAATAGTATATATTTTATTTGATTAAGTAAATTATAATAATAATGCTAGTAAAATTAGACTTTCGTTATTGTATCGCAATAAAACTAAAATACTTTTCAATCAGAATGGATTAACAAAAATCTACCTGAATCACTCAGAACAGGTTTATTTGGCCAGCAAAAATATGCTTCTGTCTTGAACTCAAACCGATAAGATATTGTGAAGTCAAGTTGTCGCTAATAAGTGAATCAGTAAATTACTTTGAATACACAACGAATGTGTTTAGTTCTTTTATTCGGTGACTATTTCTTATTAACTTCACACGACCACAGCCTACAGGTAGGTCAAATACATTCCATTCAACCCGAACTTGCGTCTGCAGATGATTCTTAATGCAGTTTTCGTGTTAGCTGCCTGCATTAAAACTGAATAATATTCCAGGTAAGTTGGTCTGCTTTTTGGTGACATGAGATGCGATTTGAAAGAGTGAAAACAACCAAATCTCGGGGCAATTAGTCAAATTTAATTCGGACTTTGATTGGTGTGTTTGCCGAATTAAACACCAAAAGCCAATTTTGAAAAGTTAATTGAAAAACTTGTATTATTTGGATAAAAAAGTAGTGATCGCATGCCTAAATATTTCATTTATATATTTGTGATAAGTACAAAACAAAACAAAAATGTAAGAAATACATTTTTTAGGCAACTAAAATAAGCCTAAATTGCCATTCTTTGGCAATAAATCATTTCTTAAAAAATTATAAAAATCGTCGTACTGGGTATAGTAAGCATCGCATTGGTAAACAAATTTAAGTGTACATATCTCGGTCTGAATGAAAAGATTAAACAACCAAATTGGTTTAAGGGCCTTAAAAACTATTTTTCTTTATCTTAATGCGATTAAAATTTCAGGTATGAAAATCGTGCGATGTTGGGGGTCGAAAAGCCAACAAAAGTATGTTACTTTGTCAGTGCTTTCTCTTCTGATCGCACAGAAAACGGAACCTGTTTATATATTATGGCTTGAGATATTTTCTCTGGTTAAGCCTATTACAGCCTTACTTCTTATAACTGTTATTAAAATGATCGAAAAAGGATTATAATGCAACAAATTAGGTCCATGCAACGGACACAATCAACGCTTCAACTGATTTATTTGCTACTGTAACATAACACATCTGAATTTAATATCGTTTTCGGATTTCCGTATTACATAAAAGATTTGAGGAATTGTTCTAAAATTTGAATTAATTAATCCGAGGAATATGGCTGTTATGAGTTATAAGTTATGTAATAATAATGATTTTAAATCCTCAGAGAAAGAAATACAATTAACATTTGAAATTAACTTCATCGCATTTATATTTTATTAGTAAATTCTTGTTCTTTTGATGAAGTTTGCAAAGTGGAAATCTGGGAAATTTTTTTCGTATCAATACATACAATGCTAACAATTAATTAAATTAAATTAAACAATTATTATGAATATAATTAAATCAGAGTATACTTGTATTTCTCACCCACCGACCCTTATGTCCTTTATGACATTGCACCACTTGTTGTAACTTAAAGGGCATCCTACCTCATTCGTCTGGCATATGTACATATGTATGATGTTGTATTTGCTCTTCCGAACCATAGGAACTATCTGTATGTTTTGCGTTGAGGCTGCAATTACAGCAACAATAACGACAGTTAACCGTTACTGGTAGGCAAGTAAAATGCATTCGATCGAAAAGTTTTCATTATGTCCCGGAGAACTACATATAAGTTGGCTACGGACTCGGAGCCTCAGCCCATGCAACGGAGGCAATCAACGCTTCAGTTCATTTATTTGCTGCAATGGTACATACTTTTGTATATACTTATGTGCATACATACATATGTATGTATATCAACGACTGACCCCACTCGGCGGTAGATGTTTCGATCTGAATGTGGGTGGTGTATACAACTCAGTCAACAATTTAGCACTTGCACAGTGGGCAAATTGTCCTACTCACGGAGCCATGAAATTGAATTGCGTTCGCCGGAGGAGAGGAGGGCACGAGGTGGATAGGGTCAGGCGAGGAGTAAAAAGTTGAGGAAAGTCATATTTATGCATGTACATATAATATCCGTACATACATAAGTACGTATATACTTTAATGCATGTTTATAAGCTGTATTGTATAACTGAGAAAGACTCGTAGGCGCAATAGAAATGTTATTCAACATATTTGCAGATGATTTTTTCAGTTGGTTTTACTCTGCAGAGTTTATCTCTCAGTTTTTGAGCTGTCTTTGCATTTCATTTAAGTCGGAATCGAACCGATATAAAGAAATAATATAACAAGTTTTCAGACAAAAAGTATAGATTTGTTGTTTTTCAACAAATTGCAATTTTATTCCGAGATCAAACATATTTTAATTATTTCTAAAATTAGGAATTTTGTCACAATGTTTTTCAAAGAACAGAAATATAAAAAACTACACCACAAATGTGTGTCCACATCAATCCCTTCAAACGTTTACTGATTTTTGTTTCAACTTTGATAACATTTAGGTTTTGTTATGCCCAGACAGTATTTGCAGGTAAAACATTTCTAATTATATTGAAATTGGAAAATAAGAAATAAAAACTATATGATCAACAATATTTGTTAGTTTTAATAAGTAAATTGCAATATATTTTTTCAAAACTTCAGTTTTTGCAATATAGATGCATTCTGTCTTACTCGTTGGATACAACCTACAACCTGATGGGCCACACAACTCAAAGCAAAGCTGCAATCAAGGATAAATTCCTAAACAATGCTAACCAACAACTTTATTAAAATCGTTGAAGACGAGGGAAGCATGCTGGCAAATGAACTTACTCATGTTGCAGCGACTTGTTCGATGTTGCTTCTTAAAACGTTAGCAACATTAAGGGGAAGGCCAACCATATCGGGTATCCAGGGGAACTCAAGCCGAAGCTGCAAGTTAGTTCTAGCAGCATGTGTGACTTAAACATAAACGGTATGATTCGATTCCTCCTCCGCTTCGGTATACAAAATAAAATAAATACCTGTATAGGCAGTCATTTAAATCAATTAAAACTTGTAGGTTAAGGTCGATTCTGCCAATCTATGCATTAGTTGCGCAAGTGTTATTTTTTTTAGCTTAGTATGTTGATAGAACAAGTTAATTTACATTTATTTTTATATTTTTTAAATTAAATTTTTTTATTTTATATTTTGTTAAAAACTGTTTAGCTTATTTGTAATGTTAGGATCATTAAGAAGACACACAAATGCAGATCATTTTGATACTGAACGATCGACAAAGACCATTTTTATAAACCATAAAAGGAATCAAATATTTTAATCAAAAATGACAAAATATTTAATGTTCATCCGCGAAGGAAAACACGAAGTTAGATATGGAGGTTTAGTCTTCAAGAAAACATTAAATATAAGCAAGATTCGGGGTTTTAACTCTGTTTTAATTACTTAACAATCTGTGGTATCACACTGCAAGTGTAAGAACGATAGATTGATGTCAGGTTTTAACATTAAAATTAAAATATACAAAAAAAGAACTGAGCCAACATTACGCCAGAAATTCTAAAAAATTAAACAATAACCATTTCTTGGAGTTAAATAAAAAATATAAAAAACAAGAAAGTTATAAACTTTTGTTATATTTTTCCGTTCCTTCCGGTAATGCTTTATTTGCTTAATTCCTTCCACTGACAAAAAAACTATTACTAAAATCCGTGAATCTCAAAGACAACATGCTGGTAAAGGAACTTATGTTGCTCATTCGTCACAACGACTTGTTTGATGTTGTTTCTGAAAACGTAACCAACATTAAGGGGAGGGCTATATTAGCTATTCACCACACCCAGCAACCTGCCTGCAACCGGCCTGCAACCTAAGCTATAATCGAATATATAAAATCATGTTTGTTGCTATACATATGTGAAGCTGCGTCAGTTAGCAACAGCAACATGTGTGACTAAGAAATGTTGCCGTTATGATTTACTCAAGTATCATTCCAATCCGGCACTCCGATTAAAACATATTGAACAAACAACATTTTCAACACATTTTGCAAAGCAAACAATTTCTTCTTTTCTGTCGCTTTGAACCAAAAGAATTATTTTATATTCCTGAATTTGTTTTTATTTTATTCCTGAAGTGTTACAGTGCGAACGGGTTGATTTAGCCATTTTCTTCTGTCCGTCCGTCTGCAGCAACAAGTCTCTAATGCTATATGAGCTAGCTATGTATGTATAATTTGTTTATATAATTCGTGGTTTTAAACCCTTGCTTGGTTTTATAATTTTATAATTCAATCAGCAGTTGGCAACGCAGTGAGGAGTCTTCTCCGACCATATAAAGTTTTTATATTCTTGATTAGCATCAACAGACGAGTCGATCTAGCCATGTTCGTTTTTCCGTCTGTCCGTTTCTACGCAAACTAGTTCCTCAGTTTCGAAGCTATCTCTATAAAACTTTACATTTAGTCTTTACATACTCTCACTCGTATATAAGGTGGAACGGGCCAGATCGGACTACTGTATCATATTTAAAAGTTTATAACTAAATCAGACATCCGATTTTATATTTAGCCATTATATATTATTCTAGAATATTGTGTACAATTTTAGGAAAATCGGACTAATATGTAAATATAATAAGTATAGATGAATGAAATGAAAGCAGGCAATATTTCATTGTTTTTTAACTTAAATATATGTAATTTATATTGTGGTTATCCAAGTTATATTTGCAAGTACAAAATCCAAATCCCAAGTACAAAATCCAAAAACAAGAAAGGAAGCTAACTTCGGCACGCCGAAGTTTATATACTGTTGCATATAGAGCTTCAAGGACTAGGAATCCAAACAATATAAATTATATATATTTTTGTTTAAAAACAATGAAGTAATACCTGCTTTCATTTCATTCACCTATAAATATTATATTAACAGTTTCACATTCAAAGATTTACTTTTTTCCTCTACATCTAACGATCGTTTGTTAGGCACCTATAAGATACAGTCGTCCAATTTTCATGAAATTTGACACAAAATGTAAGACTTATATAGAATGGCTATACCTCAAATTTGATGAAAATCAGCTGAAAACTTAAAAAGTTATAAATTTAAATGTATTAATTTCTCGATTGTTCCTATGGGAGATGATATAGTAGTCCGATTTTGCATAAAATTGTTCATAAAATTGTAGAGTAATATGGAATGGCTATATCCCGAATTTGATCAAATTTGGTTGAAAACTGAAAAAGTTATAATTTTCAATTGTATTAATTTCTCGATCGTTCCTATGGGAGCTTTAGGATATAGTAGTCCGATTTTCATAAAATTTTACACAAAATTTTAGAGTAATATGAAATGGCTACATCCCAAATTTGATCAAATTCTGGTAAAAACTGGAAAAGTTATAATTTTTAATTGTATTAATTTCTCGATCGTTCCTATGGGGGCTATATGATATATAAAACAAGAAAGGAAGCTAACTTCGGCCCGCCGAAGTTTAAATACCCTTGCAGATAGAAATTCTATGACTAGAAATCCATACCATATAAATTATATATATATGTGTTTAAAAACAATGAAGTAATACCTGCTTTTATTTCATTCACCTATACATATTATATTTGCAGCTTTATATTCACAGATTTGTATTTTTCTTCTACATCAAACGATCGTTTGTATGGCACCTATATGATATAGTCGTTTGATTTTCATAAAATTTTACACAAAATTTTAGAATAATATGAAATGGCTATATCTCAAATTTGATTAAATTCTGTTGAAAACTAAAAATGTTATCGCCACCGCGATTGTCAGTCTTCCGACAACAGCCACCGCCAATCTCATTCCTCTCAAATTTCTCGATCGTTCCTATGGGAGCTATATGATATATTAGTCCGATTTTCATAAAATTTTACACAAAATTGTAGAATAATATGAAACGGCTATATCTCAAATTTGATGAAAATCTGTTGAAAACTGAAAATATTATACTTATTAATTGAATTAATTTCTCGATCGTTCCTATGGGAGCTATATGATATAGTCGTCCGATTTTCATAAAATTTTACACAAAATTGTAGAATAATATTAAATGGCTATATCTCAAATTTGATCCAATTCTATAGAGAACTGAAAAAGTTAAAATTTTTTTTTTTAAAATTTTCCGATCATTCCTATGGCAGCTATATGATATAGTCGTCCGATCCGGCCCGTTCCGACATATATACGAGTGAGAGTATATAGAAGGCTAACTACAAAGTTTCATTCAGATAGCTTCAAAACTGAGAGACTAGTTTGCGTAGAAACGGACAGACGGACAGACGGACAGACGGACAGACGGACATGGCTAGATCGACTCGGCTATTGATCCTGATCAAGAATATATATACTTTATATAGTCGGAGGTGCCTCCTTCACTGCGTTGCAAACTTCTGACTGAAATTATAATACCCTGCAAGGGTATAAAAATACATAAAATGTTACACAAAAATGTAACGTAACATAAAATGGCTATATCTCAAATTTTATAACATTCTGTTGAAAACTGAAAATGTTATAATTTTTTTGTAAAAATTTTCCGATCATTCATATGGCAGCTATATGATATAGTCGTCCGATCCGGCCCGTTCCGACATATATACGAGTGAGAGTATATAGAAGACTAACTACAAAGTTTCATTCAGATAGCTTCAAAACTGAGAGACTAGCCTGCGTAGAAACGGACAGACGGACAGACTGACATGGCTAGATCGACTCCGTTGTTGATCCTGGAATATATTTACTTTATATAGTCTGAAATTATAATACCCTGCAAGGGTATAACAAGTAATGCCTTCTTCCATTACGTATTGTATTAACAGTTTTTTAATTACAGTTTTGCATTATAGCTATATGATATAGTTGTACGAGGTTTATAAAATTAAAACCAAAATGGATCTACATATATCAAATTATTTGAAAATCTGTTGAAAACTGAAAAATCGATTTTTTTTTGTCTCATGGGCTTTATGGAGATTTCTTAAGAAAATTTGTTAGCCCTTGAACCTTTTAATGTTTTTTAACATCTGTATTTTTTATAAAATTTCTTTTTATTCTGTATAGATTTATCTGTTAGAATGTTATTCAATTATACAATTGCCATACACAAATTTGTAATGACCAGTTGGTGCCAATTGCTTTTGTGGATGCATCTAACAAAAGCTATAGTGTTTTGGAAACATATTTTCTATATTTTGAAAAATTAAAACAGCGTACAACATGATAGACAGTTCAAAATATATTTTCTATTTTTCAAATCCGGTCGTACTCTAATTCCTTTCAAAAATTTACAGGTCCCTGTCCTAAAATTTGTTCCTACCTGTGGAAATAAAATAACTACAACTTGCGGAACCGTGCACTTGCGTATACAAAAGTTGTAATTTCTAATTAACTTATTTAAATATGCTTTTTTTAATTTGTGTATGATACGAAAATATATAAGTTTTAACTTTCGAAACGCAGTTTGTTCTTGTTTGTTTAACAGATCAAATGAGCAAAACGCTGCTTTCAGCGTTGTTGGGCCACGTCGTATACAAGTCTTTAATTCTTTGTAGTCTACACAGGTGTTTCATTGTGCCGAACAAGATTCCACTAATAACAAGTACATAAAAAGACCTTTTCAAATTCTATATTATTTAAAAAGTCAACTTTCTTATATGGTGCTAACAAATGAAATTAAATTTTGGTTGGTTTTAAATATTATATTATCTTTATTACGCTTTTAGGGGCAATAATACATAGTTGGATTTTTATGATCTTACGTTTAAAAAAATTTTAATGACAGCTCAATGGTAAAACATCGTTGATATACAATTTACGCATAGTAAATAACCGTGGTTATTACCCAAACCAAAGCGTTCGCTCTCGTTTTCACCTATATTATTGAATGACGCACTAATTACATTTACGTGATCGATTTATTTGCGTAAAATGTGTGCTCCTACGGCTTGTTTAAAATTTTGGGTCTCACTCCATTCCTTGTATGGAAATGGTTTATGTAATGTCGGAGTCTTCTAAACTGATTTTATAATAAAATCTTCTGACGGTTACATGCACAACATAAACAGATTTGTAAATCCCTATTTTTGATGTTTTTTTATACTCTTTCCCTTTTTCAATCCTTTTTTTTACTCCATACCAGCTCGTAATGTGCAAACCTATCCAAAAAAAATCCGCTTTAATTCTTACAAGTCAGAATTTTCAAAACAAAATGGGATGTTGCTCATATTCACAGACAGCTTCCAATTATCAAAATCAATCTTAAATTTCTCTCTAACGCTTTCCCTCTAACATGCTTCTCCTTCAATTCCTTTCAATTTCTAATTTTTCCCAAACATAAACTTATTCCCTTCACTCCCCTTAGAAGCTCATATAGCCGTGAGAGGTGGAGCGACGCCTAGCGCAAAGATACGAGATAAGAACAACCAAAATCAAGGCAGCCAAAGCAATTCCAACGGCGATAGGCACCACATCTGATGTTTCGGAGCTGTCGCAATCATGCACGGCGGAAAATCCAGTAGCATTAGTCGTCCGGAAGGCCTCCACTTGAACTTGACTAACGCTGATCCAACCAATCAACGGCTTCGCATCCACAGTCTCTGTTAAATTCAGCATCTGTACGCGTGTACAATGGTAGGACATCTTTTCAGGAGCTTTGAATTCCTCTGTCCCGCGATGAATTAGCTGAATCGTTTGGTTTTCTGAAAGAATCCACCACAATTTTTAATTATACAAGCAAATAATTATTTTATTGCCTACCCTTGGCATCAGGGAAGTCCTCGGTAAGCACAGTCAGATGGATTTGAATCGAGGATAGGACAATGCTCTCGTTTTTGTTGTCGAAGAACATAAGGAAAGACTGTTTGGATGAATTGGGTCCCCAGGTTAATTGAATTGCCTGAACGGTCTTGCTTTCACAAACATTATCTCCGATTGAGGCATTACTCGGAATATTGTAGAGGCCATGAGTAAGATTTCCATCTAATAAGAAAAGTAAATCATAAAAATGGGTAAACTACCAGTTTCCTTTTCAAATATAACATAAGTGACCTAAATCAGTTGGATCTTTGGTTAAATGTTTAACAAATTTCATTAGAAGAAAAGTTTATTGTTTCTCACCCTTGGTCTCATAGGTGAAGTTGAGCTGGGCCGCCATTCGGAGCAAAATGCAGGACGCATTCCAAGTGCCCACTGAGGGGGACGGATACGGTTGGGGAGCATGGGTTGTGGATGGCACGGGAGCCGGTGTGGTTGTCGTCTTTGGTGGCTCAGTGGTAGTTGTGGTGGTCGTCGATGTTGAGCTAGTGCTAGTTGGTTTTACTGTTGAGGTGGATGTAGACGTGCTTGACGTTGTCGAATTTTCTAAAGGCGAATTAGTAGTACCAAACTGGACATCCTTTAAACTAATAACATTTTGAGACAGAACTGGAAAATACATGGAATTTTATATTATATATTGGGGAAATTTTATTTATATACATATGTAGCTGCAAAGCTTAGAGACTCGTTTGATTAGTAAGAAATGATTCATTCAATGCGTTGCAAACTTCTGACTAAATTAGAATACTCTGCAAGGGTGTAAATCTATAAAATAACCCCAAACTATGAGGTTTTCTTTTAAGATTTCTACTTGGTGTGTTCGAGCCTCCACCATGCCCATCCAAGTTCAATGCCGTCTTTTCGCAGTGCATTACGGAGAGATGACCTTTAAATGCATGTTAAGCCCTTAAACAAACAAGGAAAAGAAAACGACAATCAGCGTTGCAGTCTGGCCTACACATGTAATTTAAATAAGTCGTTTTTGAGTAAATGAATTATTTAATAACCAAGCACTATATTGAAAATGTTTACCTTTCGCTTTACATATTCTTATCTAATTATAATATAAATTTTCCCTGGAAGTTAATCCTTTATTTTTATTTATTTAATTAATTTCATGCTCCATTTTACCATTACACACGTCTTATCAGAAAAATATGAACATCCATACACACAAGTTTGCATAGATTTTTAAATATCTACATATGTATGTACATATGTGTGCCCGTTCTATCGTGCGTCACATACGGAAAACTTTGTTGTTGTGAAATCAATTGCAAATAGGGGCGGCATGTGGAGATTAGAAGTGGAAAACTAGACTGACAAATCCATAACCGCAGGAAATCTGAGACTGCAAGTGACAAAGACCACAGTTACACTCCACCACAGACGCCCTGATCGAAAATAGAACAATAGGCGGACTAACGAACACCGGTCGGGCAGATAAATAGTGACGGCTGCGAATAATATAAAATTAATGAGCTAATGATTTTAAAAGGAAAGTGAAAGAATAAGTGAATATTACAAAGAGATCATGAGGAACAGCAGGACCATATTTATATGCACATACATAGATGGAGCTGAATTTATTTAAATGCAGCTTTATGCCTGGATATGAGGGAGGGGGGCGGCGGGTGGAGCATTAAGAACCACCATTTTGTGGGGACAAATGGGCAGTCAGATAAAACTGTATAATTGCAGTGCAAGCGATTTGCTGAACTCTCTTTGTTTGCTGTTGACTAAACTCCCGTTGTTTTTGCCGAACATTTTTGCGCAGATAAAAACTACAATCAGTTCGTCCGAGAGGGTTACGTGCTTGAGTGCGAGTGGGATGGCGAACGACGATAAAATGAAAAACACAAATAAGTAAATAATTTGCGATGAATAAGCATATTGAACAAAGGGATTCAGCACGACGCAATTTTCTCTACGATATTTTAAAGGGTTGGATTATTATAGTTTATCACTGCTTACGTACCTGCGCCACATAACAAAAGCCAAATTATCATTTTACTGGCGAACATATTGAACATTTTAGTAGTAGACTATTTTCCTTTCTTTTTTTGTTCCGTCCACTGCAAAAAACAATTACGATTGCCTTGACTAGAGGTGACAGGCTGGTAGAGGTGCGAAAACATCGATGAAAGCATCGATGCATCGATGTTTTTTGAATTTTCTAAATCATCGATATTTTTTTACCATTGATGTTTCTGTACCGTAACTATCAAGGGAAAAGCAATGGAAAGTTAAGTTAAAATAGCAGATTTTTTTAATTTCGAATCAGTGCAAATCAAATCATAAATTATTACTCATGAATTCAGTCTCATCCTTTCATATTTTGTAATAATTAACTATTATTTAGTAATTATTTCTTTATTTAGAATTTAGTTTTCTAAAGCCACGAATGTGGAGTACAGTCCTGGAACCGGTCTTTTCAAAAAAAGGAGGGGACGCATTGATCGGAGATTATGTTCTGCTGAACGCAGCTAATGCTTAAGACCTTTATAAAAAGGATCTCAGCTATCAGTTTTCTAAGTTTGTCTTTTGGGGCCAAGTAAATAACTATTTTTTATATATTTTTACAGCCTTTTAATACTTTAAAAAATTGTATTTAAATTTTTTGTTTTTGGGAGAATAACATCGAAAACATCGATGTTTTTGCACCTCAACAGGCTGGTAGTGCTGGCAAAACACCAAAGCACTATCGATACTATCCATGTTTGAATATTGTTTTCAAAACATCGATGTTTCATGCACTATCTATGTTTTGAAAAAAATATTTTTATTTTACATCTAACACGTGTCGATAATAATTTTACACGTTTACAGATACATGGGATAAAATTCTCGCCTTTGGGGTAGAATTCTTATATCTGGGGTCAAATTCTCTTATGAAAGTATGATTTTTTTAACAACAACAAAAAACAAAAAAGAATAATCTTTTTTTTTTAATGAAAATATTAATAATTATTTACTTTTTATTATTTACATTTAGGGGACTCTATATGATTAAAAATACCGCCAGCTGAAAACTGCTGTTGCCATGCAAAAGGCTTATGCGGTATTTTTTAGCATTCAAGTGAATTACTGAAAAGCGTGTTTACAAATTTTGGTACAGTAACACTTTTAGTCATGTAATCTAATTAAAGCCAAGCACGACACGACATTATATATTTATATATTTTTATACCCTTGAACTTAGAACTTTGTAACGCAGTGAAGGAGTCACCTCCGACCATATAAAGTGTATATATTTTTGATCAGCATCAACAGCCGAGTTGATCTAGCCATGTCCGTTTCTACGCAAACTAGTTTCTCAGTTTTGAAGCTATCTGAATGAAACTTTGCAGTTAGTCTATATACTCTCACTCGTATATGTGTCGGAACAGGCCGGATCGGATGACTATATCATATAGTTGCCTTAGGAACAATCGAAAAATTTTTATGAAAAAAATTATAACTTATATATACTTATTATATACTTATAGATATAGCCATTTTATATTTTTCTTTAATTTAATATCACATAGCTGCCATGAGAACGATCAAGAAATTAGTTTAATTAAAAATGATAACTTTTAAAGTTTTAAACAGATTGTCATCGAATTTGTGATATAACCATTTTATATTATTCTACAATTTTTTGTAACACTTTTTTAAAGTCGGGCTACTATATCATATAGCTGCCATAGGAACGATCGAGAAATTAAAACGGCGTGCCGAACTTAGCTTCCTTTCTTGTTTAAAATAATAATGTTGTCATAATAATTAAAATAATAGTCTGTACTAAAATTTTGTATTATTATTTACAAAATATAAAATTATATAAAAAATATTTCAATTCCGTCTCTTATCTTAATTAAATAGGTAATGAGTTCGTATCATAAAATTGGCCGATCATAAATCTGATCTCAAAACCTATCTCTATATAGTTATCGTCGATTAAAATTAGGATGATAAGGATGTTTTATGTGTTTATTGTCGTATATGGGAATGATGGCCCTGGATAGTTTGGTGGGGATTGAATGAATGGTGATCATTTTAAAGGAATTAAACATTAAAACACACTGTGGGCGCCTTCTGCTGCCAAATTCTCACAAGATTTGGTTGCTCATCTGTCATTTTCTCTTAGTTTTATTGAAGGTTTTTAATTTTACGATGGCGTAATGTATCATGAACGTTCAGCAGAACATACTTGATCACTAATTACTGATCCATCACCAATATTCTAGAATATTATAAAATTGTTGAAAAAATATTGAAAACTGAAAAAGTTGTAATTTTTAATTTTGTTAATTTTTCGATCGTTCACTGCGTTGCAAACTTCTGACTGTAATTATAATACTCTTCAAGGGTATAAAATGGACTCGAGTTCTACCCACTGCTCGAGCAGTAATTACTGCTATAGTATTAATGATTATGCAATCCATTTTTCCATATATAATATATAGATCCGCCTATGTACGGGCCCTCCGTATTATTTCCCCGTACCGATGTGATTCCTTTATTTGTAAACATATGTATGTATGTTATTCTATATCAAAAAGACAGCTGTCACTTTTTGATTGGTCTGGTTGTGAACAGAGCAAAAATAAAATAAAATATATGTATGTATATTAAGGAATAATAAAATTTTCTAAATGGACTGTTGCCGTCGAGCCGGCAGGCGAGTGTGCCTCACCTATTTGATGTCATTTGTGCTGCTTTCAGTGTTTTTCTATTACTTAATGGCGTACAACGGGAGTAATAAGAAGGGAATCTCACTGCTTCGGGAGGACCTGAACGATTTATCGGTAAGGCAATATATGGTTACTCGTTTATAGCCGAATTTACAATATATAAATTACAGCACATGCTCCGACAGAAGGGAAAAGATGTTGGCTGCAAGGATGCCCAAATCTCTCAACGAGCCGCGGACGGAGGCAGATGCGACCACAGGGATATGACTGAATATGTGGACACGCTGGTGAAGCGCAAGATCGGAACCCTTATGGACGACGTGTACAATTTAAAAAATCAGATCATAAGCTCTGATTGTTCGGCTCGGACAGAGCAATCCAGCCCTGAGGGGGAGTCTGCCTATGTGGCTACAAATCGCATTAACTTTGCCTCCGAAGAGATGGGTGCCAGAATCATGCATGTAATTGCACGCCCCATTGGTGGCACTAATATGATCAAGTGGCTTCTGGGCCTAGAATTTTGTGCGAATCCACCGGTGAATATGCTGCGCCCTAGCCTAGCGCCAGGAGCGTGCTTCGGTTTCAGTGGCAGCCAAGCATCGGTGGTCCTGCACTTGGCCAAGCCAATACTTGTGGAGTCTATTGCCCTGACCCACGTATCTAGGGAAATGACCCCGAGTCTGTGCGTAAACAGCGCCCCCAAGGACTTTGACGTGTATGTGAGTCTTTATCATCCTTGCTTGAATCCACACATTAACATATATAATATGCACAAGGGCCTGCCCGCGGATGGCCGCAAAAGGAACCTATTAGGACAGCTTACCTTTAACAACGACCCCGACAGACGTACCGAAATTTACAATGTTAACAGCAACAATTTCTATCCGATGTTGGTCTTGTCTTTCCGCTCAAATCATGGCGCGAATTCTACCTGCGTGTACCGGTAAGTTGACCAAAGCACCTTTAAGCTTAGGACACTCATAATTACCTTCTTTGCAGCTTAGAGGTGTATGGAAGATTGCAAGAATTTTAATTTCGTTATTGTTTTTGACAATTCAAAGATGTATATTCTGTAATTTTAAAAGTCAGATTTCCAAATGACCTTTTAAACCAGCACAATAATTTGTACTCCCTTACTGCTTTCAATTAAAAACAAGAAAGGAAGCTAACTTCGGCACGCCGAAGTTTATATACCCTTGCAGATAGAACTTCTATGAATAGGAATCCATACAATATAAATTATATATATTTGTGTTAAAAATCAATGAAGTAATACCTGCTTTCATTTCATTCACCTATACATATTATATTTGCAATTTTATATTCACAGATTTGCATTTTTCATCTACATCAAACGATCGTTTGTATGGCACCTATATGATATAGTCGTCCGATTTTCATGAAATTTAACACAACATTTAGGACTAATATAAAATGGCTATACCTCAAATTTGATGAAAATCAGCTGAAAACTTAAAAAGTTATACATTTAATTTTATTAATTTCTCGATTGTTCCTATGGGAGCTATATGATATAGTTGTCCGATTTTCATAAAATTTTATGCAAAATTGTAGAGTATAGTAAAATGGCTATATCTCAAATTTGATCCAATTCTATTGAAAACTGAAAAAATTAAAATTTTTTTTGTAAAAATGTTCCGATCATTCATATGGTAGCTATATTATATATAGTCGTCCGATCCGGCCTATTCCGACATATATACGAGTGAGATTATATAGAAGGCTAACTACAATGTTTCATTCAGATAGCTTTAAAACTGAGAGATTAGTTTGCGTAGAAACGTACAGACGGACAGACGGACATGGCTAGATCGACTCGGCTGTTGATCCTGATAAAGAATATATATACTTCATATAGTCGAAGGTGCCTCCTTCACTGCGTTGCAAACTTCTGACTGAAATTATAATACCCTGCAAGGGTATAAAAAACAACAAATGGGAAAGCTAACGTTGGAAATTTGTAAGGGAGACATTATATACTATTGTTATAGTTTTATTTACTATTATTTACTATATAAATCGTCATGATGTGTGTAGACTATGCAGGATCTTGACCTAAATTTATTCGTTATACTTGTTATATCTGCTGATATAGGCCGATGGTAGAAGGCGAGAATCTGGACAATATTCTGTGTAATTGTATGGCTGTGATGAGTGACAGATGAATCTGGGCTAAAGCTAGGCGAGATACACCTTAACTCCAAGAATTTTACAACAAATATCGCGACAAATAGATTTTTTCAAATATTCAAAAATGTATATATAAATGTGAAACAAAACAAATCTTTTTTAATTTTTTTTTTGACGTTGATGCACTACGATCAGTCCATTCAAGTAGCCCGTATGGCACCAGACAGTGTTAGCAGGCGCGATGGAAAATATAGGACAGAATACGAGGAAATTGACTACCGGCGTGCTGCCAGGTTGTTTGCTTGCATGTTTACAAAGTGTGTTAGTATTAAAGATTTTAATTTGGGTAGGGTATTCGTTAGACACTAGTGTGTACAAATCATTATAATTTGCACATAAGACTCTAAAAGGTTCATGCAGTTCGAAGGAGGTTCTACAGTGGCGGAACACTAGTGGTATATAAGATCTAGTACTTCTACTTGGTACGGTGAAATTGAGCTGACTCAAGAAGTCAGCACTTTCCACATCACCATGGATAAGGTTATAAATAAAGGTTATTCCTAGCATCGTTCTACGATTGGCTAAGAACGGTAAGTTTATTAAGAGGAGTCTATTTGAGTAGGAAGGTAATCTTTGGTTTGCATCCCAATTTAAACCGCGTAGAGCGAAAAGTAAAAAGTTCTTTTGAACCGACTCGATGCGTTTGGTATGGACGCCGTACTGAGGGCTCCAAACGCAGCATCTATATTCAAAGATAGGACGAACTAAAGAAGTATATAAGGACTTAGTAACGTAGGGGTCATTGAATTCCTTCGACCACCGTTTAATAGATGAAAGCACACCCCTGGCTCTATTCACCATAGACGAAATATGATCAATAAAGCCAAGTTTTGGGTCCAAGCGGACGCTCAAATCATCAACAGAATTAATTCTTTCCAAAGAGCAGCAGTTCAGCGTGTAAGTAGCAAGCTTAGGAACGACACGAGAGAATGTCATTACCTTCCATTTCGAGCCATTTAAGTTTAATAAGTTTACACGGCACCAAGTTTGAAAATTATTGAGATCTGTTTGTAAATCCGACTGGCAGGCAACATCATTGTATTGCACGCAAAGCACGCATCATCCGCGTACATAAGCACTCTGTTAGTTAGTTAGTCAAGACATTAGTCATTTATAAATAATGTAAACAATAACGGTCCCAAATGGCTTCATTGCGGGACGCCAGATGTAACCCTTAGAACATTGGATAAATTATTCTTAAAGAGGACCTTTTGCGTCCTGCCATTCAGATAACTTGAGATCCAATTAAGAAGATCACTAGGAAACCCCATTAATTCGAGTTTTCTTACGAGGAGAGAAAGGTTAACAGAGTCAAATGCTTTACTGAAATCAATATAGATTACATCTGTCTGAAAATTATTATGGAAGCCCATTATAATATGGGAAGAGAGCTCCAAAAGATTTGTTGATCTTCGCTTAATAAAACCATGTTGACATGGAGAAATACCTGATCTACAAAGGTGCTGTAAGTGAGGGGTGATAATATTTTCAAATACTTTAGGGATAACCGACAACTTAGAGATTCCTCTATAATTGCTGGCATACAATTTGCTACCTTTTTTGTGGAGAGGAATAATAAACGATTCCTTCCAAATAATGGGAAAGTAGGAGGTTTCTAAGGACAAGGTAAACAATTTCAGAAGGGGATAGCACAGATCGTCGGCACACTACCTGAGCACACAGCCAGGAATTCCGTCGGGACCTGGCGAATACTGTTTTGGGTCCTGTGAGAACTGGGCCCTACAACGAGTTAAATAGTTTTTATAACAATGCGCGTTCAGCACGGTAAAGTTTGACCAAGCTGATAAATAAGATGAAATGGCAGATTAAGAACCGGTGAATTTAAATTTAGCATACAGTCTAGATTTTTTATTCTTAAATCGGCTCAACTCTTTAATAAACCACGGCGGTTTATTCGAGTTTGGCGGATTATATAACGGAACACATTCAGTAAAAAATGAATTCATGGCACTGTAAAAAATATCCACGGCAACTGCCATGTCAGTGCCCGTGTATAGATCGGACCAATTGAACTTGTTTATAAAATTCAATTATTCAGCCGTTCAAAGTCCGTCTTCCGAAAACATAGGACTTTTTTGGCTGGACGGTCAGAAATATTCTGTACGCCAGACCCAATATCAAGAGTCACATCGAAAGTTGGATGATAAGGATCTTCGGGGTGCGTCAGAGGCGCCAACCTTGCTAAACTGACTCTCGTAGGATCAGAGACGAAGCAAAGATCGAGCAAGCGCTGTAAGGAATTTCGCACGTGGTTGACTTGAGACAGCGAAATGTCGAACATGCCAGCGGAGCTCAGAGTCTCCGGCTTTAACCAGGAATACAAGTTTGGAAGGTTACTACGTAAGCCTCTTGCATTCTGATAAGAAATAACTAGGGAGTAGGTTAGTTTTTTGGGTCGGGATTGGAAGACGTAGAAGGCGCAGTGGTATGATCAGGCCTGGGAAGAGTTATTCCTACAGGCCGCTTTTTCTTTTTCTTCGCCTCGAACTCCTTAACAACGATGTACTCTGGCCAGAAGTTGGTAGAGCAAATAGTGATAAAGAGTTCGTTAGGGACATTTATTTTATAATTCTTGGACGTTGATGCACTAAGTTCAGTACATTCAAGTGGCCCGTATGACACCAGGCACGTGCCTGTTAGGGTTAGGTGTTAGTAGGCGCGATGGAAAATATAGGACAGAATACGAGGAAAATTGAACTACCGGCGTGCTGCCAGATTGTTAGCTTGCATGCTTACTAAGTGTGTTAGTATTAAAGATTTTAATTTAGGAAGGGTATCTACGTTAGAGATTAGTGTGTACAAATCATTATAATTTGCACATAGCACTCTAAAAGGTTCATGCAGTTCAAAGGAGGTTCTACAGTGGCGCAACACTAATGGGATATAGGATCTAGTAGTTCTACATGGTACATGGAAATTAAGCTGACTCAACAAGTCAGCACTTTCCACATCACCATGTATAAGGTTAAAAATAAAGGTTATCCCTAGCATCGTTCTACGATTGGCTAAGGACGGCAAGTTTATTAATAGGAGTCTACTAGAGTAGGAAGGTAATCTTTGGTTTTCATCCCAATTTAAACCGCGTAGAGCGAAAAGTAAAAGTAAAAGTTAAAAGATGAAATATCCCTAGTAAGAAAATTTTAACTTTTCCACCTTAATCTTTATTTTATCGGCTCTGGTGTTGCCTTGTATAAAGGCGAGAACATCTTTCGATGTTTGTTCAGGGGAGAGCCGCGAGACAAAAATATGTCTCGTCGGTGGAATCGCTATAAGGGCTTTTGGCAAGGCAGATTGGTTATCTGCTATGCCATTGTCGGCCGGTAATCCGGGCCTAAAGCCCTGGGCAGATATATCGGCATACACGGGACTTTGGGGGGTCCATATTTGCGACCCCCCAGGGGACAAAACAGAAATCACCGGCGGTACGGTGATTTCCTAGCGCTCGATCTCAGCACTCTTAGAAATAAAGCTGTGGTCGAGGGCTGTGCCGAGGGAGGCCGCTGCTGAGAGCCCGTTGCAGGTAGATAATAGCAGTTTTTTTGCGCATAGGAGACTTATTTAATAGCATGAGGCTATTAAATTGGGTCCAGCGCCAAGGACATTTTAAGAGTTTTACGAAAACTCGTTAAAATGCTGTTAAAACCGTTTTTGCTTTGCAGCAACGACAGGCCTCGCAGCAGTAACGCAGGCCGATGTTTTTTTTTCTCATCGTCCACCGTCCGAGCTGCAACACCAATACGCTTGGCGTGCATGACGTTGTCGCACAGCAAGCAGCCGATTGTAAGGTCACTGACTTTTTGCAGGTTTTGGCGAAACAGACAATATTTCCGGACATTTTGAAGTCTTACCACTGTACTTGGACTTGAAAAAAATAAGGAAAAAAAAAAAACAACGGAGCAATGAAGATAAGAAATGAAGAGTCACAGCGAGAGCGAAAGCGAGAGAGTGGGAGAGCGGGGGAGATAAATAGAAAAAAACATTTAGCTGTTGCGACGGCGCAAACAAAAGCAAAACGAAGAAGGCACAAAAAGGAATGCAAAATATGCAAAAGCTAAAAATTTATTTATAACTAGCTGTACCCTGCCACGTTTCTCTGTGGCATATTGTGGTTAAGAGGGCACTTCTGAATACATCAATGTTCCGGCAAAATCATCTTCCTGGCATAAGGTGAAGAAGGCAGTCAGAGTTGTCGCTGGCGGATTCAGGACTCTTTCTTGCACATTTCTTTCTGTGAAATAGATACGTTGACCATTCTCCAAATAGACTGCCAAGTGAACTAAAGCTGGATAGCGTTCATGAATGGGAAACGAACAAATTCTCCATGCAACCTCGTTGCTGCTTATGTATCTTCCAGCCTGGTATTGAGATATTTCATCGACAACTCGTACTGCATTGCTGTCACCATTTTCTGCCTGAACACCAAAAACTGCCATATCGCTGCCTTTATTCACGTACTTGCAGATATATTTAATCGATTTCACGGAATTGCAATATTCTACGTTGATGTGCGCTTTGTATGATTTTGACAATAGTGGTGAACCACCCAACGATTGTCTACCTCAATATCACCAATTCTCATGTTTAAAGTTGCCGAAGTCCCTCCATCTTCAGTTGACCGTCTCCTATACAGAGGATATCCATCTTCCCCTGTTACGGTGTTGGCTGTAAATGCTCGAGGATATCGCTTGAAACACTTCCCGTCTACCATGCTTGGTGAACTTCGGTTGAGGGTACCACATGGGCCATGGATCATGTTCTTGATGACAACTGCATGCAAATCTGTATCAACCTCTGCCCGTGGAATCTCAGCGCATATCACATTGTCAATTTCGTCTGGAGTAATTTTATCATACAGCCAAATCAGTATGTGCGCATGCGGCAATCCTCTCTTCTGCCATTCTACTGAATACATCCAGCACCGCACAGATCCAAAAACTCCATGTTTCACAATGAAATCCATCAGTGACTTGAGCTTTTGTCTAAAAACACGGGCTGTGATGTCATGCCTATCCCTATATGATTGTCCAGGAAATAACAGCTGCACTATCTCGTCCCAAGCTGGATTGCATGTGAAGGTGATAAATAAGTCTGGACGGCCGTAGCAACGAACATATGCCTGGGCATCTTGAGCATATTCATGCATGTGGCGTGGACTACCTATGTATGAGGATGGCAAAATCGTGAGCTTTCCAACGTTGGTTGTATTACGGTCATTCATCACAGCATCCCGCAAATGGGTATATTCCTCGGACCGAAGTTTCTTCTGATTCAATCGGAGGAACAGCAAACGTTGTTTCAATTTTTGCATACATATCGACAATGTACTGATGAAACAACTGACGACATTTCAATATATGATTGCAATCGGTCCTCCGAACCATTAACCTGTATGAGTAAAAGTTCATCGCGCAGCCGCGTCTCTCGGATGGAGGCCCGTTCTTCGTCAGTCATATTCGCAATCTTACGTCTTTTTGCTTCTGTATTGCGAATACGACGACCCAATCTCGACTTCTTTGGTGGCATGACTTCGTTTCTTACTGAACCTGAACAAAAAATAAAATTTGTATCTCCAATTTCTTCTTTCAATATGTTTTTAATGTTTGACAGGAAATGCTTTGATTTGCTTGTAGAGGGCGCAGTAGTAGGGGCACGGGAAACGCTAAAAAAATAGATATATTCGCAACCGCAGATAAGCTATCAACATCAAAAGTAGTCAATAACCGAGCTGGAACCTCAACGCATGTTCTCTAAAAATTTGGGCATAAACGGTTCAGATCTTTTCAAGTTTCTTCTTTCAATATGTTTTGAATGTTTGACAGGAAATGCTTTGATTCAGCTGGCTGCCTGTAGATGGCGCAGCAGTAGGGGCACTTGGAAACGCAAAAAAAATAGATATATTCGCCACCGCAGATAAGCTATCAACATCAAAAGTAGTCAATAACCGAGCTGGAACCTCAACGCATGTTGTGTAAAAATTTGGGCTTAAACGGTTCAGAACTTTTCGAGTCTATGAAGGATGTAGACACGAACAGAGCATTTTTATATATATAGATTTTTGGAATTATATATAGCTCAATTTTCAAAAATAATACGAGTCATTTTTAAATCAACCATTTCATTTTTTTTGGTCTATTTGAATTATTAGTCATTAATTTCCCTATGTTTAGCACGTAAGCGGTAAGCGTAAAATGTCAAACCAAAATTCTACACGCTTACAAAACAACGGTTTCAAATTTTTAATGGGAATGTTAAGGAATTTAGGAACCGGGTAAAAGTCCCAATTGGTAAGTAAAATCAGTTAACTGGAACATGATCTCATTTATCCTTTTATATCGAAAGAAGAATCCTATAGTTGCTGGCTTTCTATCTCGATATTGGGTGCCCGACAAACATTTTGCTGTCCTTAGAGTTAAATTAATTAAATTATAAGCTCCTATGAAAATGTTTTTGTGTTCTTATAAATGGCTCAACATAAATACGTCTTATAGTGCAACGACTCTCGATCAAGGATATAGACTAGATTTTAAGCCGAAAACGCCAAATTTTTGAAATTTAATTAGGTTTTTAAAATTAGTTGCGATATGAAAATAAGATAATTAGTAAGTTGTTAGGAACATTATTTTAATTTGTGGGAAGTCTGATTTTCTGCATTTAAATGGTGTCGATTTATTTCTTAATAGATATATATTTAATATTTATACATTAATTTTAATAAAATATTATTTTATGGGCCATGTGGTGAATACTAGTATCGCCTTTAACACGTAGGTGGCGACACGAGATATGTGGTCAGTAATTGCGTTCCGCCGTAGTAGCGCTTCTTACATGTAGATGGCGTTTTGCATAATTATGAGGCGAATTTTTTTTCGGATGTCGGTAATGCAGTCCTAAGTATAGTAAGTAGTAGTAACGTTCCAAGCAGTGTTTTTGTTAAAATATTCCAACCTTATTTTCTAGGAGAAAATATTTAAAATTATCATGGTTTATTATGGTTCTGCATAAGCAGCTGCTCTTAAAAATAACTTAATAACTTACATTTTTTCCCAATAGTTATTGTAGAAATATTTATTTTTTTATTTCTTATTTCATGTCCTTTTATTCTATCATTGGCCTAGTGGAACAGATCTGTAGGAATATATTAAAATTATTATTTACTTATTTGTACACTGCATACTTAATTAAAAATTAAGCTACAGGATAAGTATCAGCCATAGTTGCTGAGGCTATCGGCTGCTTACAATTTCACATTATTCATGATCTTAACATTTTATGCTTAAATTGTGAAAGGCTGCGTTTTTTGTGTGCCTTATTTCGTTTTTTGTCATTTTTCGCTGCCTCATTGACGAAATCGTTGCCTGGGATACCTGTGTATATGGCTTGGTACCCATAGAATTTTTACTTTTGGGAATTGGTTGTTAATAAATCCACGTGTTTTTTATAGTTTCAACAGTCGCTAGTGAATCTGTGCAGATACATATTTTTCCTCTAGTCAGTTCAGGCTAATTTCAATAGCTTTGAGAATGGCTGTTGCTTCGGCTGCGTACACTGAAGAGTAGTCAGGGAGAACTCCCATACATAATACTGAGGATTCAGTAGTTACCGCATATCAAATTATTTCATTAGACTTCGAGTCATCTGTGTAGAAGAAGGAGCAGTTGTTAAGGCTTGATTTCCTGAAATTCTTTTAGAAATATTTTCTTTGGAGTTTTCCCCTTTGGTATGCCATGGAGGTTTAGATTTGGGTAGTTTTTTTATGAGATCAATTGTAGGCGTAGGCTTCCGCAGATGTTTATGCTTTCTTAAATTACAGAATATCTATATTTTGAGGTGATTTTCTTTGTTATTTATCTTAATTATAGGCATAATGTGTGAAGCAGTTTGACTTTATTCTGGAGATAAGACGTTTGCCTCCACGAACAAATGATAAGTCGGTGTTGTGGAAAATGCTCCTTGAGCGAAACGTAGTACCGAGTTTGATCGGCCTCCAAGTCGATTTTGGGGCTTTGTCGTATGTAGGTGAAGCATATTCTATTTTTGCTATGCAAAGGCATTTCACAATTTGGACTAGAGTGTATGGGTGACTGCTGAACTTATAACTTGACAGACACTTGATAACGTTTAACGACTTGGACAATGCGTTTTTTAGTTTTGCGGTATGAGAGCTCCAGTTATACTTTGAGTTTATGGATAATACTTTGATCTCTTTTGGTGTTTCGATTTCGAATGAACTGATCTCTATTTTGGCATTTCCGTTTCCTACATAAATGTATGTATATGATTACATTTGCTTACGGATAATGACGCGCCAGACAGTGCACACCAATTGCTGATCTCTGTGAACAAAGCATCTAGGTTGTATCTTTCGTTTTTACTTCTTTTCTGGTCTATAGTTATATTGAATCATCTGCATACGCTGTAAGACTTAGGTTTATGTTTTACAATTATATCCGCTACGCTGTTAAATGCTATAAGGAATAGAGTTACTTCTCCCCAGCTTTCGGCGAAGATTCCGGCCCCTACCCCGCAGCTCATCCTTAAGCCGTCGGTGTAGAGTGATACCTCATCAGGCTCTGGTACCCTCCCTCTGCTCCATTCTTCTCTTGTTGGATATATCGTGGTGTAAGTGTCCCAGATACTTTGCATGTAGCGATAGTCCTAGCTCCATACCTTCTATCTGAGGTTTATTATAGTTGGGGATCTATGTTCTTCTTGTGAAGAACATAAGTTCCGTTTTACCTAGGTTAATGCCCAATCCACAGGCTTTTGCCCATGCCTTGAGTTTGGTAGTGCCCCTGTCATCAGTTTGCTAATGATGTCGGAGAAATGTCCTAAAGTCAGTAGGTCTATGTGGTCTGCGCCTCTCTTCACCAATTTTGTGCGATGAATCCCACTCAGTTCGGCTGTTATCCGTGTGCTCGTTAGCATTGCGCTGATCCAGGTTTTGTTGCGTTCCACTTCATGTAGTGCGGTCTCTATGAATCTGCCTCTCCTGTATGCGTATACCTAGGATCCGTTCCAGTGTTTTCATGAGGAATAAGGTCTGGCTAATCCGCCAGTAATCCTTGGCTTGGATGTGTCCTCTTCTTCCTGGCTTGGGTATGCAAACTACTCTTGCTTCCTTCCACGGGTGGTATGCTTGAAAGATTGCTTGTAGCCACCCACCTACGCACGTTTTTGTTTTTTGTAGTATTGCTGGTATAATTTCGTCCGGATCCGAACTTTTGAACTTGTCAAAGGAGTTAGTCGCCCAATGAATCCTTTCCATTGTGACTATCTATTCCACTCGTATTTGTTTGACTGCTTTTTGCCTTTCCGTTGTTCCAGATTCACCCATCTGGTTTTCTGGGAAGTGTGTGTCCAGTAGAGTTTTCTGTGACTCTTCTGCTGACGTCGTTCCTGTACCGTCAGGCCTTTTTATAAGTGTAGGCCTAATTCGCCCTCTTGCTAGTAACTTGCTCAGCCTAGCCGTGTATTTTTATTCCTTCTAGCAATTCGCAATAGTTGCTCCAAGAGTGTTTCTTGGCTGCGTATTTTGTTTCTTGGCTGCGTATTTTGCTTTTCGCCAATCCTAGGCTTCGTAGCTTATATTGAAGGCCTTCCTAACCTTTTTCCTGATTACGCTTAGCTCCTTGTTCCACAATTGTGGGTATGTCTTGGTTGGTTGCCAGAGATTTGACGGTCCCTAGACCATGGCTCTTGTATCAGGCCGATTTCCTCGGAGAAGGACTGCAAGATTTGCTGAAGCGTGCGAGCTAGCCAGAATGAACCGGGTCTTGCTGGCCTGCGCCTTCCTTTGTTGATGGGTGGACGACTTTGGCTGGTCGTCTACCCCTCTCACCTTGACGTGGCTCGTGGTGTTTTTTGTTTGCCCACCGTCTCGTCATTCGAGCGTTGTTCGGCGAGGCGAGCTCGAGCGCGGCGGGCGCGTGGTGTTTGGGGCCTTTAAGATAGTCGGCTCCGGCCCAGAGCCACGGCAAGGCCACTTCCGACCCAGGGTTACCTGGCCCTGGGAAGGCTCCGTTCGAAGACAGCTGGATTCACCCCTCAGCGCGAACCTTCTAGGCGCAGGCGAGATTGATCACTAGGAATTAATACAATATAATTTATATAAATTTATGTCAAAAAAACATATTAACAATTCTAGTTCTACATTCACAGTTTTGCGTTTTCCTCTATATCAACGACCGTTTGTACCACAGCTATATGATATAGTAAGGATCTACTCAGACAGCCAAGCGGCGATCATCTACATCTACACAAGTGACCAAATGTAAAGAAATGACCAAATGACAAAGGAATTGTCAAGGAAACTCGAGCACAGAAGATCGAAGCTATGCTGGCCTAATTACAACGGGAGACGGACCGGCGAGATGATCTCTAAGAGTAAAAACGATATCAGAAGGATAACGGCAACTATCACCGGTCGCTGGCCGAAAGGCACGCACGCCTGCAAGATGGGCCTAGCCTACAACACACTGTAGAAGGTGCAAGGAACCGGGAGAGCAGGAGACACCAGAGCACTTACTGTGTCACTGCCCAGCGCTCAACCAAATCAGGGCGCATCACTTCGGAGCCCACCAGCTCGGCTCACTAGGGGAAGTGGGGAGACAGTCAGTAACTGCAATCCCAACCCTCCTGAATGATTCGGGCTGGTACTGAAGATGAGGCGTCGATTGCTACCTACGAGGGTGTGGATCAAAACGGAGCTCAGCTCTAATTGGAGGATACCAGGGTAGCCTCACCACTTTAACCTAACGTATCCATTACATAGTAGTCCGATTTTCATAAACTTAAAAACCGTAATTCTAGAATAATATAAAATGGCTATATCTCATATATATGAAAATCTGTTGATATAGTCGTCCGATCCAGACAGTTCCGACATATAAGAGACTAACTACAATGTTTCATTCAGATAGCTTCAATACTGAGGGATTAGTTTGGGTAGAAATAGACTGACGGACGGACATAGCTAGTTCGACTCGGCTGTTGATCCTGATCAAGAATATATCTACTTTATATGGTCGGAAATGTCTCCAGTGTGCGATGCAAACTTCTGTCTGAAATTAAAATAACCTGCAAGAGTATAATTAAGGAAACATTTTTTCTGTAACAAAACAATTTGTTCTAATTGAGATTTGTTTTTGTTAATAAATACCAATTTATTAACAATTATTAAATAACAATTTATTAAAAATATTTGGCTTCAGGGCACATCGTCTCTCTGATATAATCAATCCGGCGTTCCGGCTTTGCCGGTACGTACATATTTTTTTTGCATTTAAAGTCCGAACAGGGAAATTTTTGAATACGCCTTATGGCTTTTTCATATTCTCGAAATATATCTAAGAAAAATTGTTGGGCATCTTTTGGTATATTTGCTAGTACATTTGGCCACATTTATCCTACAGTTAAAAAATAGATCAGCTATGTTTCAAGTTGAATATGCCTTGCATATTCGCAAATGGTCGCGTTATCTGTGGTCGGTGACACAAAGTTAATACACAAGCAAGGTTTTTTTTGATGTGCATATCATAGCTGATTACTATAATATTCTTTAAACCATTTTTGTTTAGAGACAGCCAACTTAAAACATTGGAATTATGCCTAAAGTTACCAATTGCATGTTTTTATATTGGTTGTCCATTACATAAAAGTATAATTCGTCAAAAATGATAAAAATGGAATATTTGCCAATTTGCAAAGTCGGATAAATTGCTATAAATAGCTAAAAAGCACAAATTTAATTCATCCATTTGTTGTGGTTTTTTGTCTATTTAATACATAGGACGCATCGTTCATTTCCTTAAACTTCGTGGTCTTAGTGAGGTGTTTCTCCCAGTCAATATTTAAAGTATTTTCCTGTGCGAAATATAATATATAAGGAATGGTATTTTAACTACTTTTTTTCCTATAGTGTGTAAACAAAAGACTTAAGCAACGAACTTATCAGCTTTTTAGCTGCTTGTAGCATTATTATGTAATGATGAAAACAAATATGGGATGAGATGACATTGTAATAATACTGAAATTATATTTAAACGCTCATTTAGTAATAAATAATAATGATAATAATAATAATAATAATAATAATAATAATAATAATATATTTTTTTTTTTTTTGGGTTGAGGAGGGGGAATGCCTAACGCATCTTCCCTATTGCCGTCGCAAAAAAAGGTATGTGGGGCTCGCACCCACTAAACCCCCCCCCCTCGCATTTGGCCGTGTTCCCACCTCGGAACAGCTTTCGCATTACTTCAAGGTGGCGCCAATTCAGCGCAATGCGCTCTCATCTTCTTTCTGCGTCCAGATTACCCAGTTAATTCGTCCAGATCTTGCTTCTTAGATCTGAGAATGTTCTGCACGAATCCTGCGATGTGTTTCCACGTGTCTTCGCTGCCTATCATCTTCGTGACAATATTTTCTGGGTTTATTGCCCCAACAGCTTGTTCCAGGAAGTTCCGCGCAGGTCCGAATTTCTTACAGTGGAAAATGGTGTGTTCAGCACTGTCCATCTCCGCATCTCCATATACGCATCTGGCGTTGGTTCTTTTCCTTATAGAGTGCAGAAAGGCGGCAAAGTAGTCATGGCCTGTCAGCATCTGCGTGACGTAGTAATCCACATCTCCGTGTTTCCTTCCGTACCAAGCTACCAGGTTTGGTAACAGTCTAGCTGTCCATCTTCCCCTTGCTTCGGCTGCCCATTTTTCCTGCCATTGTTGGAGAATTACTTCTCTGGTCCGCTCAATAAAGCCTCTTCTCGTCTCTCCTTCCTGTCTCCTCATATATATTTGTTTTCGTGCTTTGGCCAATAGGTCGAATGGTATGGCGCCTGCAATTACTAGTACAACAGGGCCGGATACCGTTCGATATGTACTCGCGATTCGTAGAGCCATGGTTCTTTGTACCTCAAGTAGAGGTTTTGACCTGCAGGTTGTCTTAAGGGTGCCTGCCCAGACCTCACACCCGTACAGCATGATTGCGTGATTTATCTCCATTAAGAGTTTCCGCCTTGATTGTAAGGGGCCGCCCACGTTTGCCATGAGTCTGCTAAGCGCCTTTGTAGTCTCGGTCGCCCGCTTCTTCGTCTCTTGTATGTGTGCATTGAATGTCAATTTTGAGTCCAGTCTAACTCCTAGGTACTTTATAACCTTCTGCGTCCTTATTAAAGTCTCTCCAACTCTCATGTCTATTTCTAGAGGGATCCTTTTTCTGCTGACTAAAAGTAGCTCTGTTTTTTCGTCCGCCAGTTTCAGGTCGTGTGAGTTCAGCCAGCTTTTTACGCATGTCATTACTTGCGTCAACATACGTTGTGCGTACTCGGTATTTCGAGCTGTAATGACTGCGACTATGTCGTCCGCGTACCCCACAATAGTCGTGCCCTCAGGGATGTCTAGGTGAAAAATTTCATCGTAGCTGATGTTCCAAAGCTCCGGTCCAAGTATTGATCCTTGTGCCGCTCCTGAAGTTATCTCTATACATTTCTCTCCTGCTTTTGTTTGGTACAGTAGTCGTCGGTTCTCAAGATAGCTCTGTATTATCCGCATCAGGTATCCTGAGATTTGGAATCGTCTTTTCAAGGCATCAATTATGTTGTTCCATTTAACGCTGTTGAATGCGTTTTTAACATCCAGTGTTGCTAGGAGAACTACCGGCCTCGAGAAATGGTTGCCTTGTTGGCTGCTGAGCGCTTGGTTGACGACTTCTTGGATTGCTCCAATGGTCGACCTGCCTGGCCTAAAGCCATACTGCATCGGTGAAAGACCCCCACCTCTTTCGATCGCTGCTGATAGGCGTAGCTTAATCATTTTCTCTAGTAGCTTCCCGGTAGTGTCAAGCATACATAGTGGTCGATAAGCTGATGGGGTTAGGGGATCTCCTTTGCCCTTACTTATGAGAACTAATCGTTGCCTCTTCCAGATGTCGGGGAATTTCCCGCTGGTAATGCAATCGTTATACATATCCAGCAGGATTTGGGGTCTGCTCTCCGCGATCACTTTGAGGACCTCTGCTGGGATGTTGTCGGGCCCTGGAGCCTTCTTCTCTTTTAAGGTTTTTGCCGCTTTCAGTAGCTCGTCCACTGTGAAGAGTTCAATCTGTTCTGCTATTGGTGGAGAAGTTCTCGCTTTACTGTTTGTATGAGTGGGGAATAACGTTTTGACTATATGGTCCATTTGTTCTTCCTCCAGTTCTGGTGTTGTGCTTCTTGTTCTCAGCTTCTTCATCACGATTTTATACCCTAGCCCCCATGGGTCAGAGTTGACGTCGTTGCAAAGGCGTTGCCATTTTTCCGTTTTGCTCTTCCGGATGGCAGCATTTAAGTCCTTCTTGGATTTCTTAAATTCGTCATTAAGTTCTGTAAGAATCCCCCTTCCTCTAGCCCTCGTGAGACGGCGTCTGTTTTTAATACACGCTTCTCTAAGAGCTTTTGTCTCTTCTGTCCACCAATACGCTTCTTGTCCTTGTCTTCGAGGATTGCCCTTTTTTGGCATTGCAGCGTTGCAGGCCTGTTTTATGATTGCCAGGTTGTTGCTAACTGCGTTATTACCGCTCTGTCGGTTCTGCCTTGCGTCAATTTCTTGTATCAGCCTTGCCTTGTCTAGTCGGTTAACGTTCCATCCTTTTCTCGTTGGTCTCACTGTAGTCACTTCGTTTTCTGCTATGTTAAACGTTATATAGTTATGGTCGCTTCCGTTGTAGGTGTCGAGGATTTTCCAATCGGAGATCTTGTGCGCACAGTTTTCTGTCACTAGGGTTATGTCGGGGATTGTGCCCTCGTTCCCCACTCGATGGAATGTCGGTATTGCTCCTACATTTTCTGATAGCATTCCGATACTTGCTGCCATATTTAGGACTCTACGGCCTCGAGAGTCAGTTGATGCCATGCCCCATTCTTGAGCCCTTGAGTTAAAGTCTCCTGCTATTATAAGGTTTCCTCCTATTCGCCTGGCGTTGTCTTCAATACATTCAAGTTTCGTCTGGAAAGTCTGAATGTCGTCACTTGGGGTCAAATAGCAGCTGAATATTGTCCAGTTTCTTATTTGTGTTAGGACATGGCATCTTCCTTTTTTGTCGCCCCTGTGTGAAAGAGTGGTAAGGTCGGGGATCCAAATCGCCGCCGTCTTTGTGTCGTCTTCTAGCCAGACGCCTTCGTCCCGTTTCTTATATTGTTCGCTTATGATAACAACGTCAATTTTGTTTTCCAGCACAATTTGGTGCAGCAGGTCATTTGCCGTTCTGCTTCTATGCATATTTGCTTGCAGAACCTTCATGGCTTTCCTTTCCTGGCCACACTGGGGCAATGCGCCGTCCCAGGGAGGTGTCCGACGTCGCTCCTGTTCTCTGATGTACAGATACAGCATCTCGGAGCTTTAGTGCAGGTCTTCATTTTATGACCACTTTCACCACATCTAATGCAGAGGTCTCTCCTATCCGGTCCTTTGCAATCCTTTTGCAAATGTCCCACCCCGCAACATTTGATAATAATAATAATAATAATAATAATAATAATAACAATAATAATAATAATAATAATAATCATAATAATAATAATAATAATAATAATAATAATAATAATAATAATAATAATAATAATAATAATAATAATAATAATAATAAATTAATTAATTAATATTTAAATACTCTTTTTTTTATAAAATATATGTATAAATAATATTGTGCAATTTTACCCTATTCCAAATTGTTTATTTATTTATTATTTTTCTTTTTTTTCAGGTTAGGGAATCGTATTTGTTACTTTAATAATACTAAAACAATAGTGTGGGGAGAATTAGTACAATATGAATTATATATATTTCTTTTAAAAAAAAAATATAAATATTTCCTATGTTTATAGCTGTCACCTTTATTTAATTTACAAATGCACATTTATAGTTTTACATTCACAGTTTTGCATTTTCCTCTTTGTCAAAGGATATATATAAAATTAAATTCGAAATTCTATAATAACTAAAAAGAGCTATATCTAAAATTTAATGAAAATCTGGTGAAAACTGAAAAAGTTGTAATTTTTAATTTGATTAATTTCTCAAACGTCCCTATGGCAGCTATATGATATAGTAGTCAGATTTTCATAAAATTTTAAACAAAATTCGAGAATAATACAAAACATATCATACATATACATATATATACCTTTCATACATATATATATTTCATCGAAATCTGTTGAAAACTGAAAAAGTTATAATTTTTAATTGTATCAATTTTTCGATCGTTCTTATGGCAGCTATATGATATAGAAGTCAGATTTTCATAAAATTTTACACAACATTTTATAATGATATAAAATGGCTATATCTTAAATTTATCAAATCTGTTGAGAACTGAAAATGTTATAATTTGGTTTGTAAAAATTTTCCGATCATTGCTATGGCAGCTTTGTATATGATTTAGTCGTCCGATCCGGCCCGTTACGACATACATATATATGAGTGAGAGTATTTAGAAGACTAACTAAAAAGTTTCATTCAGAAAGCTTTAAAACTGAGAGATAAGATAAAAAACGGACAGAGGGAAATACACACATCGCTAGATTGACTCGGCTGTTGGCAATGATCAAGAATATATATAGTTTATGTGGTCGAAGATTTTGGCGAAAATCACGATAGATAAAGCTTATATTCGGCTGCATTTTAAAATAATAATAATAAGTCTGCAAAACAAGTAATTGTTTTGTTGGTAGTTTTTTTTTTCGTTAACTTTTAATGCTATAAGTGTTAGCTAGTATTTAATATTCATGCACAGTTTACAATATATAATACTTATGTCTAAAAAATAAATTTAAAAACTAATATGCAAATAATCATTTGATTTTTAAAGTGTAATCGATAGTTAAATAAAGGTAATCGATACCACCGACATTCTTCGAGTTCCAACTTGGTATCGGTATTGCGCTGCCATCTCTAGGGCATCAAAGGAATGGATTTTCGTGAAATAAATAGATTAAACTGGCGTTTGCATCTGAATAACAATAACAACCTCGTTCAGTACACTGCGGTCAACAGGTACAACGATCCTGATGCATCGGGCGAACAGCACGGAGAGGAGCTCCTACTCAGACAAATCGATTGTGCGACGGGGGCAACAACAAGAATGGGTACGAAACAAAAACACCCAGCAACAACTCTGGTGCAGGCCGTAGACGCAGAGGATGATGAAGGTGTGTGTGGGGGTGGGTGTGGTATCGGAATTGGAGCAGGCGACTGCGCCGCGGCTGCAATAGTTGCCACCGAATGCGGTAGTGATAAGGCGAGTGTGATTTTCTTATTTTCCCCGTCTATGTGCATGTGTCCCTAACTGTTTGTGGTTATCCCTAATTGTTCTTCGTTTCTGCAGAATGGAGGCGCATCCTACTGCGATTTTGAAATAGACTTGGCTGGTGGATATGGACAGGCAGCCGCAGCTCTCTCGCCCACCGATGCGGTAGGGGTAGGGGTCGGGGGCCTCAGTTCCAGTCGCACCTCTATGAACAATTCAACCGAGAATCTAAGCTATGCCAGTGACAACTTTTACGGCGACGACCTTATTTTGCTGGATGATGACGATGACGTCGAGGCGGAAGAGATATCACTTAACTCTGACGATTGCGTTTACGCCTATCGAGGTGACGGGGCGGATTTCGACCAAGCCCTGGAGGCCAATGCCATGGGCAGGGGCAGGCAACATCAGCAGGAAATCGGCCTTGGGCCTAGCAGCACTGGTGGTGCAGGATGTGGCGGTAGCTTGATATGCGGAGACGATGAGACAGAGTTCCTGGAAATGGATTTTGAACCGGACCCGTCGTCGGAGCTGGAGTTTGCCGGCGGAGGGGCTCAAAATCTGGGATCAGCCTTGCCACAGGCTAATCTACTACTAATGCAGCGCGACTTCAGCCAAATGAGTGGCGTCGTCGGGGCAACACCCACACACGGCAGGCAGCTTTACAGCTCACCTATTGACGATTTTCCGCTGCAAGAAGACATCCTGCAGCAACAAAAGCAACGCCTAAGTAAAAAATTTGCTCGCATTAGCCTAAACTTGGACCAGATCAAAGACGGAGGAGGAAGCGGTGGATGTGGTGTACATATCGACGAGATAATGGGCGGTGGCGATGAGAAGGTTGTGGACACCATAACCGGGGGCGGGCCATCGTCCGCCCAGGCGCACTCGCTGCCAAGCACATTATACGCGAGTGCTAATTTCGCTAGGAGTACCAGTGTGCCCAGCGCCCATCCAGAGCCCAAGTTGACGGGAGCAAAACCCAAACGGCTGTCCCACTCTTCGTCCGTGATGTCGAAAAGCAGCGCTAGTGCCTCTACAAAGTCGCGCCGCTCTCATAACTCCACCAGTTTCGATGAACGTTGTTACAGCTGCACCGATTTTCGGGCCCCCGGCAACCAGCAGCTCCAGCAATCAGTTGCAGCACAACCAGGTGCAGAAGAAGGTGCCGCTACCATGCTTATGGCTGCTGCCGCCATGGTGGCCTTGGCCTCTTCTCCCTCGTCCATGGCACACTTTGACACTAGTAACGAGGAAAACTGCTTGGACTGTCTTGAAAAGGAGTTCCTGGCAAATACCATCGGCAAGGTCCTAGACCCAAGCACGTGCCCGAAGTGCCGGAGGCGAACCGGGGCTCGTGGAAGCTGCATGTCTCTCTACACCCGAGTAGAGCAGACACGATGTCGCAGCGGTTCGCCTGTATACTTCGACGAGGGCGGTAGACTGTTTGCCGGCTGGCATAGCTCATCCGGAGTTGGAAACGTGCCCGATCTCGGTGGCAGCAACCAAAGGTTTATTTCTTGTGATAATAATTTCTCCAGCGGCGTACAGGTGAGTTTCCCTTTGAAGCTTAAGATGTGTAATTTGCAACGAAAAATGATTATCTTCATTTAACCCGCAGATGCTTAAGAAAAAATTTTCGACCGTGCCACTTGTTACGCGTCTATCCACGGATAGGACGTGCGACGAGGAACACCTAGTGCAGGCATTAGACCATCTGCACGTGTCATATGACCAGGCGCTACTGAGAGGCTATTTTGAACATTTGGTCGCGCGGCGATCCGCCGAATGCAGTTTGAATCTCAAGCAGTTGTTGTTGCAGACCTCAAAGAGTCAAGGAAATCATCGCAAACTCAAAAAGCTTATTGAGCTGGCGACCCATAACCAGCTAGTCGTGCAATTTAAACGGGTTTGTCGACTGCCTTTTGAGAACTTTTATGTTATTTTTCGTAATTAATATTCTCTTTTTTACAGGCCAAGGCATGTCAAACTGATGTTGTCCCCGTCAAGGTGTCTGATATACTGGAGGCCTGGGCATGCAAGCGAGATCTCTCTATGCTGCGGCAACTAGATGCGCGCTTCCATCGCGCGAATGTGATAGGTAAGATTATTATTAATTCCGAGAGGTATCCTTAGTATTCGGTACTTTTAATCAAGCCTTGAAGTTTATTTGATAAAACAAAAACAATTTACAAGAAAGGTCGCATACTGTCCGGGTTTTTGAATTCATTTCATTTTTCTAGTATCTTAGTTAAATAATACGAAATTCATCGAGTTAATGGTAAAAAATATTTCTTAAAAAACGCAACAAGTTCGGTTTACGGAAAATCCCTCTTTATGGTCCATTGAGGAAAGGAACGAATGTGTGTTTACGATTGTTGTAAATGCCCATATGTTATCTAGCATTTATTCAAGATAAAAAAATATTTGTAGACCAATGAAATAATTATAAACGACGTTCTGCATCACTTTTCCTATATAATGGATTGTCCCAGAACTTCCGCAGAAGAACTCTACATGCAGAACTCGCAATTTCAAAAATATTGATTTATTTGGAAATGACAAATGTTTGAACCAAA
This sequence comes from Drosophila serrata, assembly GCF_035046125.1. NCBI lineage: Eukaryota > Metazoa > Arthropoda > Insecta > Diptera > Drosophilidae > Drosophila > Drosophila serrata. The sequence goes on from NW_028257143.1 coordinate 4,060,973, forward strand.
AGTTGTCAAATATTTGATATTTTTGCTTGAGCTAAAGTGTGATACAAATTTCAAATAGTTAAGATTTCAGAAATAATAAATCAATCTAAACAGCCTAATAAATTTTAAAAGATTAAAAAATCTATTGCAAATAAATTCTACTATGGTGTTGCCTTTACGGATTCGACGTAAAGGTGTCACAGATAAGGTATTTGTTGCTGGGGGATGGTAACTTATTTTGTTCTGCTGTTCTTGTGTTGAAAGAAAAAATGCTCCTATTGTTTTTATATGTATTTAAATAAGTTACTTTCCAAGAATGTCTGGTGACTGCATCCTCCTAAAGCTGCTGTAAAGAACTCGCTCGCAATTCGCCCGTTTAACTTGGAGGTTTTTGCTGGTCAACAGTTTCCCTGGTCTACATTATAAATGTTGGACCCTTTAAATGTTGACATGCCCGTCTGTCTATTTCTATGCAAAATAATCTCTCAGGTCTTAAGCAATCTAATTAAAGCTGGTCTGCTTTCTCTTCTTATTATTGTATATCTAAGCCAGAATAGGCCTGATCAAAAGATTTGAAAACTATTTGATTTTCTAAATATTTCATCTACTTTGAGATATGGTAATTTTGTATAATTCTAGAATGTTAGTATTTTATAAAAATCTGATCTGTGTATACAAAAGCACAGGAAAATGAGGAAAAGTTCGGTGTTTTAACTTATAACTGTTTTATATATATATTAGTTTTTTTCATATGAGAGACATGTTTACATTTCTATTTTAATTTGTGTTTTTTTTTCTCGGCTTTCAGGCAAGGTCGGTCACATAGTGCGGCAAGCTACAGCGGCGAACCCCTCAACGGCTCTTGGTGCATCCTCCTCTTCAACATTCAAACGCGTCTTGCCCGAGTTTCTTATGATCCCGCAGTATTACGAGAGTGGGGAGCTGACGCTAACCCGCAAATGTTAGAATTAACTCGCCGCATGCTCACTTCCAGTACACAGATATGCAACCAGAACATTGAATTGTTTATACTTACATATGTACATATGTACTATGTTAGTTTGTTTTTTGTTAAGTTACGTAATGAGAGCAACATTTGGGAGTGTATGTACGGTGTACCCGCAAGGCCCAAGACTGGGACAAAACAGCTCCTAAACCATACGATTACTGTTAAATAAACAATATATTTTAGTATGTGTACGTTTATCGAATAACCAGCATTGCAATATTTATGTACTCTCATTATCCATGTATGTATATGTCAAGCAACAAATACCCCGTCTCGTACATGCATAGCTTAGCTTGTATACAAGGAATATAGATCTGAATAAATGATAAGTATCTAATTTACCACCAAGTACACCACAATTTAACCTAATGCGCAGTGTCAACTGCTGGTGGACCCCAACTCCAAAGAATTTATGTTGGACAGAGGAAATTTTGTTTTTTAATAAAATTGTGTTTTATTAATTATTAACCTTGCATAATCTGTAAGCCGATAATAATCTGATCTAGTATCGCTGCTGGCGTGCGCCGGCATTGTAATAGCCCCCGCCACCGGGTCCAGGCGGTAGAGTGGCAGGAGGTATCGGCGGAGGAGGGGCCACTGTCGCGGCGCCATAGTGCGTTAACAGCGGCTGCTGCTGGACGCCCCAGCCGGGAGCGCCGGGGTAGGGGGGCATAGGCACTACTGGTGGTGGCGGTGGAGGAGGAGCATGATACAGATGATAACCGCCTGTTCCCTGACCATGTGGAAGGGACGGCATAGAGTCGCTAGAGGAACCCAAGCCGGGCACTGCGCTGGCCAGCGACTTTATGATCTGAATATTGTTGACATCCAGCAGGCTACCATTGCCACTGACTGCAGGTGGAGGTGGTGGCGGTTGTGCTTGTGCGGCAGGTGCTACAAGGCCTCCAGACTGACTTGTCGGCTTGCCCAGCGTGGGACTATCCGCCCGACTGGGGGGCTTCTGGGGCGGACTACCAGGTTGGTGGGCCTCCTTCTGGGTGGACTGATATAGGTCTAGCACCTGGTGGCAAATGTCTTCCAGTATTTCCATTGTCACGTCAGAGACGAACATGTCCCACCACCGCTGGTGCTGCGGCTGACGGCCGTCCCAGTCCTGCACGGTGAACTTGCTGAGCTTGCTTGCCAGGTGGATGAGTGCCACAGCAATGATCTCTGGCTCCCACTGTAGGCAGACCACGGTGCTAAGCGAGTCGTTAACAAAATTCCACGCCATCTGGACCATCTTCTGAAGCTTTTGCTGGTCTCCTTTAAAGCATTTAGCGTACTTGAGCAGGAACGTGTACGGATGCTCCACCTGCAGGTCAAATTTTATAGTCTGCAACAGGATTCGCTCTAGCGTCATCACTTCCTCCTTGGGATCCTCACCGAAGGAATAAAAGTAATTGTCACTTAGTATTCCGCGCGCCGTTTTAATAATGTCGCGACACTTTTTAGGCGTTTCCTCAACTTTGCCGGCGAAGAAAAGGCAACAGCAGGCAGTCACATAGCGTGGAAAGCTTCGGAACGAGTGGAACATGTAAAAGCGGTGAAAGTACACTACGCCGGTGGCCATTGTGTTGTGGCCCAGGCCCATTTTCGTGCCACACTCCATAATAAAGCGGGCGCCTTCTTTTCGATAGCGCCGCTCAGTCTCGAAACTGATTCCGTCTAGGATCGAAGGTGTCTCACGAAGTTCCTTTTTGTCATAGTACCAACACGGCATGTCGTCGGCCGATAAGATTTTCTTTTGTGAAAATTTGTGTTAGGGGTGCAACAATGTCAGCAAAGTTAGCATGACAAGGACGGGGACGGAGCTCAGCGTGTCCTCCGATGTGAAGTTTTAAATAATTGAATAAATTCTATCCCTTGAATTGTAAACTAATTACTGTTTACAATTTTTTTCTTTCTGTATTCGCAGAATTAGAGGTGGACGTTTTTGGGATAATCGATGTTTTCCTGAATTTGACTGAATATCGATACTTTAGTATGTACAGGGAAACAAAAATATATAAATATCTGAATATCGATATGCAATATGTTCTCGGTTTTAACAATCAAAATATTTTCTAACACTGAACGAAACAATCAGCTGAAAATACTTAAAACCCATGATGATCAGCATGAAAGAACCATGAATATCATGAAGAATAATAAAAAAGGAGGAATGCAAAGAGGAAGTATAAATTAATGGTATTGAAATCTGTTGCAACCTTAGTTATTTCTTAAAATTAGTTATTATTTACTAAGTATCTTTATTTCTTATTATTTTTTTTTTTTAAATAAATTTGACAACCAGCCCTTTTAATGCATTGCAACGTCCTAATACAAAATCCTGATCCGATTTTTGAAAAAACAATTTTCGTTCCCGTTTAAAGGATAAGTATTGCAATTTAGTTAGCTTTATTTTACCCTGCATTTCCCATGAAACATTAAGAATACTGTCTAGTCAGGATCTGTCCAGGAATAGGTACATATGTATGTACGTGGGGTAAAAGTTAATCTATTTAGCTGAGAAAGTAATAAATGTATGTCAAAAAAAAGAGTCAAATTCCGCATAGTAGCGAGTCAATCCCAACGGGATCGCTTAAATCGCATGAGCACGGGTTGAGATCTGCAATGACGTTCAGAAAGCTTTCATATATTTAAGGCACATGCATTGTGGGCCCGATTCTTTCTACCACTGGCTTCTTCACGATCGCAGTATGTGATCTGCAAGTAGCTTAACCAGTTTCTTTGTTCACCTCATTCTCAGCTTTTACTTGGTCGTTTTTTCGCCGCCGGTTTCCCTTACTCGGCGTTCTCTCAAACGCGTCCAAGACACGTTTGCAGCTCCGGTGCGCTCCGCTCAGTCGCTCTTCGTACGTTGCCATTGCCAGTTTACCAGCGGGGATCGCGCTCTCTTGGCCAACCGCTTGGCTTGTTAACGTTAACTGTTTTGTCTACTTGTATGTATACTGGCAAGCTTTAGCTTTCTTGCCTCTCTCTGGCATAATCCGTGTTCGGGCTGCGTTCATCTTTCGCTACAATTGTACACACATACAGAAAAAGTAGTTCCAAGTGTCAGAGAAACCATCATCACGACCCAACACAATTACAAAAAATAAATAAATAAGAAAACAGAAGAAAAAAATAAAACGGGCAGCGTAGGAAAAGTGCTTACCTTTTCATTTTTATGTATGTATGTACATATATATATTTACAAAGAAAACACGTTCAAAAAGAAAAAATACAAAAGTTGCCCTGAGAAAAGTTATAAAATACCAAAAAGGTTATGCAGATATCTCCCCTAAACTCCCACGCTGAACTTTTACCTCACTTCATACATATGAACATACATTCATACATATGTATGAATAATGCATGTTGAATATCTTCGGATCACAATTGGAATACTTTTTACGTTATACCCTAGTCTATAACGCTAAATAAGTAAGTACGACTATACGAATTTGCTGCGTCAGTATACAAATTGATAAAAAGATTTTTTTTTTGAGAATAAACTAAAATTAAATGTTATCTGTTAACGGTGCCACTTACCAAACAATAAGTAAAGACAGGAAGTTAAAAAGTGATCTATAATTTATAATCTAATGCACATAAATATGTACATAATTACATACATACATACAAACATACATGTTTTTGTTTTTCGGTTAATCTGTTATTTAGGATATATCTCGTACAACTAATTTTAAAAATTTAATCGTAGATCCAATCAGCCACGTACTCCGCCTTTTGCCGATCATCTTTGGTTTCGGTTAATTTTGTGTACATTTATTATCGATGTTCACCACCGTTGCAATAGTATCAATTTTTATACCCTTGCAGGGTATTATAATTTCAGTCAGAAGTTTGCAACGCAGTGAAGGCGGCACCTCCGACTATATAAAGTATATATATTCTTGATCAGGATCAACAGCCGAGTCGATCTAGCCATGTCCGTCTGTCCGTCAGTCCGTTTCTACGCAAACTAGTCTCTCAGTTGAAGAGCTATTTGAATGAAACTTTGTAGCTAGTCTTCTACGTACTCTCACTCGTTTATACATATGTCGGAAAGGGCCGGATCGGACGACTATATCATATAGCTGCCATAAGAATGATAGAAATATAGAGGGAAAATGCAAATCTGTGAATTTAAAACTGTAAATATAATATGTATTTGTGAATGAAATGAAAGCAGGTATTACCTTATTGTTTTTTAACATAAATATATATAATTTATATTGTATTGATTCCTAGTCATCGGAGTTCTATCTGCAAGGGTAAATAAATTTCGACGTGCCGAAGTTAGCTTCCTTTCTTGATTTTTGTATGTATCTGCGAAGCACGCCTCCTTCTTCGCCTATAAATATGTTATTTTAAAATTTAAATTAAGGAATGAACAACAAAAATAATAATAATTTTTATTGTAATAAGTAACGATTGCGTTCCATAAAGCTGACAAACAAATTGAAATTAAACGATACAATTGGATTTAATGACTTACAGAATGACTCAACTTACAAATATCTTCGAGTCACCGCTTAGGTAATCTCTACGAATTATAAATTAATCTAACCGTTGGATCTCATTTTCTCCTGATTCTCGAATAATATAAATGGGTAAAACATGAGTCGAGATTGCAAAGAACATCGACTGATTTTAAGTATATGGACACATACATATGTACATATATTAATTCGCAATATAGTACATAAAATTTGAATGAAATAAAGCGTTATAATACAAAATGTATGAGAAAATGGTGTTGTACCACTACATTTTACCACATGAAATATGCTTTGTTGTTTTTTTCGCGAGTTGCTTTAAATTTTACTGAGGGTTTGTTTCACAATATGCTAAAAATGTAGATTGCGTGGTGCTTGCATTGTTTTTGGATCGGCTTTGTTGCATGTTGCAAATCGCATTTTTCGCCGTAACACCAACAGACTCTCGGAGGCTTCGTAGCATGAAATATTAAAAAGCTAGTAAGAAAGTTGCAGTCGAGTATGCACGACTGTGGAATACCCGTCACCTAAAACCTTGTGCTTTAAATAATACAAGTACAAAGACAAGAAAGGAAACTTACTTTGAGTAGTCGAAGTTTATATACCATTGCAGTTTGCAATTGAATTATAGAATTGAATCGAAAATTGATCATAATAAAAAAAATTGCATTCTTTAAAGTGCTATTTGTTTATATTTTCAAATGGCCATTTTTTCGATAAATCAAAGTTAAACAAATTCATAAAAAGCGGAAAAAGCACACTCGATTTAAAATTTATAAAATATTGAACGATTTTGTTAATTCCGAAAATGACTAGATCGACTCGGCTGTTGATGCTGATGAAGAAAAGTCGAAAAAGGCTATTTTACGACGTTACGAACTTTTGACTAATATTATAATACCTTGTAAAGGTAAAACAACAATGGAAACTAACTCCAGTAGCCCGAATATTTTACACCCTTGCAACTATTACAATAACACTTGGGAACTGTTATTGAAACTTAAACAAAAATCAATGTATACATATTAATATTTTACAGTTTTTTTTTTATTTCTTCAGGTTATTTTCTCATTAATATTCTCCATATTTTCAGTGAATGAAAATGTTTGGAAACACTAGAAAACTTTCATTTTTTCTCTAAAAATGTCCCGATTATGGACATACATAACATACATATGTACATATGTTCATAAATGTGTACTTGCCACTTGCAAACTTCTGACTGAAATCATAAGAATTATATAAATTACGATAATATGATAATTACGAAGTTTGTCATTGCGCCTATACTTTTCCTATCCATTTTCTGATCGTAGCTATGGAAACTATATAGAAATATATAACATTTTAAAGTGGATTTTTATATTTGTGTAGATTTTGTACTGTTCGTTTCCAATCGTCGATTGTTCAAAATAATGCCTGATAATAAAATATGCCTTTTTTATACCCTTGCAGGGTATTATAATTTCAGTCAGAAGTTTGCAACGCAGTGAAGGAGGCACCTCCGACTATATAAAGTATATATATTCTTGATCAGGATCAACAGCCGAGTCGATCTAGCCATGTCGTCTGTCCGTCTGTCCGTCTGTCCTTCTGTCCGTCTGTCCGTTTCTACGCAAACTAGTCTCTCAGTTTTGAAGCTATCTGAATGAAACTTTGCAGTTAGTCTTCTATATACTCTCACTCGTATATATGTCGGAACGGGCCGGATCGGACGACTATATCATATAGCTGTCATAGGAATAATCGGAAAAGTTTTACAAAAAAAATTATAAAATTTTTCATTTTCAACAGAATTTGATCAAATTTGAGATATAGCCATTTCATATTATTCTACAATTTTGTGTAAAATTTTATGAAAATCGGACGGCTATATCATATAGCTCCCATAGGAACGATCGAGAAATTAATACAATTAATAAGTATAACATTTTCAGTTTTCAAGAGATTTTCATCAAATTTGAGATATAGCCGTTTCATATTATTCTACAATTTTGTGTAAAATTTTATGAAAATTGGACTAATATATCATATAACTCCCATAGGAACGATCGAGAAATTTGAGAGGAATGAGAATGGCGGTGGCTGTTGTCGGAAGACTGACAATCGCGGTGGCGATAACATTTTTAGTTTTCAACAGAATTTAATCAAATTTGAGATATAGCCATTTCATATTATTCTAAAATTTTTTGTAAAATTTTATGAAAATCGGACTACTATATCATATAGCTCCCATAGGAAGGATCGAGAAATTAATACAATTAAATTTATAACTTTTTAGTTTTCAGCAGATTTTCATCAAATTTGAGGTATAGCCATTTTATATAAGTCTTAAATTGTGGCAAATTTCATAAAAATCGGACGACTATATCATATAGGTGCCATACAAACGATCGTTTGATGTAGAGGAAAAATGCAAATCTGTAAATGTAAAACTGCAAATATAATATGTATATGTGAATGAAATGAATGCAGGTATTACTTCATTGTTTTTTAACACAAATATATATAATTTATATTGTATGGATTCCTATTCATAGAAGTTCTATCTGCAAGGGTATATAAACTTCGGCGTGCCGAAGTTAGCTTCCTTTCTTGTTTCATGTAAAATCTTCAAAGTTTCATCGTAGATGTATGTAGATCTAATACTAAGAGTTTTTAATTTTTATTTGACTGTGTAAAACAGTATTTTATTTGAATTTGAATTTTCAATAACGATTTGTATTTCCGATTGTATTGTTTTTAGGGCATTATTAATAACTTTATAAATCAAGGATGTATTTAACGTTTATATACATATGTACATAAGTAAAAAAAATACATTGCATTCTCTGTCGCTCTCAACTTCTGTTATTTTCTGTCGCATGGAAACAACTGCAATATGTTATATGTAATACAATTTTCTAATTATAATAATAATTTATTAATAATATTTCCTGGTTCTACAAAATGACTCTTATAAATTAGTACGCTAATCCGAAAACGAAATGCAAAACTTTTAATATATATATATATATATATATATATATATACATTTTATATATATATATTTTATTTAATGAAAATACGTGTATACATATAATATATATAATATAATACTCATATAAAATAATGTAATCTTAACAATATGAAACTAAAATAAAAAAAAACCAATTTTATTAATTTTTAAAATTTACAACATCTCTAGAATATTGTCCCAAAAGTTGCGCTCTTACGGATAGCCGGCTTAGAACTCAAAATGATACATTTGTAGATGCGTTTCTCTCAAAATTGTTTATGTCAAGCTTTATCGAAATCTACTTAGTCGATCTTGACCGTGATATACAGAGGTGGTGGTCATATGTATTTAGACAAATTCAAAATTATTTTCACCTCCAAACTAATTTTTGTTATTATTCTTGTTGTTGACCGACTTCCATGAAATTTTTTTTATTGCATAGATTGATCTATTCAGAAACAAGCAGAAAACGAAAACAAAATATAACGGTAGGACAATATTAAAAGCAAAAAGAAAATATGTCTATATATTTTGGATTCAGCTTATTAAACTCAATTCCAACCAATTGATGAAGGCATCGATACCTAAGCAAATTTTTTTAAACTATTAATAAAGTAACTTATGAGATTGTCATATTAAAAAATATATTAAATTTTAATAGCATTAAACTTAAGACGAAAATAAATGATGTGTAAATATTACACTGTAGATGCATCTATTCTTCTACTTATAGCACTTTTCTATGAACCGTTGTCTTCCGAATTCCTTCTACGCAATAAAGAAAATTTCAGGGAAAACGGTCAACAGCAACAAGAATAACAACTAAAAGAAATTTGGCTGTGAAAATGGTCGTTGTGTAAATACTTTTGACTACCTTTGTAATTTACCACATATAGATGTTTCACAAAGGATATTATATTTTATATGACCTTGTAGGTCAAAAAACCGGAATATACTTATCCGAACGTTTTGGAAGCGCTGAACTCCGATCTGGCTTCAAAAAATTTCCGATACGTCGCATTTTCAAAGTATTTCAACTTGAAAGTTTTTAAAATTTAAACGATTTTTCCTAATTTAAATTTTGAATGTACATAACGTAACAATTTTTTTACGACACAAGCTTAGATTAAAGTAACTGCACCTCAAATTTACTAAAACAGAATTTTTTCCTGCTTTCTGTTTGCATTGAAGAAGACCCTATAAAATATATATGAACATTCTTGATCAGCAAAAGCCAAGTCGATTTAGCCATGTCCGTATATTAGTTCGTCCGTCCGTTCGTCTGTCTACGTTTCTACGCAAATAGCTGTCATAGAAACGATCGAAAAGTTTTTAGAAAAAAAGTTTGAACTTTTTCCGTTTTCAAAAAAATGTGATAAAATTGAGATATAGGCGATTTATATTATTTTAGAATTTCGATTTTAGTTTTATGAAAATCGGACCGATTTATCTTATATTTAGCTGCCATACAAACGATCGTTAGAGAAAGGGGAAAATGAAACACCATGAATGTGATACTGTAACTGTAAAATTGTATAAGGTGAAGTTAATGTCTGTAGTAACTGTTATAATATTTAAAATAAATATATATGATTTATATTGATTATTCTTAGTGATTGAATTGCAATCTGCAAGGGTGTGTAAACTTTGTTGTGCCAAAGTTACCTTCCTTTCTTGTTAATTTTAGGTCTTTATAAATTCGAGCATATCAAGACAATGAGAATTAGCATGATCCATGCTCCTTTTTATACCCTTGCAGGGTATTATAATTTCAGTCAGAAGTTTGCAACGCAGTGAAGGAGGCACCTCCGACTATATAAAGTATATATATTCTTGATCAGGATCAACAGCCGAGTCGATCTAGCCATGTCCGTCTGTCCGTCTGTCCGTCAGTCCGTTTCTACGCAAACTAGTCTCTCAGTTGAAGAGCTATCTGAATGAAACTTTGCAGTTAGTCTTCTATATACTCTCACTCGTATATATGTCGGAACGGGCCGGATCGGACGACTATATCATATAGCTGTCATAGTTTTAGAAAAAAAATTATAAAATTTTTAGTTTTCAACAGAATTTGATCAAATTTAAGATATAGCCATTTCATATTATTCTACAATTTTGTGTAAAATTTTATGAAAATCGGACGGCTATATCATATAGCTCCCATAGGAACGATCAAGAAATTAATTCAATTAATAAGTATCACATTTTCAGTTTTCAACAGATTTTCATCAAATTTGAGGTATAGCCATTTTATATAAGTCTTAAATTTTGTGGCAAATTTCATAAAAATCGGACGACTATATCATATAGGTGCCATACAAACGATCGTTTGATGTAGAGGAAAAATGCAAATCTGTGAATGTAAAACTGCAAATATAATATGTATAGGTGAATGAAATGAAAGCAGGTATTACTTCATTGTTTTTTAACACAAATATATATAATTTATATTGTATGGATTCCTATTCATAGAAGTTCTATCTGCAAGGGTATATAAACTTCGGCGTGCCGAGGTTAGCTTCCTTTCTTGTTACCCATAATTTTAGGGTACCGCGTATCTCACAGGTTGTATAGATAATAGAATATATTATATAGATTTTTTATACCCTTGCAGGGTATTATAATTTTGGTCAGAAGTTTAGTGATGGAGTCATTTTCGACCCTATAAAGTATATACATATATTCTTGATCAGCATCAACAGCCGAGTCGATCTAGCTATGTCCGTCTGTCCTTCTGTCTATCTGTCCGTTTCTACGCAAACTAGTCTCCCAGTTTTAAAACTATCTGAACGAAATTTTCATTTAGTCTTCTATATACTCTCTTTCGTATATCTGTCGTAACGGGCCGGATCGGACGAATATATTATATAGCTGTCATAGGAAGAATCGAAAAATTTTTAGAAAAAAAAAATTTTAATTTTCCATTTCTTGAAGATTTTAAATTTTTATAGTATTCTAGAATTTTGTTCAAAATTTTATGAAAATCTGACTACTGTATCATATAGCACCATTCATGAAAATCGAAAGACTGTATCATAGAAACTATCTTTAAATATATAGAAAAGTGGAAAACTGTAAAACTGTAAATAAAATAAGTTGTTTGAACAGAAATATATATAAGTTACATTGTATTAATTATTAATTATTGAATTGCAATCTGCAAGGGTGTCGAAGTTAGCTTTCTTTCATGGTTGCTTGTAAACTTGGAAGAATAATGCTTTTTTATGCAAGTTTTTCCCAAGAGCACGGCGGACTATGGCAGATTATTTATTGTTCCTTTAAAATATGTTTCCTTTAAAACTTAGCAACCCCTTATAAAGATTAAACTAGAGATCCTCCCATCCTGGTAAAACTTCATAATATATATTTTCTTTGAAATAACAACATACTCACTAATGATTTCGTTTTCCAGTTACAAAAGAAATATTTCTGGTGTATCGGTCTGCTATTTCCAACTACTTCGTCACACTTTTTATCTCTGCCTAGAAAACCGGTGCCTAAAACATTCCCAAATGACCTTGTTCCCACCGAACTTAATTTGCTGAAGTCGGCAAATGCCAGCGGAAGAAAGAAACGAAGCCAGAGAAAAACAAAGAGCGACTGACAGTCTAAATTCAAATCAGAGTTAAGTTTAATTTACGATCTGGGTGAACCAAGCTTTCGTTGGATTTTGGAAACCTTTATGCCTTGATGTCATATTCCGGAATCCCTAGTGTGCTAAATTTATGCATGTTGGCTTGCCAACTTCCTTTCTCAGATCTTCTATATACCCGAAACACTGCGGCTGCTAATGCAACCTTTTATCTTCTTCTAAGTCGTCAAAACTAAAAAAAGTTATAATTTTTAATTGTATTAATTTTCTCGATCTTACCTATGGCAGCTACATATGTATAAACTTGAAACAAAATTGTAAAAAAAAATAAAATGGATATATTTTAAATTTAATGACAATCGTTAAACGCGCTTTGAGATATTTGGCAACTTTGTATAGATTTCTAATTCTCAAAAATTTTTGAAAAGTCCAATCTTTTCCTAAAGCAAATATCGTTTGATAGGTATATTAAGTAGTTGCACTGTTTATACACTCTGTGCTCATTGTCACAACGACTCCCTTTAATAATATAATATATAATATATAATATATAATATATAATATATAATATATAATATATAATATATAATATATAATATATAATATATAATATATAATATATAATATATAATATATAATATATAATATATAATATATATTATATATAATATATAATATATAATATATAATATATAATATATAATATATAATATATAATATATAATATATAATATATAATATATAATATATAATATATAATATATAATATATAATATATATTATATAAAAGGGAGTCGGTTTTTGTTTTAAATAAGACACGAAAATGAAAGTCTAGAGTGTGCAAAAACGTAGCGAGCGTGTAACTTTTGTTTGAATTTTGTGTGAAACGCCCAAGTTTATTACTCTTTAAACTTTGACTCATGGTTTAAGCTACATCACAAAGCTAAGTAACTATATATATATGTATATAAAATAAAATGCGGGGAGCAAACAACAAGGTCGTGAAAGGCTTTAAGGGTTTCTTTTACTTTAAAATTAAGTTCGGTTATTAATGAAATTTAAATCGTATATATAATCAGATCGAAATACATATATTCTGTATATGTTCATATATACTACGACGTTCAAGCATCAGAAGACTATCCGAAACAAAGATAACGGGGTTTTTAAAAATAAAATAGTGAAAAAATTTATCAAATTTTTTACAGCATAATTCACAATTACCACAGTTTGCCCATAACTTTTTTCATACCGTTTTTTTTTAAATTTTTTAAATTAATTAATTAATTTAATTAAATTTAAAAATTGGTTAGTAAATATCGGAGATATTAGGGGATGAAGTTTCTGTGCATGTTAAACCTTTGCAACAACAACATTTGTGTTGGCAGCAACGAGTGTTGCTAAACATGTCGCTAGCAACATTGTATATGCATATAGCATATTTTTGGTTTTTAAGGGGGGGGGGGGGGTATTACATGTTTTTTTTATATTATTTTTTTTTTTCATTGAATGCATAATATCTTAAGAATATTGGTAACAATTTCAAGTCAATCAAAGCAAAATGTACGAAGTTATGAGTATTTTTCTACTTACCGGATTTTCGTTTTACCCTGGATTTTTTTTGCATTTAAAACTTTAAAGTGTTTTTCCCACAACTCACGTTTTTAAAGACGGTGCCAGTCATAACTTCAAAACTACTGCACCGATCCTTTTGAAATTTTAAACACTATTTCTGTACATATTTTGCGAGGTAACGCTGTCGGGGTTTTTTTTTTTTAATTTTGATTTTACAATGACAATTTGAATTTTTTGATTTCCGATGATCCGGCACCAATTTATGATTGGCATCGCAGTTCAACCTTTTTTTCGAGACACGTCCGAAAAATTGCTAGCATTGCCATATTTTTGAATATTTCTTTATACAAATTTTATAAGACATTCTTCGAATGTTATAGTTTAGTGTACTATGCGTTAAACAAATATATTTTAACTGTTCCAGAGACCCTACACATTTATTTATACATACATATGTACATGTGTCCCATTCTGATACAATTCGAAAGAAAAATACATATGACAGAGATAAAAGGCTTATACTTATATGTACACATGTATTTGCTACCCATTGCTGATTTAAAACATTGAAGACAAGCGCAATTAACAGTTGCTTTGAAAAATATGGTTTTTGAAATTTTTTTAACAAAAATTGGATTGTCATGAACCCTAATCTTTGTATCTACACAAAAACAAAAACTTGTTAAATTGTTTGTTTGATCTCCTCGTATGTATATAGAATGTAGGTATGCATGATCAATGATACATATGATAGATACATATATGATATATGATATGTGTGATGATTCATGTATTGTTTATATGTTCAAAAATCAAATACATTCCGGTATGCAGCTCAGGTTATTCTATAGTTTCCTTATCCCAAAGTCCTTCGAAACAACTGTTCCTAAATGGGGTATGTAGGTATTTGTTAAATTTAATTAGAAACCCCTTTGATGGGTATACAAACAGAAATACGTTACGATAGCGTTGCAGGCGTTGGCGAGCGTGTGATTTTAGCTAGTATTCAAGCGTACCTCAAACGCTACGGTCGGCGGTATAGCGGTGTCGTCGCCTTTACGGTTGGAACACGACCGATCGGTGTTCTAGGGGCCTCGGTTACCGCTCCCTAATCAGACTTACGTTACGATCGTAAGCAGTGGTACTAAAGGAACAACGAAATGAAATGAAATTGACAACGAGATCGCATATAGTACTATGTACATACATACCTACATTCATATGTACATATGTAGTTCGCAATAACCGATATTCGACGCTGTGCGTAATATATATATACATATATATATATGTATAAGTGTATATATATACATATGTACGTGTGTGTTAAGAGAGCGCTTATCAGGGCGCACGATAACCTTGCCTTTTAAAATATAACATTCAGTGTTCCTATATGGTCCGTTCCCTATCAACCCACACATGGGTTTTACATTAATTCGAGCACTATCAATGAACCTGGTAATGTAATAATTTAGATAAATGATTGATCTTAAAGAAACATATTAGATTACATCTATTTTTACAGGTCTTATTGACAGAATGTTGTGTTACATTGTGTGTTGCATTTTGGTGGTGTTTAGCAAATTTTTGTGTTTACATACATATGTATATAAATTACTGCTTGAGATTTTAGACGCGAATTGGGAGAATTCGGACCATTGTTATTGTTTACCCTTTAAATCGGTTGCTTAATCAAGCGATAATAATCGCTAACGAGGTCAGATAAAAGTAAAGTTGATACCTTCAATTACAAAAGTATCTGATTTCAATTTTGAACAGTAACAATTTGCATAAACCAACTGCAAAAAAAATTGAAAACTTCTTCATTAGGAACAACAATTTAACAACAATTTAAGAAATGAAGAATACTAGTGAAAGTTGTATCAAATTAAATAAATACATAATTTTTTGATGTAACCAATTAGGGTAGGTCTAGTTCTTTTAGTTTCTGAGATCTGTAATCTGGTTGGTTATAATACGGGTGTGGCTCAAAATAATTAATTAGTAAAGGTAAACATTCGTATATACCCAAAGATAAGATTCGTCGATATGAGACCGCTTAGAGATAAGTTTTAGTGGAAACCGCAAAAGGCTTTTTTGCAATGTATTCGACGAGATCGATTGCATTATATTAAAAAAATAAACTAATTCTAAACTAAATTCTCTTTAAAGCTATATTCATATGTATTTCAAGCTCCGGAAGAGTTTGTTTTGTTTTTCACCTTTTGAACTAGGCACTTACTTTATATACTATTTAGTAATGATTTGGGTTTTTATTAATGGCTTTACTTTATTTCCATTTACACATTGAAATTATAGGAAAAATAATGAAATCCCCACCCCAATAAAAAGTATATATACCGGTATTAGCATATTTTTGGCACTTCAATTACATTATTTCACTATTTAATGAATTGTTTCTGACCAAATCTTAAGTAAATTTCCTATGTTGTGTCTGCGGTTGTGCAGTTGGGTGTTTCGATTCCGTCTATAAATAACTTAAGTTTACACAAAACAAAAAAGAGAAATAAACACACACGCAGAATAGGTCAGATTGCTCCAGTGATGTTAGCGCGAATTTAGTTTTTCCAAATTTACTTTTCTTCACTTTTTAAATCGGGGTGTTCAATACTTTAGACTAATTGCATTATTTCTGCAGTCAATGGGACGCAAAACTCTCTTTTTTTTTGAGTACCATCAATCCGGATATTGCTTAACTGAATACCAGAATCAAATCAAATGAACTAAGAACTTACATAGCTACCAATTTCTGGGTTTTCATTAAAAGGTTATCTATTTTTGGTCGTCTCCACAAATCATGAGAAACTTACATACACATGTATATCTACGCTGTAGTCTTGATATTTGGCTAAGGGAAAAATTTGATAAATAAAGCCGAATGCTAGTGATTTCCGAAATATTTAAGTATGAACATACTATTATTTTCGACTTATTTTCTGTGCATGTATTATAATTTCAGTCAGAAGTTTGCAACGCAGTGAAGAAGGCACCTTTCACCATATAAAGTATATATATTCTTGATCAGCATCAATAGCCGAGTTGATCTAGCCATGTTCGTCTGTCCGTTTCTACGCAAACTAGTCCCTCAGTTTTTTTCTTGTTATTTATTAAATTATTAAAAATCAATGAATTATTAAAAATCAAATCAATGAAATTAAAAATAAATAATAAAAAATAAAATAAATGAAAATATTTTTTTATGTGTTTACATAACTTATTAATTTAAGTGATACAAAAGAACCAATATATATTTAGATTTTAAAATATCAGAAAACAAAAATTATTAAAATTAAAATATAAATGTTTTGTAATTTTAATGGATTTAAGGCCAGCCTTTAAAATACTTAGGCTACTATTTAAAGCATTTAAAAGTAAATAGTAAAAGTATTAAAACTGTTCAAAAGTTTAACCTTTTCCCGAAAGCTAAATATAAATTGTAAAAATCTGTGGGTTCCGAATATTGCTTCCTTTATTATTTATTTTATTTATAACGGATATAATTATAATTTTTTTTCAGGGTATTATAATTTTGCGTTTGTTTTAAATCTGGAGATAAAGAAGAAATAGAAATTTAAATAAAAAGGATAAAGGATATCACAGTAATGGAATGGAAAGGTGCAATATGCCACAAATGCATTTACAGAAAATAAGCTTAACGACAACGATACCGCTCATGGAGACAAACTAATGTGATATTACAACATCGATATATGCACAAACATAAACATATGCATATAGAAATATTTAACGTTGAGATATTTACAACTGCTTGAGATTCAACCAAAGACTTTTTCTAAAAGACTTGTCAAAGACAACATTCTGAAATGGAACATCTGGATCTGGCGGGGTATTTGGCCAACACAGCCACATGTTGGAACAGTCTCGGTGCGTTTGAACAGCAAGGTGAGTGTGCTGAACTATAAAATAAAGTTATACTAACTAACATAAGAGATAAAAAGTGCTAATGTAGAAGAACACCGAACTTTTACTGCCTTTTGCAGGCTCTAATTAAAATTGGTGCTATATGAAATAGAACTTTTTTTTATAAAACTCTAAATCGTCTAGAATTTCTATATCTTCCATATGTTTAATAACAACAATGTAATGTCAACTTACGCTACATTTACCTAACTAGACTTTCAATTTCTATTAAACTAAAAGCTAAATTCTATAACAAATAAATCATTTAAAGGTCTCAGAAAAGATGCGATGAAGCTGATTAAAAATCTATACATAATATATGTTGCGCACTTCTAATCGAAATTATAATACATTCCAAGGGTAAAGATAGAATGTAATCTAACTGCAGGACGATCAAGTGTATATACACTTGAAGTTTGCAATTGGATCGCTGAATGTCAATCCATTTCAGGCAAATGAAGAAATAATTTAACAGGAGAAATATAAAACATTTAAATGCAGTATCCGAACTTTTTGCAGCTTTTCTGGGGTATTATATAAATTGACCGAATAAGTGTTGTGTCAATTTTTATATAATATAATATAATTAGAACTTTTTCATTTTTCAACAGATTTTCATCAAATTTAAGTTATAGCCATTTCATATCATTCTACAATATTGTGTAAAATTTTATGAAAATCGGACTACTATATCATATAGCTCCCATAGAAGCGATCGTTAGATATAAAGGGAAAATGCAAATCTGTGAATGTAAAACTTTACTACTTCATTGTCGTTTAACATAAATATATATAATTTATATTGTATTAATTCCTAGTAATCGAAGTTCTCTCTGCAAGGGTATATAAACTTCGACGTGCCGAAGTTAGCTTCCTTTCTTGATAAATTTATATTTATGCTTCATTCAGCGGATCTAGTTTTTCTTAAGATGTTTAAGAAAATTGATATTTTTTTATTATTTTATTATCGGTTGCCATTATGTTATAATGCTAATTCTAAAAAAAAACCCCAATCTCTAGACCCTCACCAATTCGTAAATCCATATTTTAAGGGGTATCAGGAGTTACAAATTTATTCCTCGGTCAATCTTTTGCAGACGCCGTCTTCTTGTCCAACTCACGCCAAATGCTGGAACCCATCATGGAGGAGACCAGTGAGGATGAAGAGCACGGCCAAAGCAGTTGGAATGGCTGCCAGGAGCCGCGTAGCAGCTTTTGGAGTTCCACGGGATCAGTCATATGCAATGAAGTAACAAAGGGTGAGCTGAAGCTGTTGAGGTTTTCGGACTCCTAGCTATCTGACTTTTATTACAGATGCCGATGCCATTTCCGAACGGGACTTTGCTTGTCCACCAAAACGTCCGCGACGTTGCCAAGAAATAGATCTTTCACAGGGCTTGGAGGACATTGTCCAAATGCGACGCGCTGCTCGCCATGAAGCAGAAGCCCATAACAGTTTGGAGCGTTTCCTGGCCCTGGAAGCCTGTACACGAGACAGCTACGGTAGCCAAGGGCAGAGGAACAGCACAGGCAGTCGGCGCGGGGGCACATCTTTTGATGACTTCTACTCGGATAACGAGTCGTACCATTCACTGTCGCGCAGCTCGTCCTTGGTGCAGTTCGAGTCCCTCGAGCGGCAGCTGACGCTGCAGGAGCAGCACCTCAGCATGAATAGTCTGGGCAACAGCTCGCCTTCGCTTCTCAGCTGTGAGCTGGGCGTCGGTGCCACTACCGCTACCAGTGACAGTAACCCAGAGAGCAGGCGAGGATCCGCATCGTCTTTGTCTTTAATGAAGCGCTACGAGTCGAGCGATGGACGCCTGCACCAGACGTACTACGAATTGAACAAGCTGGATCTGGAAGACCAGCAGCAGCGACAGCTGTTCTCTAAGAACCTGCACCAGGCAGGGAATAAGTCCGACGTGGAGTCCTGCTCCAGTTCCAGCTCCAGCTCCAGCTCCAGCTCCAGCTCTAGCTCCTCCTCCTCCTCCAGTGACAGTAGTGGGCACAGTCTGTTAAACGCGTGTCAGGGCAACGGGGGGAAGGTGCCAGCTGACAGCAAAAATGTGGACGAAACTGCCGCCAGACGAGTGCCGCTCAATTCAGCAGAGAATTTGTCTGAGGATTCTGGCTACTGCGAGCCCAGCACGCAGCATCGCAGCGAAAAGTCTATATCCATACCCAAGAATTTTGACAAGCTTTGTGAGGAGAGGGAGGAGGAGCTACTGCTGCTGGAGGAGATCTCGCATCATTCACGAAACTCCAATGGCGGACATGATTTGTATCAGCCGAAAATAGAGCAGACAACGGACACGGCTGTTATGCCCTGCTCCCCGTCTTCTCAATCGTCTATTAATAGCTCCTCGGAGAGAACCGACTCTCAGCCAGAATCGGTGGCACCATCGCCGTCTCCGAGCGGATCTGTAGCCTCCTCTTCGTCATCCACCGCATCATTTACTTGGCTGCGCAATAGTTTGCCGGATATACGCGAGCCGCGAGGTTCGCCGTCGCCCAGCAGAGCAATTGTTGATACAGAGGCACACACCCACGGCTACGTGCTGGCCACCACTAGCGGCAATACAAACGAAATCAGCAGCGGGAGCCGCAGCAGCAGCAGCAGCAGCAGCAGCCCATCCTCGGGCCACTGTTCGCCGCTCCTGGGCGCCACCACCCATTCGCTACCCAGTGGGCTGCAGCAGTTGGGCCGTCGCCGTCGACCCCGTCTCAGCCGCCGCTGTAGCCAGCGGAACTGCCAAAGCAGTGGCAGCAGCTCGAGCGACGGGCTGGACTTGGAGATAGAGGAGAGGCGTGACGACTTCTTTCTCGACGGCCACAGCCTGGCGCGACCTCGGCGCAGCTGCAGCTGGAGTGATCGCAAAACAACGCAAGCCCTTAGAGAGGGAGCTGTGGTGGGCGTGGCCAGCGCGGGATATCTAAACGCTAGCTACCAAAACCTCACGCTTCTCGACTACACAAGTGAACGGCCACCGTCCGAGCAGCTTCAGAGGAATCACAAAAGAAACCAGTCCGCCGAAACCAAGATGTCCGACCGCGGCAGCAGAATCTCTGGCGGGGACTACGAGCAGATTATCTGCAAGGGAAACTTCTTGCTGGATGAGATCAGCAAGATATACGACAAGAATGTTTCCATTCTGAACGACAAGACCGTTGCGGAATCGGAGGAGGAGCACCCACAGGATCAGGTCGACTCAGCAGCCGGCCTTGAGGAAGCAGAACAAGCTCAGCACATTCAGCTGACCATCAGAAAGGCCCCGCCACTGCATAAGTACGGGGATGAGCATGGGGATGCCAGGCCCCAGCCGAAACCGTATGCGGAGGCACAGCCACAGCTAACTTTCAGCAGCTTCGGCAAGAAGACATTCGACCAGGACCCCACTAACCTGCGTACATCCTACGCCCAGAGCTTGGAGCAGTGCCACTTCACTGTCCAGGAGGCGATACCGGCCAAACCTCCGCCTCCGCCAAGGTCCTCATCCGCTCAGAGAGCTCTCCCCAAGAGGCGCTTCCTCCAATCGCAGGCAGCGGCCGCCAAGCAGCGCAGCCTGGTCAGCAGCACGCCCAATCTCTCCGCTTACGACGACGGGCAGCAGGAGCCGGAAGACGACATATATGTGAGTAGTGCCCACACGTCCATGCACCAACTGCCTCAGACTCCCACCGAGCCGAAGCCACTGGGCATTTTGCTGCCGGCCGGTTCCCGAAACTCCTTCAGCAAGGAGGTGAGTTTTTGCCCCGTAGTAAGCAAGTATTGCTGGCAGGAGCAGTCGTCCGAGGAGCCGCCAGATGGCGGCCTCTCCGGCGAGGGCGAGCCGTCACTGTCGAGTGACGACGAGCTGCTGGACAATGCGGACGCCACTGTTGTGCACAACACCAAAGAGAACGAGAATGTAGCCGCGCGTTACACCGAAGAGCAGATGCGGCTGCAGAGAGAGCTGCCAAGAGAAGCGGCAAGAGAGCCGCTCAGAGAGCCGGCGATCGCTGCCGAGGAGAGCGACGAGAATAACGAAAATATCGCAATCAACAACGCCTCACCCGAAGGCCAGACGAGTGTCGGAGCTAAAACCGAGGTCGGTTCGGAATCCGAACCCACCTCAAACAAGAACGACGTCGACGTCGGCCGCTTAGTCAACATCGCGAACTCTTCATCAACGGTATTCCAGCCGCCAGCAGCTCGTTCCAGCCGATCGGTAAACGTCGCAGAAGCAGCCGCACCTTGCAGCGCCCCCGCTCGACCTTTAAGCCTCCATCTGCCCATTCTCAGCGAGCCGCCCACCAATCGCGCACACCACATCCTATACGCCTCCCAGCAGCTGCTGCAGCGCTACGAGACGGATCCGGATCAACAGATCCGCGAGATGACGACACCGGGTGACCCAAAGCCGCAGGCCATACACATGGTTACTGCCAAAACGGATGACAAACATCCCAGCTCCAAGAGTTTCCTCTCCAGATTTGCTCACGGCCTGCGTTTCTCGCTGCGCCGCAAGAAGAAACAACAAAAACTGGAGAAGCCGGAGCTCAAGGAGGAGCCAAGGCAGACCAGGCAGCCAACGGTAATCAAGGCCGCTTCTGCTCCTGTGCCTCCGAAGGCCTCAAGGGACAGCGGTGGAAAGGCAGTAGACTTCATACACATACCACTAAAGCCACCGCGAACTCTGCAGTCCAGCCAAAAGGAAGAAAGTCAGACCGTCATACGGCCGGAACAGCTGACAAAGACATCCACCCTGGAAAAGGTAGTCACCGGCAAGCCACCGTTGCCAAAACAGACCCGCAGCAGCACCCCAGCGCATGCGCCTCATGGAGCCACCAGTGCTGCCCATGCCAGCGATGCCCTGCTAAGCGCCGAACGGGAGGAGTACCAGCGGTTCGCCGGTCAGTTGACAGCGGGAATTGAGGCGACCAGAATGCGGGACAGCCAATCTCCGTCTCGGGCGAGTGTCGCCCAAAAAACACAGATGTTCAACCAGCTGGGCGGAGTTAGGCCCACCATGGTAACCGCTGTGCCAGTGGCTGTGTCGCCCGTGAACGAGGACGGCCTAATGGGTCTAATCGAGACTAATCTGGATACCCACGAGACGGTTATCTCTGGCAAGACACGCTCTCTGATGGACATCACTAGCAACCCGCTTAGCCTGCCGCACAAGCGGTATATCGTGAAACGCCTGAAGGTTACCAGTGCGGCCTACAACGCGGACGATCTGGATCTGGATGGAGAGGATGTGGTCAAAACAGCTTCAAGAGGAGGAGGAGCGGGTGGTGTACAAATCGCATCTATTCGAAGGCCCCACAAGAGCATGGAGTTTCTGCTGGACAAGGAGAATCAGAAAAATACATTGGTAAGTGCTGGCACATGCTTCCCAGTTGCTGTTTTGTTTTTTCAAAAGACGTTTAAAAAACCATATCTTTTTGTTTATTTTTTGTTTTTATATTAAAACACATATTAAAAAAGGGTTCTAAATATATAATTTACATAATAATTAAGTGAAATTCGACAAATGCATATAAAGTTTAAGAACTATTTCATATATAAATAAATTTTATCGAATATATAGCGTATGGTAGTCGAGTATCTGACGTTTTCGACTTGAGCTTTCTTTTATGCCTTACCTTTTCGCTTCGCCCTTTTAGAATTAAGTTGGCATAATTTTTAAAAAGGTCAGTTCTTACTATTTCCGCCTAGAATTCAATAACAGGGTCTTCGATCTTCTTTATAGGACACGTTTATTGATCTGGGCGGTAGTCGCACCCACCTTACCTGCTCAGTGAGCTGTAACAGCGCAACGACAAAGTTAATAGTGCGCTTTTTCAGCTTTCCCTTTTCTTGTCTAATTAGTGGCGTACTTGCCCGAGCTTCCAGAATTTCCAGGTCTAATTATCGGATTAGAAAGCCATTCAACTCACTAGACACCTCGTTCTTCAGTCATATAGTCTCACTCTTTACCCTCTCTACTATGGTTATCAATTTTTCTAAAAATTAAAAATGAATTATTAATAACAATAAAAATATGTATGAATGTATATTTTATGTTATGTTTCTCAATATCCAGAATATCTAAAAAATTTAAATTGGAACTATACACAAACTTGTTTCTATAACGCAACCCTATGTTTGATATATACAGTCGAGTCCCGATAATTCGAAATGGCAAGGGGATCACTTTTTTTACGAATTAGACGGGAATTCGATTTATCGAGATTTCTATTTAAAGGGGCTCAAAAATGAAAGAGTCGAATAAACGGGGTTTTTACATTTCACATCATGTTTACATAATAAATATGTACATTCGTTTGTACGTTTTTCAAATTAAAGGAAAATCAAACAAAAAATTAACAAACAAAATTAAGCAGAAAGATTAAATTACTAAAAATGAAAATTCAAGATTTAAAATAATTGGTAATTTTTTATTGCTTCGTGTTTTTTTCTTATATTTTTTTTCCATTGCGTTTTCTAAACCTATTAGGTTGTCAAACACACTATTTGGCACATCATGAGTCGAAAAATAATGTTTAAGTTGAGGAATTAATGCTCTGGTTTGTAAATTCTATAAAATTTCTTCTCCGTTCTGATGCCTGCAAAATCTAACGTCGCTTTAACTACAAAATATTTCGCATCGCATTACGATTTATAAGAGGTTACGAAACAAAATTACGATTTATAAGAGATTCAATATTCTTTGCGTTGCGCCAAATTATACGAATTAACGAGGGGACCAAAATGTATGGAATTTTTACGAATTAACGAGTTTTTTTCAAGGGGACAGAATTTTTACGAATTATCGCGATTTTCGATTTAGCGGGGTACGAATTATCGGGATTCGACTGTACATATGTAGGTTGTTTCTGCTTTTCGTTTTCGCGTGTTATTAAACAAAAATTATAAGAGTGTCGAATGCATCTTCCACAAACTACTGACTACATTACATTTTCGTAACTAATAAAAAATGGTTTTAAATTTTTACATTAGTTCATGATATGGTAATCTGCCTTAAAAATACCTCTTATTGAAGTATAACTAATCAATATTCGTGAACATCAAATTACGGTAAATTGATATCTAGTAGTAAAAGGGGCGTTTTTTTTTCTATTTATTTTATTTTAAGTAAAATTTGACTGCAAATTTGCAATAAATTAAAACTATGACAATTCGTGCATTAGACAACCGTATCGCGTGTTCACCGGATTACAAATTTGTAAATATTTTTCTCTATTGTTCATAATATTTTTAATATATATATATTTTTTAAATAATTAAAAATGTATCAAACATGTTTCAAGTTTAGCTAATGTGTCTACCACAGCTTAATTGGAAAAGTAAAGTTCATAAATCAAGCAATAAGAGAAAGGAGAAAATATAGTAATATAATAATATATGCCGTTATAATATGTGGCTTGAACCCAATATTGGATATACATATAAGGTATTAACAATAACAGCGAGATTACATTTTATTCTTCTTTATCAGTAGTTTTTGTACTTGTACGCAAAAAGCATTTGGTAGCGTATTTCTCACACTCCGCTTTTTTAGTTGTTGTTAGTGTACACTCTTTTTCTCTTCTTGGTTTGCCCTGTTTTTCCCAGTTCCTTTTGTGGCCTCCACAAATTACTCGCATGTCGGCAATGCTGCCAATGACCACTTGACCTTAGTTTTGTAAATTGGGTGAACGCCCCGCCCGGCTACCCGCCCTCTCTTTCTCACTCTTCTTGTCTTTGCATCACGCCCTGTCTTTTATAAGGTTTATTTGATCTTAATGCTCCCGGTACCTACATATACGGTATGAAATAATTATAAGAATTAATAAAGTATATATGTATTCCCGATCGGCATTATAATATTTTTATTTGCCTTTTTAATGGTTTTTATACATGCATATGCCTTTCACATGACTACGTATTTTATATTATACCAAAAGGTTTCAGATATCGAAGTTTATTATTTAGATCTTAGACGCGTTTTAAGATTAACTATATAAATATATTTACGGTAGAAAATCTTGGGATTTTACAAAAACGGCCCCAACAGTCCCAATTGAGAAAATTCTTTGTTCCGTCATCCACATATTTCTGTAACCAATTAATATTTCAATAACTCAAGTATTCACAACCTTTTCCTATTCGCGATTAACTAGCGAAGAAGTCTGTTTTTAATTCTGCGTGTACATATATACATACATACATACGTAGTAGTTGCCTTGCTCATCGTCACTACGTGGACGGCGTCCAAAGTGATATATACATATATGTTTATATATATATAAAATAATCTTATATACTCATATATACTTATGTATGTATGTATATATTTTGTAAACGATAAAGACGAAGGAATAACGGGCAAGTCAGAAATTAGATTTGAATTAAAGGTTTCTCTTGCAAGTCGAGAAGAAACGCACGATCCGCTCACTTGCTAAGAGTCTATGACTAAGGAGAGTTATCTGCGACGCAACCGTTCACTCTTGGTTTCTCCCTCTCTTGAACTTGAACAAATTTCTCTTAATTTTTCTTTACCACTCCCTATGTAGCAACATATACATATACGTACATATACATATATCTATTTTGTTTAAGAGTCAACAAATGAGCACTGAAGTACATATGTACAAAAGTATGAATGTTATTAAAAATTGTGTCATGCAATAACCGCTTTCTAATAAACATTTTAAAAACGTCTGTCAGCGCAAAAGAATTTGCTAAGTCTCTCTCGAAACTAGTTAACGTCTTCCAGGGGTTGAGATCACTGCTAAGGCATTTCCATCGTCTGAACAAGAAGCTATTTCAGTAATTTATTCAAATTAAAGGTTTTTTCTGTTCTCCAGCATTCGGTTATTTGAGCAGACATCGGGAAATTTAATTGACTAAGTATGTGCATACATACATATGTACATATGTACGAATGCTTGTGCCCACTTGCGAGCAATTTATTTTTAAAGTTACAATTGTACACATAAGTACATGTGTATGTACATGGATAGGTACTTTTGCAATATTTTCTGCGAACAGAAGGGGTTAGGTTAAAAATGACAGATATTTTCTATTCTGAAATAAAATAAATAACAATAAGAAAAACATTTAAAAAAATTAAAAATGGTTATCCATAAAGCTGTAGATAGGTGAATGGAAGTGAGAGAATTTATAGTTCAAGCCAAAGAAATGCAAGTTCGGCACAATCTAACTAATTATATAAACTATCCTATTTAAAATCCTTTAAACCCTACTATTAATCTACTAAAATGTTTATCTGTATTATTTCCAATAAAGATTTCTGAAATAATAAATGATTTTGTTTTCTCAAAGAAATGGAACAAAAACGATTAAAGAAAAAAAAGCGAAAAGCGAAAAAAAGCGGCCAACACCCTGGATTATTTTCCAGCTTTCGTTTCTAAAATACATGTATTCATGAGGCCATAATACCAAATTAACGTCAATTTCTTAAATTCTTTAAATACATTTATATATGTATGTGTGTATGTATGCATTATCTCAATGTTTTATAGGTTGAAAAAAATCTATTAAATATGCATTCTTTCACTTCTTTCTTTCTTCTTTCAAATAAATTGCGTTGTATGTATATACATACATATGTAGGTGCTAAAAAATCCGACTGGGTGGCGTCGCACCTTATCGACCATACATATACATACATACATATACGTTTGTGCATACATATGTACATACGTGTCTGTCGCCGTCGCATACCTTTTTGTATTTTGTTATCCATAGGAATATGAATGAATTTGTAAATTAGACGAATACAAATGCATTAAAGTATATGGATCTTAAAAAGGTCGAGCTGAAAAACTTTTCTATTGATCACTTATTTTTTATCGGTTAAATACTTCATCACGACAGGTAATTCGCAGGTAATTCAAGGTAAACGATAAAATGGCAAATTGCTTTCTTTATTCAATAGGGCAATCATATACTATTTACTAACTAGTACTACTTTGCTTATATTTATTTAGTTTTGCCAAAATACCATAACATAATGAAGAATTTTAGAAAATAAATTTGTGATTAACGCAGGCCTGTGTGATTAAAGGTTGAAATTGAAGATATCCATAACTTATTTTAAAATCTTCGTAGTGCAATTTAAAATTGTAAGCTATGGATTAGTAATATGCGGTTAACGTTTTTGTAACCGTAAATAATTTAAGTTTTGCAGGTCTGTGTAATTTGCGAAACGTTAGCAAAATGTTGTATGAGGCATCTGTGAAATTTGTCTAAAAATAATGCAAGGCATAGAACGGTACACAAACAAACAAAGATCGATGAGCATAAAAACTTAATTTTAAACAGCCAGCAGATTTTCTGTTTATAACTTAAGTATTTATTCCACCAAAGGGAAAAGCTTCGCAGACATATACATATGTATGTATATATTTTTCCTATATTTGCAATTCCTTTCTACTTGGATTCCTCTTTGTTTATAAGAGATAAATGAATTTATTGATATACACAAATAGACGTATGAATATACAAACAAATATTGATGACTCATAGAGGACGTAGTGAACTGGGGATGAAACGATCTCGATAATTTGTATTTATCACGTTGACCATTAATAGATAGAGACTTATAGAACTTGCATGATATAATGACAATTTTCGACACAATCTCTATAAATATAGAGTAAATATTTACAGATTCATATATACATACATCCGGAATTGAAAATTCGATTAATGATAATGAAAATGTATGATATTTACAAAAAATTATTAGATTAACAAAAACAGTGCAGATGTAGAATATCTCGTCACGTATTTTTTTAAACTTTGTGCTTAGTAACAGCATTATGTATATTATTCAAATGACAAATTCACAGCAATAGTCGAACTGAATACATGTTAAAACAATGATTGATATAATTAATTACAGAAAAAAAAATAAAAGGTACTTGGCGCGAGATACTACCGTGTCTCCGGATACACCCCACGCTTTTAACTCTGAATTTAGTGATCTTGTTTATAATTACATTTATTTATTATTTCTCTGTATTTAATAATTTTGTTTGTAATTATAAATTAATTTCTTCTTTTTAGTTCGGTTATTTATAAAAGCGTGTTTTTTAGTGTTTTTTTTTAACTATTTAGTTTATAATTTTTAGTGTGGGTACCATAAACTCGTGTTTTTTTTTAATTTTCTAAGCTATCAGTTATTTATCGATTTATCAATAGTCAATTTTTGCGGACATGCAATTATGAAATATCTTACGAAATATTTCGTAATCATGTTCGGGGCTGAGCTGGGAAGTATCTATCTATCTATCTATATATCTTCTGTAAACATGCCGAATTAAAAACCAGTTTAAATATTTGCAATTTATGTATGGATAATGTTACTATTATTTGTATTCGACAAAGTGTAACTTCGGAACGCCTTGAAGCTCCTTGTCTTAAGCAAAGTTAAGTTGAGTTATATCGTTGTTTTGGAAACTCATTCAGATATGTACTATGATAGCTTATGAAATGTTGTACCTCCACCGAGTCGTTTTTGAGCTTCAAAAAATTAAGCAACCGCTTAGTAATTATGGTTTATTTTATTTATTTTTTTTTATAATAAGCCTGCAAAATAAGGAAGTAAGCAAGCTATAGAAGAGTTCAATTGACTGCGAAATACCCGGTACCCAAAAATTTTCGAATTCAATAAAGTAGCTCGCCCTCTCCGAATGATTTTAATCGCACATGTTGACATAACTCGAAATAATTACTACACCTTAAAATAATTTCAGAAATAAAAAAAATGGAGGGGTTAGCAAATTTGAAAAGAAAATTATCTGCATGCAAAATATTATACATTTATACACTCTCGGTAGGGCCTACCCTTGTACGTTGTACATACAATATGAGTCCAGTATAAAAACACTCCATGAGGAAAAGTCGAAAGTGCCAGCTGTCGATAATGCACACCTGCTGCAAGAGGAATCAAAGAGAGGCGACGCTAGAAACTAAGGCAGAGAACACCCTCGCACCGAGACCTGGGCACGGGTAAACAAAACACATGCATAGTTCCATTTCCGTTCTCTGCTGTCCCTGGTCCCCCTGTCCCCCTGTTGCCATCGAGTTTCCTCTGCCGCTCGGATACATTCCACAAATAGTCACGCTCACTCCGACAGACTTGGCGTTTTTTTAATAAATCACATTTTAATGTACCCCCCGCCCCACACACTATATTTTGGCCACCAACCTCCGAATCTGGTTTAGGCATTTTGGTTTGTCGCGACCTAGTGATGTAAACCGGCAAAGAACTGGCTATGAAAAGTGTACAGTTCAAATAGCAAAGCTGGAAAATTTAAAAGAAAGGCACTTTCTTCTTAGCCATAGGATACTCATGCTCTGTGTGTGTAAATAAACAAAGAGCAGATTTGACATGGAGTCACAGTCAGTTGGATTTAGCATTATACAAAATCCGTCAAATTGGATGAACCTTAGTGCATAAATAGTAAAAGGCCCAGATTAACATAGATTATATACAGTTTGAAACAGCTTATTAAAACGATTCAGATCTCTCAACTCTCCATCTTAATTTCCTAAATTGCCTTATATCCGGTCTCAGTGCAGCAACAGACTTTTTCATATATTTAATTTACTTAACATGTAAACACTCGTTAAATATTTAGCAAAAAACAATAATTTGGGATTTTAAGACAACGGCGCTAACGCATAAATTATTAAAATAATGGTGTAATTATAAAAAACATATGAGGCTTATTTCAAAATAATATTTTTAAATTGGATAAAAAAAGACTAATCTATCTAGCTGCCAATTCATATAGGAACCTATAGATTGGTTTATCCTATTTAATTATTTTTTAATTTGTCCCAAATGGATCGAATTTAGCTTATTTTCTCGTTCGATAAGCTTAATGAATATTAACATAATACTTAGTAATCTTAATCATAATGAACCTTGTCATATTCCGACACTAAATACAAATTTAAATTATTTAAAAAACCTCTATATCTTAAAAATACCAGAGTACGATAAGAAAAATAGGCCACTCTAGTGTCATATGTGTATATCAGTGTATGTATGTATTATATATGGAGTATATCATTAGAGGTCAAGTAGCCATAATAGTCTCACAATATGTATTGCTTTTTGCCACTGCCCTGCGATTTTCTTTGCACAAATTATATATCACAAAAGTGTGAAAATCAAGTCGGATAAGCGATGTGTGTTCATTAAAAACATGTAACTAATTCTTTCTCTGATATGCAAAATAGCATTCTTTTATTAAGTGGAATAGTATATATTGTGTGAAGAAAATAAATAAACATTAACGAACTCAATTGCTTTGATGATCAAATGCTGTTGATTGTTATCAAGAATATATACATTATGTTGTCAGAAATGGCTTCACTACGCTGCAAACTTCTAATAAAAATTATTGTATTCTGCAAGGGTATGAAATTTAAATTAATGTAGCACTTTAAAATGCCTCTTAAAGCACAGCAGATTAGGTGCCAACTGTACCACTGGACTGTAGCTTTCTTACTTGTTTGAATCCGTGAATGGAGAGGGGGGTTAGGCTTAGGCAATAGTTTTATTTGGTTTATAACACTTGGAATTTTCGAATTACGCGATGATGTCAGCAATTAGGCAATTACGCTCAATTGTCCCATCGTCAATTAGACATTTGTACATCTACACAGAACAATACTTCTTTAGTTCACTTGCATACGTACATATGTATGTACATATGCAGCTATAATTAGTCAACAAGCATAGATCGAATTAAACTGTATCGAAATGTTAAGGGGCTAAGAACTTCCACTGACCGAATGGCCTTACGGTACACATTTTTATACACTTTCAGGGTATTATACTTTTAGTAAAAAGTTTGCAACTTAGTGAAGGTCTCATTCCGATTTTATAAAGTATATACATACATATGTATATTCTTGATCGTCATCTACAGGAAAGCCTCGTTCCTCAGCTTTAAAGTTTTCAAAATGCAGTCTTTGCAGTCCTTAATTGTAATTTATTATAATTATGTTTTTATTCATAAATGTTTTATACCTTTAAGTAGGGTTTTTTATACCCTTGCAGGGTATTATAATTTCACCTCCGACCATATAAAGTAAATATATTCTTGATCAGGACCAACAACCGAGTCGATCTAGCCATGTCCGTCTGTCCGTTTCTACGCAAACTAGTCTCTCAGTTTTGAAGCTATCTGAATGAAACTTTGTAGTTAGTCTTCTATGTACTCTCACTAGTATATATGTCGGAACAGGCCGGATCGGACGACTATATCAAATTTGAGATATAGCCATTTCATATTATTCTACAATTTTGTGTCAAATTTTATGAAAATCGGATTACTATATCATATAGCTTACATAGAAACGACCGAGAAATTAATACAATCAAATATTATAACTTTTCCAGTTTTCAACAGGTTTACATCAAATTTGAAATTTTGAGAGAACAATTTTATATTATTCTACAATTTGGTGTATTCTTCTACAATTTTATGAAAATCGGACTAGGATAGGATAGGTGCCATACAAAACGATCGTTAGATGTGGAGGAAAAATGCAAATCTGTGAATGTAAATAAATGCAAATATAATATGTATAGGTGAATGAAATGAAAGCAGTTATTAGTTCATTGTTTTTTAACATAAATATATATTATATATGGATTCCTATTCATAGAAGTTCTATCTGCAAGGGTATATAACCTTCGGCGTGCCGAAGTTATCTTCCTTTCTTGGTTTTTATTAATTTAAAATGTAATAACAATTCTCAAATTGGAAAATGGCAGAGTATACGTACTTGGCATACCAAGCATTGTTTAAAGGTTCAGTGTGAGATGGTTTAGTTGGCACATTGCCAGTGGAAATCGAGGAACGACACCAAATAAATGCTACAAATATTTGATTTAAATACATCAAATAATTCAATCAATTTTATTTACTGTAGCTGAATCAATTTATGCAGATCCCATGTGTGGGCTTCAATTGAATTTCATAATTAATGTTAATTACCTACTCTGCTCGACAGTGCCATATTTCATCGCCTACATTTGATTTCTCAGAAGAAAGTTTCAACACAATAAGTGAGTGAGTTTTACGTGGGATGTTGGTTCAATAACCCAATAATATATAATATTATTTACAAAAAAAGAATAATAATAACAAGAAAGGAAGCTAACTTCGGCACGCAGAAGTTTATATACCCTTGCAGATAGAACTTCGACGACTAGGAATCCATACAATATAAATTATATATATTTATGTTAAAAACCAATGAAGTAATAAATACTTTCATTTCATTCACCTATCATATTATATATACAGTTTTAAATTCACAGATTTGCATTTTTCCTCTACATCTAACGATCGTTTGTGTGGCACCAATATGATATAATCGTCAGATTTTCATAAAATTTGAGACAAAATGGCTAGGCTATATATCAAATTTGATGCACAGACGGATAGACGGACTTGGCTAGATCGACTCGGCTGTTGATCCTGCTCAAGAATATATAATTCTATATGGTCGCCTCCTCACTGCGTTGCAAACTTCTGACTGAAATTGTAATAACCTGCAGGGGATATAATAATGGTAGTTGGGGCGATTCTTGTTTACTTTAAAATACTGACCTACTCTCATAAATGTGGTTCTTACGTCCATTGTCATATTAAGGGCCGGTTTACACCCACCCTGTAGCGGTCTGATGAACACTATATTAAATTTTTTCAAAATTGCAAAGGCCTTAAGAATGTACTATGTAGTATTTAAAACAAAAAAATTTTAGATTACCGGAAAAAAGGAAATGCCTGGAATAGAATAGTGCCCTATTCATCAACATAGAATGATATTTCTTCTTTTGTTATTAACATTTTATTTGGTTTAATTGGTCGTTTACAAACTATCTTACTCTTATACATATGTGAACATTCATTTATATTAAAACAGCTTTTTGGTCATCTGTCGTGACTAAAATCACAAAGTTAGGTATCGCAGGGCCTTGTCCAGAAAGCGCTCTTCCGGGGACCCCTGCAGACAGGCGATGCCGCGTCGGGATTTGGTGGTTAGTCCTCCGTACTGGCGACTGATGGTGTCGCTGAGTAGATGATCGCAGTGTTTGGACTTCTCAGCTAACGGTGCCTTGGCATACTCCCGCTTCAAAACCATGCTGATTATACGGGATCTTGTAGAACGTTGCTTCGGCTTCGTGATCACCTGAGAGCGGGGTCGCAGGGGCGGCGGCGAGCTGATGTCGCAAACCCCCGACTCGGCGGAGTCGGAGTCTAGGCTGGAAATGCCGCCACAGCTGCAGTAAGTGACGCTGCTGCGCGGTGACTGGGAGGCGCTACTGTAGGCTTCGTCGTTGCAGGTGTCATACTCTGGCATACCAGGTTCCGTAAGGACAGGCAGGGCACTAGAAACCGCGTACGGAATGCACTTGGCCTCCAAGTACATAACTGGCTCGTCGGCGGCTTCATCGGCACTGGGCGTTGGGCTTGTGCAGCGCTCATCCTCCAGCTCGGCCATTCGCTCCTTTTGGATCTTCTGCTCTCGCCGACGTTGGCGGCGTTCGTGCCGTTCTTTTTCAAGTTTGGAGATGGTCTCCAAGCTATCGATGAATAGATTAAGATCACATTTACCAAAGTGGGATGCATCCAAAGTAAAGGTGGTAGCCGTTTTCGCAGGCGAAATTTCGCTTAGGCTCAAAAACTGGGTGCACGTGTGTGTGGCCATCGTTGTGCGTTGTTGTGATGGAATGCTGAACTGCAGAGACAATCTTGTTCCTGGGGGTGTTGCTTGGCAACTGATGCTGCTACCTTGCCACACACTGCTCTTTATACGCAACAGGTAGTAAGTACATTTGCGCACTCTTTTGCTTACCTAGAACTGACCTGGCAAACAGGTAGCTGTGTTGACAAAACGTCGATTCGAAATTTCCATAATTACTTTTTAATTTACGTATTTTCCTAATCCACCCTTTTTAATTTGACCTGCCGTATTGCCATACCCGTAGATCCGTTTTGGGTTAATCCCCGTACCTAAGCTACCGTTATAAAATACACGTCTGTCAATTACCTCCGCGACCCCTCCTGGGGCGTTCTTAACACCTGGTCAAGTATACGCGCATGCATACACGAATTTATATGCATACGTAACTTTTTGTCCTTACCTTCTTTTTAACACTCTTTTATTAGTTCGGGATGTATGTATGTATGTAAGCATGTATGTATGTATGTAACGGAATCTTTGAACATTATTTTCAAAGGATTCCAAATATCTGATAATATCGAAACTTTGCATACTTCTCAAGGACCGATGACAATGCAATAATTTGATAAACATTTTTCATTATCCTTATTAGGATCGTCAGGATTGATAAATTCCTTTATGGATCCTCCGTAAAAAAGTAAGAGAGACAGAGCTAGCGCGCGATCTGCGCATCATGAAATAATGAGATTACGAAATAGTTCGTAAGATATTTCATATTAAATGTCCGCAAAATTTGATTATTGATAAATCGAACTAAAAAAAAAAAAAAAACACGCGTTTATAGGTACCCACACTAAAAAATATAAAATAAATAATAGTTTAAAAAACCTAAATAAGCACGCTTTTAAAAATAACCGAACTAAAAAGAAGAAAATAATTTATAATTACAAACAAAATTATTAAATTCAGAGCAATAGTATATAATTAAAAACAAGATCACTAAATTCAGAGTTAAAAGGGTTTTTTAAACTATTATTTATTAACCTTAAATATTCTTAAATGCAGGTGTTATGGTTTTTGGTAAATTAGAAATAAATGTAGCCTAATAACTTAATAGGATTTAGTAGTATAAATAGATAGCTTTAGCTATTTTTTTTTACAATGCTCTTTTTAGTGTATAATTGGCTTGGAAAACATTGTACGATTTAAGTCATGAAGTGTAATCAAAGAAGTAAATACTTATATGTTAACATGTTTACTCCTTATGAAACAATTTTATACCCTCTTTTAATATGATGCAAAAAGCAGAAAGATACGTGTCAGCAAAAATATTTTGCTTTAAATAAATCAAATGTCCTAAAGTTGTCGTGTAAACGTCTTGTATCATATTGTCAAATTCAATTTTCGGCTTCGCGAAGTTAGATTGGGCTCTTGTTTTATTCATATTTTTGCTTTATAAGTATAATACTACAACCAAATTG
This sequence comes from Drosophila serrata, assembly GCF_035046125.1. NCBI lineage: Eukaryota > Metazoa > Arthropoda > Insecta > Diptera > Drosophilidae > Drosophila > Drosophila serrata. Next base: position 4,096,747 of record NW_028257143.1, read on the forward strand.
AAAAAAGTTATTATAGTAAGTAATTATACCTAAATAGTTGCATTCTACAAATTAAATAGCATTCTATTGTTGGGATCATAAAACTGGTGATAAAACTAGATTCCTTTCCACTATTTTGCTATTCTTAATACTATATAGAAAGTTGTCAAATCCGTATATTTTTGCATAGCAGTATGTAGAGTGTTGCTGTTTTCCCCCTCGTGGACAACGTCCTGGTGACCTCAATATAAGCACAACTTTATCCATTTGACTAACCAACCCTCATTGATTAACCGACGGATTCCTCCTCATGTGCTTTCGGCATGGCAGAAACTGGACCGAACGCCAGACACTCTGTCGGCTGCCTGTTGCTGGTGCTTTCGATTTGTTTACACCAACACTACGCGCTGGCAAAGGGTGTAGAGACCGGGCAGCACAGGGTGTGTCATTCGTCCACTCGTCCTGCAGAGTGCCATAAACCTGCCGTCGGAAAGCTTTCGTTGGCGACAGTACTTGGCATGCGCAAAAGCTGCCATAAAGCATCACATCGCAGCACATTGCAGCTTCCTGGTTGCGTTGCAGCGGCCATGTCGTAGGTAGGCCAGTATCTACAACAAGCCGAAACGCGACACATACTCCTTCGGCTGCCGGAAATGGCAAATGACGCATAGTGTTTGCTGGCCGCGCCGCCACAGGGTGTGTGCGTGTGTACGCGTACTCGGTACGTTAGTGTGGTTGTTGCATGTCGCGTACAATGTTTGAGCAAGTAAGAGCTACATTTGATTTGTTAATTTCAGCTAAGATGTGCAAAGAGACGTCGCGTCGAAGAAGCCCTAGGAAACCCCTTACCGTACTCTTTTGCCTTTGGCAATAAAAATTGTACTTTGTCGTGGGTGTGCTTTGCCATGTGTCACTGTGGTGGTGGGTTTGGCGTGCGTTTGCCACTTTTTCGCCAAATTTGTGTGTTCTAAGGTCGTAGCCCACTTTTCGGGGTCCTCGGATTGGCAGCACGTTAATATAAATATAAGCATACGAAAATAACTTTAAAGACCGACCTATTTCCATCGATTATGTATACCATACTAGTGAGTAGCATTTTTGCCTATGGGTGTGACTGCCCAGCCTAGTCTACAGTAGACTCCATTGCCCGCCCGGTTGCTCCTTTCTCTTCCGTTCGCCGTGGTAGAAGGTGTTGATTGACTGCCTGCTCTGCCTTTTCCCGTGCCCGTAAAGCAGGCCATTCAAAGTTGGTTTTTTTTGTTTCGTTTGAATTTCACTTTCCCAGTGCCCCTAATGCCACATTGCTGGTTCATTTTTTTTTATTTGTTAATTGATAACGTCGAGCGAAATTTGCCTCGACACTTTGTACACGTGTTCACAAATGCTGCTTCTAGGTAAAATCCCTTTTAGTTTTTTTTCTAACAAAACTGCCAACCAACGAACTAATCATCGACTGTGGGTGGTTTGCTGTAGCTAATTACGATTTGTAAGTACTTTTGATTTGGCCTTAGAAATTCCTGTCCAGTTAATTAAATAACACATTTATTCCGTCGCTATAATAAATATAATTGTATCTGGATAAAATGCTGCCCCGCAACTGGGTAAGTTAGAAAGATGTTGACGTAAAATCAGAAGGCAACTTTTGTTGTCACTGATTTCTGTACACGTGCAACAGTGGCAGCTGAAAGTGGAATAGAGATTGTTACCGACATAGTTGTCTCACGCTTATTTCCCCTTATCCGCACCCTAAAGCTCAATCAACGGAGGTGCTAAAGTGACCAAGACATTTCGTGTGCCTAGGTTAAATCCTAACCTGCTGCGCCAGGAAGTAGTGGGCATATGGGGGTTTGTCTATGGACTCCTGACTTATGTCGTTTGCTCCTGAAATCTTGTAGTCTCTAGTTAGGCATTCGAATTGACCAAAGAGGCAAAAATGGGCCCGCTTTTTCAAGCCCAATTCGCAGCAAGCGGAAGGCAACTGTAGTATCTCAGCATCAGCTCTATAAGATCTATAGCTCCTAAGTTTTGTGACGAAACTCTTATCGTTTGCACGCAAGTTTATTTTAATATCTAGTCAGGAGTTTGCAACTCAGGATTGACAACAGAGTCGATCTAGCCATTTCAACCAGATTTTATTTAAAAAAAAAATATTAAAAATTAAAATAATAAAGTCTTGTTTATATGATAATAACACAAGGCATCTCAAACCCCATAAAGTTTTAATATATTATTGATCAGTATCACTAGTCGTCTGCACAAAAACAAGAGATCACAGAGACTATAAGAGCTAGGACTTGTAGAAGCTAGAGCAGTATTCATATGTGTTCCACACAGATATATGTGTATTAGTATATTTCACAAATTTTAGCAATGAAAATCTTCCCCGCCAACTTGTCTTTTAATTATATGCGCGTACCGGGTATCTCGCATTTTACTAACCTAGACTAAAGCAATTTGAATAAATCATTGCAGATAGTCTTCTTCCTATTACAGGTAGTAATATTACCGAAAATTGAAGAAATCAGAGAGTTCAACCGTCCATATTTCAGATACAGGGGTAATCAAAAGTATTTACACAAATTCAGAATTATTTTCATTGCCAAACTTATTTTTGTTATAATCCTTGTTGTTGTTGACCGATTTCCATGATTTTTTTATCGCATAAATTGATTTATTCAGAAACAAGCAGAAAACGAAAACAAAAGATAACGGTTCAAAGGACAATAATAAAAACAAAAGAAAATATGTCGATTTATTTTGGATATAGCTTAAAAAACTCAATTCCAACCAATTGATGAGGGCATCGATACCTAAGAAAATTTTTTTAAAGTAACTTATGAGATTGTCACTGAAAAAATATTACAATTTAATAGCATTAAAATTAAAACGAAACAAATTATGTGTAAATATTACACTTCAGATGCATCTATTCTTTCACTTATAGCACTTTTCTATGAACCGTTATCGTTCGAATTCCTTTTTTGCTCGCTTCTGCGTAGATCAATCTACACAATAAAGAAAATTTCAAGAAAAACGATCAACAACAACAAGAATAACAACCAAAAGAAATTTGTCTATGTTATATGTTAAATCGGAGCAATTACAAAATTGTATGTTAAATATGAATTGTTGGTTTTTCTTATAGCTAGTTACATTACAAGGAACAAGGGTATACAAACTTTAGCTTTCTGATATTTTAATTAACACACTATTGTTATTTTTTAAATTTATTATTATTGGAGAAGTACCAAAATATTAATAAATAATAAATTTACATCACAAAATAGCAAATAACCTTTATATTCTTTATTCGAAACAGCCTCCAGAGAACGAGCTGCAGAAGCTTCATGACCAGAATCCTGCCGCTCTAAGCGAACACCAGCTGCGGGTCCAGGCATCGCTGCAACGGCTCAATATCCCCGACTGGTTCCGACACTACAATCAAGGCTCCGGACATGCTCCAGCAGATGGATGCACTGCCGCTGGCGGCTATCGGCCGGGCAACTTCGCCCGGAAGCGCACACAGGAGTCGGGGCGCTGGCAGGGGCTCAACTCGAAGACGACGTCGCTCAGCTCGCTGGGATCGCATCGCTCCGACCGGAGCCCCTTGCTCCTGAGTCCCTCAGCGCACAGCCACCACGGCGGACAGAGCGGCTCGGTGGCGGTCTACGGATCGGCGCACGCACAGACCGGCGCGGGATCCACTCGATGGTCCACTTCGCACCTAAACTCAACCCAGACGTCGCCCAGTGTCTCGCAGCGCAGCAGTTTCGCCCGCGGCGCGCCCATTAACAGCAGCTTTATGTCGGTAGCAAGTAGCAGCGGAGTGCTGCGCAACTCCTACCGACAGCCGTACCTCGGCTGGCGCAGCACTGAGAAGCTCTCGCAGCGGACGCCCCATGAACGGTGAGTTTGGCGCCTCCATAAGGAATTCCATATAAAATGGAGGTTTTTTTGAAAACCCATTTGTTAATACATGTATGTACATAAGAATCTGGTACTCGAGGAGTACAAAAGTATTCGGTTGCCGTGCACTGCCATGTGTACTACATAATAGATAATATGCGAATCCCAAGTAGATGCAACCCTAGGACTTTTGGTTATTTTTTATACCCGTTACGGACAGGGTACAGCCGAAAGCAGAATGTCGATTCAGCCATTTACGATCAAGTTGGTTTTAGGATGTGGTCATGCCCACAACCATATATACTATATATGGTATATAATACTACTGCCAAAATCAAACTACAGTCGAGTCCCGATAATTCGTACCCCGCTAAATCGAAAATCGCGATAATTCGTAAAAAATTCGGTCCCCTTGAAAAAAAAAAACCCGTTAATTCGTAAAAATTCCATACATTTTGGTCCCCTCGTTAATTCGTATTATTTGGCGCAACGCAAAGAATGTTGAACCTCTTATAAATCGTAATTTTGTTTCGTAACCTCTTATAACACCTAATGCAATGCGAAATTTTTTGTAGTTAAAGCACCGTTAGATTTTGCAGACAGCTATTATTTTAAAGCTTGAATTTTTGTTTTTTATAATTTAATGTTCCTGCTTAATTGTTTAATTTTTTGTTATTATAATTATATGTTATTGTTTAATTTTCCTTTAATTTGAAAAACGTACAAATGAATGTACATACTTATAATGTTTGTTTAATTTTAATAAAGTTAAATACATATGCAAACATGATGTGAAATGTAAAAACCCCGGTTATTCGACTCTTTCATTTTTGAGCCCCGTTAAATAGAAATCTCGATAAATCGAATTCCCGTCTAATTCGTAAAAAAATTGATCCCCTTGCCATTTCGAGTTATAGGGACTCGACTGTAATAGGATGTGAAAAAATGCTTGTGTAGGTTTTCGATATATTGTATATAATTTTTTTTTCTGACTAAAATACGCTATCTTTAGTTGACGATGTCTCAATTAAAATTCTACGACTTCCATATCTTATTATTATTTCGGTTCAAGTATACGATTGTTGCTATGATAGTTTATGATAAATCATCCGATTTAAAAACGAATTTCTAAAAACATAAAAAATTGCCTGTTCCTAAAGTAGATGGAAATAGGATGAAACTGCGATGGGATATTTATAGTAGTACATATGTACAAAATAGTAGTCCGATCTGCCTCATTCCGACTTATATACATACGACTAAAAATAGAAAGAAAGTATGTCGGCTCGATTCAAAGCTGAGGTACTAGTTTGTTTTATACGCTTCTAGTATATTGCAAATATTTTATTAATATATCAGCATTTACTTAGATCAGATATTTATTTTATGATATTCCCTAAGCACTTTTCCATTTCTTGGCCTTAGATATTGGAGAACATAATTGACAAAAGCTTTACATATAATTTTAAAAAACTATATATATTATAAAGTAGAAAAAATAAAAATACTCATATAACTTAAAACGTATACATTTTTTAGATTTACAATTTTTTTAATCGGGAGATTTTCATATCTGATGTAGAAGCGATTGGTCAATGCATCTGTGGAAAACGTTCTTATTTTCATCGAAAATGTCGTACACAGAATACATACATATGTATATTGAGGAATTATAATTGTATTTTAAGCATATTCATTATTTATTCTGCTAGGCTTTAGGCTCAGATCCCTAGAGGGACCATATAAATGAGCTAGTTAAATATTAGTCAATTTTATCTTAGAATAATTAGTCATTAATATAATTAATTAGTATAAATACAAGAAAATGCAGAAGATTGCCCTTAATTCGATTTTTATCTTCTTTCAGTCTGGCAAACTCTCTGCTGGCACAACGCACCTTACCGTCCCCCACATCAACGCCAAATGGACCACGACCCCAACGTCACGAGGCGCCGGACATCCAGAGCTCAATCAAGGAGGTGACCTCCGCCATTGTGCATTTCGTCAACGACCAGCAGCAACAGCAAGCTCAGCATCAGAACAGCCGATCAGTCAGTCCAAATTCGAGGTAGGCAACGGCTTTCAGCGCGTTGCACAGAGCTGAATAAAATATACAGAAATATATCGAGTACTAGCTATGTTTATATTGCCGTTGTCCGATCACCTATCTCAAGCTCCTGTCTACACATTAATGTGTAGGTGTTGTCCTAGCCCTTTATCTGCCCTTAGTTTGGAATACATGTTCCACTTAGATCAGATTATTCATTTTAACTTTCTTCTTTGGCAAATATACACCTCGCAGCTATCTTTAAAAGTACACATCCCAAAATGCACCGTTATCAACTGCACCAGAAAATTTTGAAACCAAACCCGATCACAAGCTTTTCCAAAGGTAAGACACCCTCAGGTTGGGTTGATCGTCTAGAAAACGTTCCATGTTGCTAACATATGTACATATATAACTAACATAGTATGGTACTATCCTGTTTGGCTGTGCGTTACCCTAAAAAGTATTAATAACTAAGGTAAAAGGTTCTTGTGCTTTCTGCAAAAAGAAATTAGTATTCTATCTAACGCTAGGTATAGCCATTTCAATTGTCTACTGTCAACATAACACACTTTTCCAGATCAATTTCTCCAGAAATTCGATTTTAATTTTATGAAAGCTATTTCATACAAAAGATCTGAGATTTTTTTTATCACACGAACAGAAAGTTTGACGATAAAAGGACCCATAGATAACGTATGTTTACAGAACATTTTTTCATTCGGAAAGAGCCGACTAAATCTTGAAATTCTTGAAATCATTTTATAGGACGATCGAATTGTGATTCAACTGGGGGTTTTGTTTTTCAAACTAAACAGCGCCAATAAAAACATTTATCTTAAACCAGTCGAATTTTCAAAAGTCACACCCTTTCATAATACAATACCTTTTAATTGATTAATTTTATTTGAAATAAATACCTACCAAAGATAGTTTCCTTTCTTCTTATTTCATCGATTGAATTATCCAATTAAAAGCTACGCAATTACAGCTTCATTTCATGTTTTGTTTTACCGACTTACAGCCATTTAACTTATCTTAAAAAAAATCGATTTTCTATCCTCTAAAAATGTACCCGAACGTGAAAAAATAACTTTTATTTATCGATGATTTCTGTGAAACAAAGAAACTATACCGAAAATTATTTGCCACGGAGTCCGGATGAAATAAGAAATGTCTTAGTGGGGACTTAGTTTGAAAATTTAAGGGGAAACAAATGGCTTGCAAATCGGTATTTGCTTTAAAATGTACCTGCTCATGTGGGGTGGCAAAATTATTAATTTATATATAGTTATTTGGTAATTTCAGTTGGACTCAAAAGTACCAGAAAAATAAGGTAATCAGGGGTGGGAAGGCAATTAAAAATCAATACAATAGCGTTCTGATATATATATACTTTAGAGCTTTAGCTATTATCTACAATTCCATTCAATTTTTATTTTTAGCCCGGCCAAAAGGCCGACACGAGCTGCCTCGCTATAGCAATCAGACGGCTTTCTCTCTCCCTAATCCGTTGGCCACCCAACGTCCCTTTCGGTCTCTGCCATTTTTCGTTCGCATCTGTTTTCATTCGTGTTGAACGTCTGTTCTTGTTCTTTGAGCTTAGGTCATCAGCGCAGTGCTCGGAGTTTTAAGTGAATTACATAAACTAAAAGCAATACAATACATACAAATAGAAAGACTCCATTCCTGGAGCTACTTCTGGGTCTACATAGTGAGAAACGATAACCAAAATAAATTTTCGCAACGGTTACTGACAAAACTAAAAAAAAATGGACTGCCGCAAGGCGATGCTTTTGTTTGCAAATGGCGCAGTAACGTCAGTTATTGATTAATCTAACAATTTTGTGTCAAAGGTTTTACTGTGGACAACCAATTAATACCATCTCCGCATTATCGCTCTTTGTTCTGTTCCGCAGGAAGTGCTGGCTGGAGAGCAGCTTCGTCGGCACCCGACCCCTGGATTCGCCCCAGACCCCCGACATAGACCGCAGCCCGCCCTCATCAGCCCAAGCTCAGCAGCAGAATCCCCAGCAGCTTCCCACGCACAACCCACATATGGATGGCGGTCTATCGCCGGTGAACGCCGCGGGACAGCCGCCACTTCGCATGAACGGACTCAGCCGTGTCGGCGGCGGTGGCGGTGAGTCCACCATTTATATCTGACAAGTCGCGGAGCACCAAGTAGCTGTAGTTATACTCTTAGATGTACCCGTAGCGATGCGTGCTTAGTTATTTTATTTTTTAGAAACAGCCACAAACACACTCAAACATATGTAAATATATTTTTTATTATGACAATCGCTATAATGCGGAATTACATTTGCATATGTTTATGGCACACAACGTCCCGCACGGACGATTACACAATTTCCGTTAAAATTATTTTTTTTTAATTCGTAGTTATTGTACTATGTAATTTATTAATCGGCAATGTTGGTGCAAAGTGCAATGCATTTAAATTTCATAAAAAGGAATTGGTAAAATGCTTCGAAATACCGGTTTGACCTATGTATCTTAATTTTGTCAAACGTAGTGTTTCATAATTTTATGAAATTTTTTAATTTAATTTTTAGTTGAATAAAAAACTCATTGGTCTAAAATGATATATTGTATTATTCTTATTATACTTATTTGTATTAGTTTCCGTATTTTTCTGTCAACATGAATGCTTATGGAACCATAAGCCTTTCATTGTCATTCTTGTCACTAGCATCAAAACTGAAATAAGCTACAAAAGTTAATATACCTATTTATAACATATGTATATGTTTCATCATTTTGGAATTTTCTATTTTAGGCTTGGTTTTTAAAACTAGATAAATTCAAGAATACTATAAATACTAATCCGGTAGATCACAACCTAAAACCGAACCGTGCTATATTATATTTATTATTAAGCAACGAACAACTGAAGATGTTTTTATATTTATTTATATTGATAATTCCCTATTCATTTTTTATTGTATCTATGCGTGTTTTTCCTTACACGTTTGGTGGCTAAAATAAAATCGATTTGTGTCCAAACTTATTTGTTTTCCCCCTTTTTATTAAAGTTTCGATTATACTTTAGTTACGATTTCATGCTTTACTTTAAACAATTAGTCCATTTTACTCACATGCACATACAATAATCATTTCTCAGCGTAATTTTAAACTTAATACAGGTTTTATTCCTGAACACATTGATCATTGTGTTTTATTTTTATATATAAATGTGTACTTACCATGCCCCCATCTTATATAATGAAAACTGTTACAACCATTTCCATTCTTGGCTTGCCCAATTAACGAAAAACGACCAATTTGCTAAAATAGCGCCCGAACGCTCGTTGAGCAGCGCTTCGTTAGAAGACGTCCTTGCCTCGCTTTTAGGACTCCCAGCTAACTCTTCGTCCAGCCAAACCAGCTACCGCACCACTAACAGCAGCAGTACCCAACCAGCGCCTACGACGACAGGTATGCACCTGTAAGTTAATGTTCCATATAATCCAAAAGGGGAATACGTTGAAAAAATACGAAAATTATATGCTAAAAAGAATTAAATAAACAAATTTGCTGCAGGCAAAATATAATAAAATAAGTGTGTTATAGGTCGACAACCGTCGAACTTTTAACACTGAAAAGTTTCCCTTACGTATCAAGATTTAAGAAATAGGTATATCATGGTGTATGGCCTTTTAAGATTTAACGAATCGCATATTGGGAATCGTCTTTGATATACGTTTAATTTGAAATGTTTCTTTAGTCACTTCATTTTAGACTCATGCTACTGGTATTATGATTTTAGTCACAATGATACGAAGAAACACGTTCCGACCCCATAAAATATATGTACACATATGTATGTCCTTGACCAGTATATACAGCAGAGCCAATCTAGCCTATAACAAACAAGTTTCGCAGTCGTAAATCTCTCTAAACGAAACAGACAATCTTTTTTCTGGCGCGAGTATTACATATTTGGGTATGTCGAAACAGATCTGATCCGACCACTACTTATATCAAGTGGCTCTCATGGAAATGATTGACCAATTTTTATAAACTTTTTGTTTTTTAACATATTCTCGTCCACTCCGAGGTATGGGATTATGTAATGATTTTTGAAATTTGACACATTCCCAATAAGCCTTCAAATCATCACTGGTCCATTTATTTTTGTTTCAATTCTAAGAACAGATGTTGAGTGGTATTTTTAATTGAAATTAAAATACATGGCGCCATTAATCAATTACATCAATTTTCTGCTGAAGATCTGTGAAGATATCTATAAGCCTTTTAGGGTTATCAATCTAACGGCTTCAGTCATCGGTATATGGGGACTTGGCAGACCCAATCTATGTGTGACATAACAGACATTAACGCATCAACTGTTTTCTTGAGCAGTCTGGAAAGTTGTGGGAGATCAAAGAGGTAGACCAAAAGAGTGATTCGATAATAGATTTCAAAAGCAAAGTTAATCAAGTCGCGCTTCTTTGGATCATGGGGCTAGTATGTAGCTTCCCCTTAGAGATTAAGTCGACCTCGTTTGCTGTTATTACGGCGTTGTATAGTTGTGTTTTGCGGTTGATGAGTTGGTTGATGACGTGCTTCCCATAAGCCTTACCGTCACAGTGATTTGTCGCATAGAAAGAATTGTAGTTAGTAGTAGTTTTTTTTTAATGATATGTAAGTTTCGAGAAAGTCGACGTTTCAGACCGAGAATAAATTAAACAAAACCAAGAGAGGAAGCTCATTTCGATCACTAGGAAATCATACAATATAAATTATATATATTTATACTAAAAAACAATGAAGTAATGCCTGCTTTCATTTCCTTCTCCTATATACATACTATTTACAGTTTTCCATTCACAGTTTTGCATTTTCCTCTATACCCAACAATTGTTTGTATGGCAACTATATAATATAACATAATCGTCCGATTTTCATAAAATTAAAACCGAAATTCTAAAATAATACACAAGGGCTATATCTCAAATTTAATAAAATTCTGTTGAAAACTGAAAAAGTTATATATTTTTTTAAACGTGTTCCGATCGTTCCTATGGTAGCTGTATGATATAGTCGTCTGATCCGGCCTGTTCCGAAATATATACGTGTGAGAGTATGTAGAAGACTACCTGCTGATAAAGAATATATATACTTTATATGGTTCAAGGTGACTCCTTCACTGCGTTGCAAACTTCAAACTTCCGACTTCAATGGTATAAAAATTGGTAGCTAAATTCGATACTTAAAAATATATACACCCTATAACTTTTCGGCTCATTTAAAATCGATCTATTTCGATCAAATAAAAACTTTTAACAGAGAGATACAAATCATGTATGTATGACAGTGGATGGTAGTCCACGTGGTGGCGATGAGCTGGGAAATTGAAAATCTGCTTCGAATGTCCTATTAGAAACATTCAAAGCTTGCCCTAAGACATTGTAGAGCTCTTTGAAATTGAATGAATCGAACTAGTTTCGTATTTGACTCTAGACCGCGAAGAAATTAGTTAAATTAATTGCAATCTATTTTTAGTCATATTATTTGTAACGCCATAGGTGTTTAAACATTGCCGTAAATTTTGTTGCTGAATGGATACTGATATCACATATTACATACATATGTATAAGGGTTTGTCTCTAAGTTCAGTGCACAAAGCTTCGGTTCAAAATCAAGAACACTTATCGTTCTGTGTTTTATTTGGGCTAGGTTATATTCTTTTTTTAGTTTAAATATTATTTAATATGTTCCATGTAAACATAAAAACTTTGTTCTAGTATTTGGTTCGTAGCATAGTGACATGAAACATTGAAATTACACTGAGAAAGAAAACTACAAGACTTGCAGCCCTATCTTAAATTACTTTTAGTTCTCGTATGAAGCATGAGATTAAGCCTGCGAAGTTATTATATACATAGCAGTCAAACCCTTTGTTTTTATTATTTTTGACTTGCTTTTCGAAATTATTAATTCCAATCTGATCTCTTCTTCACAGCACAAAACGCAGCTAGTCGGCAACAGTTGGATGCGCTTTCTGTGTCTGAGCAGCAGCGACTTCGTCGTCGCAGCGAGGGCGACTCCCCCCAGCAAAAGAAGTTGTCCCAAGATCAACCGCAATCGAATTTCGCTACCCAGCAGCAGTCGCAGTCCATTGGTGCAGAGTCAAGTAGGAGGCAAAATGACTCTGGGATACGACGCGTCTCGCTGGACGAATCTGAATCCAAGAATCAGCATACGTACACAGCAGGAGGCAGCAATCAGGTCAGCTGGGAGCTGGGATCAGCGCTGGGACCGGGCTCCGGGTCCAGACTACAGATCCGCTGCCGGAACACAAAATGCGAGCAGAGCGCCTCACCCAGCGACGCCAAGAAGTTATTCAAGTCGTGCCACAATTGTTCCCATCTATATTGTTCACGCGAGTGTAGGCGAGCCCATTGGGAGAAGCATCGCAAGGCATGCCTGCACTCGCGCGCCTCCAACCTGTGCCGCCAGGTGTTAGCCACCTGCAAGGACGATCTGGACTCTCAACGCCATCTCAGCCTGTTGGCGCGAAAAGGCAGTCTCTCTCAAGGAAGGGGTGTGGTGCGAGTGCTTTTTCGCAGTGCCGAGGCTGCGGAAGGGTTTATTAAGAACGGGTTTCAGTGCATGGGCGAAGCCTCCTACGTGCGCTGGCCCGACCTGATGCCAGCTGAAATGGGCCTGGAACTGTACTCGGAACTGCTTAAACTCAGCACAGAGTATAAGCCGGAGTCTAAGATGCTGATCTATGTAGCCATATGCGTAGTCTCTGAAGCGCCAGGCATGGGACAGGCACCAGTGCGATGGGAGCGTCAGCTGGTAAGCCGCTGCGCCAAACTGAAGCTCTGCAAGGCGGTACTGGCCGCGCTGGAGCAACAGGATCAGGCACAGCGGCAAACGCAGTCAGTGCCTGCTGTGGCCGTTCCTGAATGTACCGAGATCCTCATCCTCACATTTAACCCCGGCCAGCGCTCTCTGCACGGAAACCGGGAACTGATTCTCTGCAACATCCTGGATATCTTATCACGGCGAGGGGTCTTGCTTCGCAAGCACTATCCCGAGATCTTTCAGCGCCTTCAGACCTACACCGAGGGCCAGAGCGATAAGTTTAACCCTGTGACGCTTCATCCTCGGGATTCACAATCAGGCCAGAGCTTCGTCTGTATCATCATGCCAGTGCACACAGATAGCGAGTTTATTAAGCTGCCTTCGGCGGCAGATGGCGGCAATCGAGTGACCACTATCGACGTGGGCTCTCCCGCCGCCTTGGCCCAGATGGACGACGATGAGCTGCTCCTGCGCACTACTACACCAAGTTGATTAAAGGCAAATGACAACTTATGCGGTGGCGGTCGACACAGAAGCAGCCGCTGCAGTAGTGCCTCGCCGCCCCACATTCTGGACTATAGTGATGCGTTGGGATGTGGCATTGAGAGCACTCGTATGTGATGCGATGCGTCTTCTTATTTGACTATGTAACATAACACATATTTATCATCGGTATCTGAAGACGCTTATACACAATATTAAATTATAGCCCTTAATTGTTTATATGTTTACGAAGACCTGTATTATTAAGAAAGTTACTGGAGGTGCCGTTATTTTTGAGGTGTAAAAAGTATAGCATTTTTGCCCTGAACTTGAACAGGCGTCGATTTTATGCCCATATACCCAGTGCCCACCGAGAATGTACGTAACAAGCAGACAAGCAGAAAAATGATCTTGTGTCTTTTTCGTTTAAGTGCTTACAATTTAAAATACCTGCATAAAAAACTTCGTTCACGTTTGGCTGAAATCAAAAAATGAGTTTTGTCTTTGTCAATTATTTCCCAAAATCAAGAGATATAAGTTTCCCCAGATGTCAAAATGAAATAAGGTCCTAAGCACATTTTCTTCCTAATATTAAAATAAATTGCCCATATGTATGTATAATAGAGTACGGGCAAACTCTGAAAGTTTGCATACCAAATAGTCTTTCTTATTTGTGAAGGTTATTCAAATTTGCTAGGTTTAGACCTGTAGTTCTTTAAATAATGGTGATGGTGATAAAAAATGTGTCTATTTGAGGTATTCATAGATGTTTGTTTTTTGTCTGTTACATATATTCTCGGATGACATTAAAAACTCAATTTATCTGTGCAAAGGATATGAATGTTGGTACCAAAATGTGGTAGCGCTAGTCTATTAGTCTCTAAAACTACGTTCTTGTTCACTAAATTACAATACCCTTGTACCTCTTTACGCACACAAATCAATATATAGTTTGTTATAGTCATATATTTTACCTTATAAAGTGCTGACATACAATGGATCAATATGTGTATATAGGTTAAATACAGAGCGATTTTAAAGCGGCATGACCTCAGTACCAGATGCCCAGGGTACTTCGGTATTATAAATCGATAATGTATATCCGTCTGTCGGTCCGTGTGAAATAACAGAAATCTGCTGGAGCTAAGACTAACTACCACATTTTGTGACAAAAGTATTATATATGTACAGTCGAGTCCCTATAATTCGTACCACGCTAAATCGAAAATCGCGGTAATTCGTAAAAAATTCTGTCCCCTTGAAAAAAAACTCGTTAATTCGTAAAAATTCCATACATTTTGGTCCCCTCGTTAATTCGTATTATTTGGCGCAACGCAAAGAATGTTGAATCTCTTATAAATCGTAATTTTGTTTCGTAACCTCTTATAAATCGTAATGCAATGCGAAATTTTTTGTAGTTAAAGCACTGTTAGATTTTACAGACAGCTAATTTTTTAAGGCTTGAATTTTTGTTTTTTATAATTTAATGTTCCTGCTAATTTGTTTAATTTTTTGTTATTCTAATTTTATGTTATTGTTTAATTTTCCTTTAATTTGAAAAACGTACAAATGAATGTACATACTTATAATGTTTGTTTAATTTTAATAAAGTTAAATACATATGCAAACATGATGTGAAATGTAAAAACCCCGGTTATTCGACTCTTTCATTGTTGAGCCCCGTTAAATAGAAATCTCGATAAATCGAATTCCCGTCTAATTCGTAAAAAAATGTGATCCCCTTGCCATTTCGAATTATCGGGACTCGACTGTATTTGTATTTTACCCAAAAATAACGGTAATCTATGTATCAGCTGTACTATTGAGTTCAGTAAGTTCAGTAAAAGTACACAATTAAGTATTTAGGAAATATAACGGCGCGGATGTACTCTAAACATTTGAGCTAAATCAGATAATTGGAATGGTTACACATTAAAGCTCGGATATTCCAATTCCTCTCGCACTTGCCGCTGACACTTTACAGACAAAAATATCAAGACCCGTTTTTTCCGGCTAATTCTTAATTGCTAAACAGTCTAATCTCAGCTAACAACATTTTCCAAACAGACGTTTTGCAATTATATATAATTATACGCTTAAAATCGCAGGATCTGTTAATTGCTGTCCCAGACTCCCCATTCACCAAATAATAAAATAATCAGTCGGCTGAATCCTCCCCATTGGTTATTTCCCTCCCTGACACACCGAATAAACGTTTGCGTCTTAAATAAATTTAGAAACGTTTCGTTACCTGGTATTCTACAGAGAGTTGACTTTTTTTTATATACATAAATACATACATAAACGCTGTATAAGCCTCCAGTAATGTTTTTCTTTTATGCTTACATTAAGCATCTTTTTCATCAATATCTCATATCAGAAAAAGGTTAAACAATAGTTTTATATATAAGCCTTTACGACAGAAGTGTATTCTGTCGTTACGTTGGAAGATAATACACATAAAACACTTACATATATCTAATCAAAATTGGAATACCTTTATGCCGGTATTGGTATCAAATCCCGTCACAAAAGGCGCTTTATTTGACAAATAATACTTTTGTACGCAAAGCTGAAAAAGTTTAAAACTAAGAAGAACAAGAAAGGAAGCTAACTTCGGCTCGTCGAAGTTTATATACCCTTGCAGATAGAACTTCTATGAATAGGAATATAATATAAATTATATATATTTGTGTTAAAAAACACAGGTATTAACCTGCTTTCATTTCACTCACCTATACATATTATATTTGCAGTTTTACAGTCACAGATTTGCATTTTTGCTCCACATCTAACGATCGTTTGTATGGTCATATAGTCGTCCGATTTTCATAAAATTTGACACAAAATTTAAGACTAATATAAAATGGCTATACCTCAAATTTGATGAAAATCTGTTGAAAACGGAAAATGTTTTTTTTTGTAAAAATTTTCCGATCATTTCTATGGCAGCTATATGATATAGTCGTCCGATCAGGCCCGTTCCGACATATATACGAGTGAGATTATATAGAAGACTAACTACAAAACTGAGAGACTAGGTTGCGTAGAAACGGACAGACGGACATGGCTAGATCGACTCGGCTACTGATCCTGATCAAGAATATATATACTTTATATAGTCGGAGATGCCTCCTTCACTGCGTTGCAAACTTCTGACTGAAATTATAATACCCTGCAAGGGTATAAAAATGACAACTAAAAACTTATAAATGAAAACGAGATGAATTCAAGAGAGATAATGTTTCTCTTTATTTTTTTTACGTAAGAATATTCCCCTGTTTCCGTTTTAACTTCTAACTTATGTCGGGTCGAATACAAGTTTGTTAGGTATGAAATTTGCATGTAAAGTACTAATTCAGCATTGGTCAGCATTTACTTTTCAAAAAAGTGTTCTTTAAAAAGATACTAATTAAACAAATCTGTTAAATCTGTTTAAAATTATATTAATAATCAATCATTTTATCCAAAATTGATAAAGTACCTTCTGAAATATTCAGAACTGGAGAATGGTTTAACTCTTAAAACATTCATTAAAGACTAAAAAATTGTTGATACACTTAAAAAAGAAGTCATATGCTAATGTCTTGGATCTACACAATAGAACACCTGAAAAATGTTTTTTTCTGTCGTTTATGAGAAATTGTTTAAAGGCTAAGCGCAAACATATGAATGCTTTCCACTATATTTAACAGTTGGTATTTTTATACTAGACTGATAACATTTCCGGTTTATAACATAACAATTTACATACATATATACAGATAATTCGCAAAAATGATGTACTTATTAATATCATTTTGCTTACAATGCAACAAACAATTATAATACTAAATGTTGTGTTCAAGAGGATATCATTAAAGAAACTCTAAAAGGAGTAGCCCAATAAAGCTAGGATAATTTAAAGTTAGTTAAAACAAATAAAGAAAATATCACTTTCCTATATAATCTTTAGCGCAGCTCAGATCATACATACTTATATCTAGCTCTATTTGTATAATTCAATATCATTATAAAGTCACTTTTGTGAAGTAAAGTTAACTATCAACAGCGGCTTTCGAATAAAATTGTAAGATAAGATCAATAAATATTGCAAATGGCCTTATTTACAGTTTTTGTTTCAGAAAAATAAATTATGTTTAATTTTCCAATAGAGTGTGAAGTTAGTTCAATTATATATTAGTTAAGTTGATCAACAGCTCGGCTTAGGAAAAAGAGAACATACTCTAACCTAAAAATATTAAAAGAAAATATTATTTGAATCTTCTTCTCATTAAGCTTAAATAAATAGTTTAAGTTACCTAATTGATTGTATATTAAATATGTAAGTTAACACAAGTCAACCGCCCAGAGCCGTTGATTCAAGTTTGTAATATAACTTCAGCTAAATTTATAATCCAGCATTGGACCGGATGTTCGTACACAGCTGGCTTGGCCGCTGTGAGTCGACTTTGTTAAATTAAAGTTGTTATATTGTATTCAATTATCATTTGCATTTTGAAAAATAAAGAGCCATTGCTCCGCAACTATAAATATAACACCACAAATAATAACACTAATTTACAGCAAAAATAAAAGACGACGAGACCAACTTATTTTGAGTAGCTGAAAAGCTGGTTCAAGACAATTTTTCAAAATACATTTTTGCCAATATTGTACAATATAATTATTCGATTAAAACCACTTTCGAATAAATGTGATTTTAAAGATTCCTGCTATTGAAAATTCGTATAGGGTGCTACAATTTTAGTCAGAAGTTTGCAATATATGTTCTTGATAAGCATATTTGTTTTTATACCCTTGCAGGGTATTATAATTTCAGTCAGAAGTTTGCAACGCAGTGAAGGAGGCACCTCCGACTATATTAATTATATATAGTGAAGTGTTTCTGTTTTGTGAGTCGAACTAATGTCCCGTCAGTTGACTAAGGACAACGCTAAGTTGAATTAATAAAACGAATATTCCGCTTCACGTCTTTATTCAAATGATCTCAGCTTAAGACTAAATTATTGTGACAAAAATCTTACTTCTACTGCCCTTTGTTTACAAAAGTTGGGGAGCGAGATCGCCCGCTTGGGATATTGATTGAAGAATTATTTATGTTATTGAGAAGGAGCATTGCTTGCTCCGGATGTGGATTGTTTACATTGGTTCAGCGTGGGATCGCTTACGCTGCAGATTCATATTTCTTGGAACATAACAGAATTTGTGAATATGTCACTATATATTCTTGATCAGGATCAAAAGCCGAGTCGATCTAGCCATGTCCGTCTGCCTGTCTGTCCGTTTCTACGCAAACTAGTCTCTCAGATTTGAAGCTATCTGAATGAAACTTTGCAGTTAGTCTTCTATATACTCTCACTCGTATATATGTCGGAACGGGCCGGATCGGACGACTATATCATATAGCTGCCTTAGGAATGATCGGAAAATTTTTACAAGAAAAATTATAATATTTTTAGTTTTCAACAGAATTTGATCAAATTTGAGATATAGCCATTTCATATTATTCTACAATTTTGTGTAAAGTTTTATGAAAATTGGACGACTATATAGCTCCCATAGGAACGATCGAGAAATTAATTCAATAAAAAAGTATAACATTTTAAGTTTTTAACATATCTCAAATTTGATCCAATTCTGTTGAAAACTAAAAATGTTATAATTTTTTTTGTAAAAATTATCCGATCATTCCTATGGCAGCTATATGATATAGTCGTCCGATCTGGCCCGTTCCGACTTATATACGAGTGAGAGTATATAGAAGACTAACTGCAAAGTTTCATTCAGATAGCTTTAAAACTGAGAGACTAGATTGCGTAGAAACGGACAGACGGACAGAAGGACAGAAGGACAGACGGACAGAAGGACAAAAGGACAGAAGGACAGACGGACATGGCTAGATCGACTCGGCTGTAGATCCTGATCAAGAATATGTATACTTTATATGGTCGGAGGTGCCTCCTTCACTGCGATGCAAACTTCTGACTGAAATTTTAATACCCTGCAAGGGTATAAAATCCGGACTGCTATATCACATAGCTGCCATAGGAACGATCAAAAAATGAATACAATTAAAAACTATAACGTTTTCAGTTTTCAGCAGATTTTCATTAAATTTGAGATATAGCCATATTTTATCAGTCTTAAATTTTGTGTCAAATTTTATGAAAATCGGACGACTATATCACATAGGTGCCATACAAACGATCGTTAGATGTGGAGCAAAAATGCAAATCTGTGAATGTAAAACTGAAAATATAATATGTATAGGTGAATAAAATGAAAGCAGGTATTACTTCATTGTTTTTTAACTTTAATATATATATTTTATATTGTATAGATTCCTAGTCATCGAAGTTCTATCTGCAAGGGTATATAAACTTCGGCATGCCGAAGTTAGCTTCCTTTCTTGTTAACATATTAGATTGGGGTAGATTATAAGATGAGATACTGAAATTGCGTTGTTATTTGCGAACGAATTTGAATTTTGATTAGTTCTCATGTTTTGGTTAAAAAACGGTTAGACATGAAAAAAATTAACAAAAAATAAGATGGATTTACAAATGACAAAAAACAGTCTTTAATAAAAAACAAAACAACAATGCATTAACTCTCACATCTCACATATGTAACGGACGAGTGTTGAATACATGAAGCGCCATCTATGACTCGGTTGCGAAACTACAATAAACATAGAAATGCATTTTTGTTTACCGATAATATGCAGGTCTGCATAATACGAATACCGATAATAAGTAGGTCTGCATTGACGTTAATGGGGATCGGATAAACGCTTACGGTGTTCGGCTTAACCCTAGAGGAAACGCTGTTCGCCTCGTGCGTTCTTTTCAATTCGAGCTTGCAGACAGTGAAGTTGTGCGATTTTATATTACCTTTGGCCAAACCACGCCAAAGAGGTTAGAGCCGGTCACGAAATTTTTAAAGGCAATTAAGTGCCAAGTGAATTCAAGACCGCTTTCTGAGCTAAATCACGGTCAGTGGAACAGAAGGAAAATATTCAGAAGAGGCGCTCTGCAGGGGTGAGTTCTGGTAAAATTAACCATATTCGAA
This sequence comes from Drosophila serrata, assembly GCF_035046125.1. Taxonomy (NCBI): domain Eukaryota; kingdom Metazoa; phylum Arthropoda; class Insecta; order Diptera; family Drosophilidae; genus Drosophila; species Drosophila serrata. Next base: position 4,117,076 of record NW_028257143.1, read on the forward strand.
CGTAACCCTAACGAGGCTCGGAAATTATTTTAGGGCGGCCTAGAACCTGTCTCCCGGCCCATAACAGAATTGACGCTGAGAAGTCCGGCTAGGCAGCTGCGGGCAGAAATAATTCAAGCGATCGTCAGCCGCCTGCCCCAGCCAACTGCCCCAGCTACGTGCACCCAGCCAGTGCGGCCAAGAAGGGCAGCCGACAGTAGCTCGGCAGCCAAATAGGAGTTTTCAAGCAATGACTGTTGACCCTCATCAAGCGCCACCGTAATCAACAGGAAACTGTCGCTCTGGATTTGTTTTTGTGCCAATTGTTAATTTTATAGCAGTTTTTGCTAAAATATCGGTGCATATAGGCCAGTGAAATACATGAATTAGGCCATAGCCTGAACCATGGTGTGAAGATTAAATTAATTTAATTTCGCGAAATGTCGAGGAGTATTGTTTTTAGCTACTCTATAGAATTTACCGCTGTCAAGATTATTCCTCACCATGAAATCATTCAAGTAATTGCAAATGAACCCTAGTCCCAAGCCTAAATATGAAGTCAAAGGAGTGGATATAATTAGCTAAGAAAATACTTAAGTAATATTAGTTGTAGTAGGTTTTCCAATTAAAAATTAAGAGTTCTTACTTCTATTATTTAAACGGTAAAAGATAAAGTTAAAATCAGTACGAAGTTTTTAATAATGTCGATCAAGTGGAATAGAGGAGCAGTGTGTTGATGAGTTTGTAAACAAACAAAAAGCAAAAACATAAGTAGAGAAAATGCACGCATAGAGAAATCTTGCATATCTTCGGGCTCAGATAAGGAAAATATTGTGTTTGTTGTTTTTGGGCTTATATTTTACTTTCAGCTACACTGCCATCAAATGGAAGCGCTTTCATCGATGGATAAATAAAAGTATGGTGAGCGTTCCCAAATATTTATCTGATATAGACACACTATAATCCCTGTTCACCCGTATGATATACCCGTTGGCAGCATGAAATAATAAAAATACAAAATAGCTTTATTTAAGTATTGAATATTGAATGAAAAGGAATTATCATGCATGCACTTAAGAAAATCATTTGAACGAAACACATTTAAATAATTAAGACATATACTATCTGCCTCTCCTCCGTTTTAAATCGACAGTTAAATTGAGCATAAATATTGATGAATGAAATTGAAAAAAAAAAAACTGTCATCTATGCTGTTATGAATTATCATTATAATATTTTATTTTTAGCTAATATATTACTAGTAATACTGTACATATTTAGTAATTAAAATTTTAAAGCTTGGTTTTAGATACTAATATATATGTATGTTAATAAACTAATTATTATGATTGAGTAAGCAATACTTTTAACTCCATGCTGATCGGGAGGTCGTCGTGAAAGCTCTTGGAATCAAGGGGTCAATTATAAATATTTACGGGATGATATTGACCATGGCAGGGTGGGCATGAAACACCTCAATAACATCTGCAGGTGCGAAAGCTATTCGCTGAAAGGATTCTTCTTTCTATACTTCTGTCTGTCTGTCGCCTATGCTTATTCCTCTTTCCGGTTAGTTAATTTTCTTGATTTAGCACGCAATTTTTAGTTATTAAAGATTACCCAAGAGCCCCAATGACTGTAGCACATATGAACACCACGACACTTGCTGACGAGACAGAGCCGGATATATTTGCGTGCAGGCTAACAGTCGGGAATACCACCAGCTCTACGTTATTCGTTACAGGAATAATTATAATAATATCTTAATAATTATGGCGCCCAACGTGTGAGGCCAAACTGTATAGCGTAACTATTCGAAGAACCGAAAGGGAATTCTTAATGATTCTTCCAAGGTGTGAGACCGACTTAAGGGTTAGGTCACGGAAAAATTCTAAACAAAATCACCAACATTTCCTAACGTATTAGTTCCACTGTACAATTTGACTCGCTAATAAGCATAAATATCCTTTTCTATTTTCTCAAAATTTTCAATTCTAACTTTTGATATTCTTTAGTCAGCCCTCTGTACATTCAGACGAATAGGAATGCAGCGCTTGTATATATTTTAGAATAGTAGGCGTCTGACCACGGATGAAGAGTGAGAGCAAGCTGACTCCTAAACCTATTAAAAGTTCATTCACTGAAAGTTAAGCGGGTAGGAATTTCAAAATTGATAAATTCTAAAATGAATGTCAATGAACCAAGTCTAACAGTTTAATGATTGCTACCTAGTTGAAGCACCAGTTTTCTGTATTGGAATGCAGATGGTTACTTCAAGAAGTAGCTCTGGCCACAGATTCGAAGTAAACTAGCGTAGGTCAGTCGTCCGCTTACGAATCCAGATTACTTTATGGGAAAACACAAAAAAAAAGTAAGTCTGGCCACGGATTTAAAAAAAATAAATAAATAAATAAATAGATGAAAATAAAAAAAAGTGGATCAGTTGAAGTGCAATGGGTTTTGGAATGCAATCTGGAAGTAAAGTTTTCATACTTCGGATTGACCGCCTTTTGGCTTCCGGTTCACTCAGTAGGCTTGCCTGAACACAATTTTCCTTTCATTTCTTTTGTCTTTCAAAAAATCTTTTAAGCGATAAGTTTCAACAAGAGCTTGATAGATGAGCTCTCGATCAGTAATGGAGTGTATGATTTAGAAGTACATCTATCTTTTATAATACAAGCTATTTGCTTGTGATTTTATCTTTTTCGATTCTATAGTATTTATTTTTAGCATTTTGGTTTCTTTAAAATGGGGTTAGATCATTCAGATGGTGAAGAGGCTTCTGGGTCATCCCAGGTCTGTATATTATGCAAGACACATATTTCTGAAAGCGATTTGTATAAAAAAAAATGCGTTCACAGTTTCCACAAAAAGTGCATGAAAAATCACTTGACAAGTAAGAAGAGCTGTCCCACCTGCAAAGCGGTTTGTCCTGGGGAACCTTTAATTAGAACTGATAGTAGTGTCTCACGAAATACAAGACACCAAAACAGGCTCGTGAATTTGCAATACGAAGACAACAGTCAGGTTAATATGGGTGCGGAAGATTCAAGTCAAGCTCGATTGAGTGGGCGTGAAGACGTTCACAGTATCGTGACTGAGGCTGTTAGAGGTATGCAAAATGAGCTGCTGACACAATTGTCTGAAAAGATGACCATATTAATCGAAGCTAATTTGGCAAGCAGACCTTCACAAGGACCATTTCGTAGAGCTGCCAATGCCAGCCCCTCTATGGATCAGCTTCTTGGCTTAGAGACAGGACAGCCAACTTCAATGCGAGATACTGGGCATGTGAACTTGTCACCGGGATCAAATTTATCAGAACTTTCACAGAGACCAGACAAAGTTTCGCATATTATGAATGGTTGGAAACTCCGTTTTAGTGGATCTGCTGGGGGAATCAGCATAGATAATTTTATCTACAGGGTGCAGGCGTTAACTCACCAAACCTAAGGTGAAAACTTTGGTATCTTGTGTGGCAACGCAAGTGCTTTGTTTGAGGGCAAAGCAGACGACTTCTATTGGCGATATCACAAGTCGGTGCAAGTTGTTCGATGGGACGAGTTATGTTTTGCACTTCGTCGCCAGTTCAGGGATACAAGAACCGATGTGGACATTCGCGAGCTTATAAGAGATCGCAAACAAAAAGAAAACGAAAACTTTGACTCGTTTTATGATGCAGTTGTCCAGCTGACTGATAGTTTGGATTGTCCGTTGGGTGAAAAGGCATTAGTAAAAATTTTACGTCGAAATTTACGCCCGGAAATAAGACACGAAATCTTAAATATTCAGACGGATTCGATTTCCCGACTTCGCGAGATTTGTAGGCGTCGAGAGTGCTTCTTGGAGAAAGTGAAGCGAGACCAAATTTACAAAAAAGGCTCTCCGTTTAAAAGCCATGTCTCCGAGCTTCTCGACGGGGATAATAAGTACAGCGAATCTGAATTTTTCGTCGATGAGGAAGGTACTGTTGAAGCCGTGTCGCTAATCTGCTGGAATTGCAGAAAGGAAGGACATAGGTACCAAGACTGCACGGCTCCCCGAAAGGTATTTTGTTATGGGTGCGGGGCACGCAACACTTATAAACCTTCATGCCAAAGATGTTTAAAAAACATCCAGCAGAACACCCAAGTTCCTCGCTCTCGGGGTGTTCAAAAGACGCAGTCCACGTCCACCGAAAACGAGATACAATAGATTCTGTTACGCACAGGCATCACCAGGCTCCCGTTCTTCCTGAGGTTACTCCTGAAGAGGGTTGGCGCCAGAGAGTTGGTCTGACAAATAATAGCAGTAAGAAGGCAAGTTATTCTAACTCTAGAACTAACGAAAAATCGCGAAATACAACTAGGCTGAAAAGGTTCTGGAAAGTTACAAGAGACCTAAATGCGCTTCGCAACAGTTGTAAGGATCGTCGACCATATACAACGGTGGTAATTCTGAACAGGAGAATTAAAGGTCTTATGGATACAGGCGCATCAATGAGCTGCTTAGGAGGGCAGTTTGCACAGGAAATCCTTGCAAGTGATGTTCCAATTAAACGTGTTTTTAACAATATTTCTACTGCCGATGGCAGCAAGCAAAGCATAGTAGGTAGCATTAGATCAAATATAGAGTATAATGGAGTAATTAAGTCAATTTAGTTGTTTATAGTTCCTTCTTTAAAACAAAACCTCTACTTAGGTATAGATTTCTGGAATCTATTTGAATTATTACCTCCAGACATCCAAGTCTCAGAGCTCAGTGCTCACAATCTAACTGAAGAACAGACAAACGCATTAAAGAAAGTAATAGATCAATTCCCGTCGTTTTTAATCTCCGGCTTAGGCAAAACTAGTCTTCTATCGCATCATATTGATGTCGGTGACGCGAAGCCCATAAAACAGCGCCACTTCCCAGTTTCGCCAGCCGTAGAGAAGCTGTTATACAGTGAGGTCGACCGTATGTTACAGCTCGGCGTCATAGAGGAGTCAGACAGCGCCTGGTCTTCACCAGTTGTATTAGTGCAAAAGCCTGGAAAGGTCAGGTTGTGTCTCGACAGCCGGAAAGTAAACGCGGTGATCGCCAAGGACGCGTACCCACTTCCCCAAATTGACGGCATTCTGAGCCGTTTGCCAAAAGCTGTTTATATTAGTAGCCCCGACCTTAAGGATGCATTCTGGCAGATCCCGTTAGATCCTGCATCCAGGGATAAGACAGCATTTACAATACCTGGGCGTCCCCTTTACCAGTTTAATGTGATGCCATTTGGCCTCTGCAACGCAGGTCAAACCATGTCACGATTAATGGATAAAGTAATTCCTGCTTCATTGAGAAATGAGGTGTTTATATACTTCGATGACCTTTTGCTTGTTTCGGAAAACTTTGAAGACCACTTACGCGTGTTGAAAACAGTTTCCGAATGTATTCGGGCGGCTGGATTGACAATCAATGTCAAAAAGAGTCAGTTCTGTGTGCAACAAGTGCGATATTTAGGTCAAATTATTGGTGAAGGTGTCATACGTACAGACCCAGAGAAAGTGGCAGCAATTGAAAAGTTTCCAATACCCAAGACTCTAAAGAGTTTGAGAAGCTTTTTGGGTATGGCGGGCTGGTACCGCAAGTTTATAGATAATTTTGCCACGGTATCTGCACCATTGACCGATTTTCTGAAAGCAAGAAGGAGATTTACCATGACTGAGGATGGGCAGCAGGCTTTCACACAACTGAAACGCATTCTATGCTCAGCACCAGTCCTTAGAAGCCCGGACTTTTCAAAGCCTTTCAACATACACTGTGATGCAAGCAAAAGTGGTGTAGGTGGTGAGCTAGTCCAAAAGACGCCAGAGGGCGATGAGTACCCCATCGCTTTTGTTTCCAAAAAGCTAAACAAGCTCAGAAAAACTACTCCGTAACTGAGCAAGAGTGTTTAGCAGCAATAGTGAGCGTCAAGCGGTTTAGGCCATATGTAGAGGGACATGATTTCACCATAGTGACAGATCATGCTTCTCTGAAATTGTTAATGTCTCAGACTGATCTTAATTCGCGTTTAGCAAGGTGGGCCCTCAAGTTACAGGCGTTCAGATTCACAATCGAACATCGTCGAGGCTTACTCAATGTTGTTCCTGACGCACTGTCAAGAATGAACGATGATGAAATAGCGAGCATAGATGCCTCCAATGGCTTGCTAGTCGACATCACGTCAGAAAATTTCCGAAGCCAAGAATATTTGAGCCTGGGGGAGAGCGTTACGGCCAACAGTGCGAAATTTCCTGACCTAAAGGTAGTGGATAATTTAGTTTATCGGCGCTCAGAACATTCTACCGGCGAACCACTTCACGATGTGTACATATGGAAGCTATGGATTCCGTTGCAGTTGGTAAGCGACGTGCTGAAAAAGGCGCACGATCATCCACTTTCAGCTCATGGAGGAGTGCATAAGACGCTCGAGCGTATACGCCGCTATTATTACTGGCCAGGTTTAGTCGCTGATGTAAAGTCATATATCGGCAGTTGTGAGACCTGTAAGTCGACAAAGGCTCCAAATGGTCCTTTAAGGCCTCCAATGGGAATTGCTCCAGAATCCCAAAGATTCTTTCAGAGGATTTAAATTGACTTCTTAGGCCCATACCCTCGTTCGCGCAGTGGAAACGTAGCGATTTTCATAGTCTTGGATCATTTTTCAAAATTCGTATTTGTGAAAGCGGTAAAGAAACTTGAAGCGGCTATAGTAGTAAAGTATTTAAGGGAAGAGCTGTTTCATCTGTGCGGGGTTCCAGAGATAGTTGTTTCTGACAATGGGTCACAATTTAAGTCCGAGCTGTTTCGAAAATTGTTGAGAGAACATCGGATTATCCATAAGCTTACCGCCATTCATTCGCCTCAGGCAAATGCGTCAGAGCGAGTGAACAGGTCGATCATTACCGCAATCCGTTCCTACATAGACGTCAACCAGAGAGATTGGGTTGAAAATCTTAGCAGTATCTGCTGTGCGTTGAGGTCAGCCACCCATTCAGCTATTGGCACCTCACCATATTATATGGTGTTTGGTCAACATATGGTGACCTCCGGGGGAACCTATGCCTTATTAAGATCTCTGCAAGTGCTACAAGATAGAGGAGTCGCGTTCAGCAGAGAGGACTCTCGCGAGCTGGCTCATGATAAGGCAGTTAAACTTTCCAAACAGCAGGACGTCAAAAATCGAGAAAGCTACAATCTGAGATCGCGCGTGGTTTCGTATTCCATTGGCCAAGAAGTTTTCCGGCGTAATTTTAGGCAAAGTTGCTTTCAAACAGGATATAACGCCAAATTAGGTCCGGCATTTGTGAAGGCACGTATACGACAGATATTAGGAAACTCGTATTACGATGTCGAGGATCTTCAAGGCAGGCTTGTGGGGCGTTATCACGCCAAGGATTTGCGCCAATGATTGTGGCGTGATCAGCCTTGATGGGTTAACCACCATTCTGATGTTAGCGGGGGGGTGTTGTAACGGACGAGTGTTGAATACATGAAGCGCCATCTATGACTCGGTTGCGAAACTACAATAAACATAGAAAAGAATTTTTGTTTACCGATAATATGCAGGTCTGCATATTACGAATACCGATAATACGTAGGTCTGCATTGACGTTAATGGGGATCGGATAAACGCTTACGGTGTTCGGCTTAACCCTAGAGGAAACGCTGTTCGCCTCGTGCATTCTTTTCAATTCGAGCTTACAGACAGTGAAGTTGTGCGATTTTATATTACCTTTGGCCAAACCACGCCAAAGAGGTTAGAGCCGGTCACGAGATTTTTAAAGGCAATTAAGTGCCAAGTGAATTCAAGACCGCTTTCTGAGCTAAATCACGGTCAGTGGAACAAAAGGAAAATATTCAGAAGAGGCGCTCTGCAGGGGTGAGTTCTGGTAAAATTAACCATATTCGAACGTAACCCTAACGAGGCTCGGAAATTATTTTAGGGCGGCCTAGAACCTGTCTCCCGGCCCATAACAGAATTGGCGCTGAGAAGTCCGGCTAGGCAGCTGCGGGCAGAAATAATTCAAGCGATCGTCAGCCGCCTGCCCCAGCCAACTGCCCCAGCTACGTGCACCCAGCCAGTGCGGCCAAGAAGGGCAGCCGACAGTAGCTCGGCAGCCAAATAGGAGTTTTCAAGCAATGACTGTTGACCCTCATCAAGCGCCACCGTAATCAACAGGAAACTGTCGCTCTGGATTTGTTTTTGTGCCAATTGTTAATTTTATAGCAGTTTTTGCTAAAATATCGGTGCATATAGGCCAGTGAAATACATGAATTAGGCCATAGCCTGAACCATGGTGTGAAGATTAAATTAATTTAATTTCGCGAAATGTCGAGGAGTATTGTTTTTAGCTACTCTATAGAATTTACCGCTGTCAAGATTATTCCTCACCATGAAATCATTCAAGTAATTGCAAATGAACCCTAGTCCCTTAGTCCCAAGCCTAAATATGAAGTCAAAGGAGTGGAT